>NC_132798.1:21329375-21635000 GCF_048594095.1 Paramormyrops kingsleyae | reverse complement strand
CAGTCTTATCCGCAAAGAGTCACTGTGAATGTGGGTTTTCGCTGCAGCTCCCTAATTAGATTACTAATATGAGGACTGATGGGCTGAAGACTCACACTGGGCATTGCACAGCTGATCAAAAGGTTACCCCAAAAACCTGCATACACACTGGTCCTTTGCTGATAATATTGGCTACCCCTGGTATATATGCTCACTTGATTGGTCAGGCAAAAGTACAGATGCCTATAATCAAACAACAGCTGCACCAACAATACTAAACCACACCCCCACCCCCCCCCAAAAATCTATCAGGTAGACAAGCATTGAAGCCACCTGTTACTGCATGTGAAGAGACATCTCTCAGGTACAAACCACTCAGAAAACCGCACAGAGAAAAAATGTCACAGAAATGGTCACTCATCTATTTCCTCATTATGACCTGGGAACTCCATAGCTTCCAATTTCCAGATACAGAAAGTTTCATGCTGAAGCAGCAACTTCAATCATTCACCACCATACAGATTGTTTTACAATTTCAATGCCCTGAATCTTTAAGGATAATGGATTGCTATTGATCACCTCTTTATAGTGCTTAGTCATGGAGCAGTCTTCATTACTGATACGAATCGCATATTTATATTTAGCAGAACGCTCTTTTAATCTCCTTTTAGTCCTACCCACATAAAAGCTCCCACAAGGACACAACAGGCAAGACAATCTATACCCATGGCCAAATCCAGAAAATGTATGTATTTTGGTATAGTCGATTGATAACTTCATATTTGAGCTGATAGTGATGGCGTAGCTATAGAATCCTAGTAATTCATTCATTGCCCAACCAAATCATAAGGATGTCATCAATATAATGCCCCAAACCGGGAGCTTTTCCCAGAAGGGCTTATTTGATTGATTAAAAATGTACTCTTTTCCCCCAATACTCCAAGAAGAAATGTATTGATGACATCTTTATGGTTTAGTCAGGCAATTAATTTAACTGTCCAGTTCGGACATGTCGTTATAATTAATAACGCAAAGACCTTTTAGCTTAGGAAGTATCTTGATTTGCAGAGTTCTTCTCTTTTGCTTTTTGGAATCTTTTCCCTTGATACCAAAGAGTATTGATGGCCAAAACGATGCTTCATGAACCATTTGCTGAATTTTTTGAGCTGACTACATGGTGCTCCTGGTTCACTTTGGGGCGTGCTCTGGAGCCTGAACTGGGGCCTGCTTTGGGGCGTGCTTTGGGGCATGCTCTGGGGCCTGCTTTGGGGCATGTTCTGGGGTGTGCTTTGGGGCCTGCTTTGGGGTGTGTTCTGGGGCATGCTTTGGGGCATGCTCTGGGGCCTGCTTTGGGGCGTGTTCTGGGGCGTGCTTTGGGGCATGCTCTGGGGCCTGTTTTGATGCATGCTCTGGGGCCTGCTTTGGGGCATGCTCTGGGGCCTGCTTTGGGGCGTGCTTTGGGGCGTGCTTTGGGGTGTGCTCTGGGGCGTGCTTTGGGGCCTGTTTTGATGCGTGCTCTGGGGCCTGCTTTGGGCCTGCTTTGGGGCATGCTCTGGGGCCTGCTTTGGGGCGTGCTCTTGGGCCTGCTTTGAACCCTTTTTTTGATCAGAGAGCAAATGGCTCAAGAATTTTGACCATCACTACGAAAGAGCACCCAACTCAAGCAACATTTAGACTTTTCAATATAGAGCTACAACTATCCATCCAAATAAATTCCTTTGATCATAGCCACAGCCACACCCTTAAATTCAAAGTTTCATATCATTACTTTAATGTGACAGCCCGAGTTAAATGCTTTCGCCGAAATTAACGGTCATGAATGACGGCATGCAAGCTTCACGTGTGCATTGATGCTCACCTCTAGTGGTCATATAAAGAATTTCACACTTTCGCTTTTAAGAACAGGATACCTGAGTGCGTCCCTTCCATGAAGAAGGTGCTTGTAGATGGTCTGTGCCTCTGCGTCGGGGTCTAGAGGGTCGCTCCAGTCTCCCAGAGTCACGGCAGAATGTGTTCGGCTGCAGCCGTGAGCTGGGAGAAGCAGGAGAATGTCGGCATACCAGGAGAGGCTGGTGTTTATGCATCGATCTATACGGGCAAGTGCGTCTTTGCCGGTGTCGTGCGGAACCCCCCTCCGCCCCTCCCATTTTCGCGTGCACGCGCATTCTAAGTACCGCGGTGTTTTAGCCGAATTTAATTCACAAAAGGTTTAAAAAGAACGGTTTAAAAAGAACGGTTTAAACTAAAGGCAGGAACCAATCAACAATTGCAGAGTCACACACACGGTCACTTTAAGGGGATTCAATTCATTTAAGTTGTATGTTTCGAGACAGTAGAATGAACCCGGAGACTCCGCCAAAAAGCCACGCTCGCCCACACAGGGTGAACACGCAAACACACGAAGTGCAGCGACAGCGACACCCGCTGTGCCACTGTGCCGCCCTCACAAGCTTGTACGATGTGCGATGTTAGTATCTACATGGCATTTCACGCGCATGCAATTGTCACATCGTAAAGACAACAATAGCCTGCTGGGATCGAACCATTATTGTTGCGCTAAAACATTTTTGGTCAAGTCATAGGAAAACAAAATAGCAAGATTTGCAAATATAACGAAGGTTCCTTTCAAAATGTTCTAATAGCCTACGTGTTATAAAAAGTCTACAGTTTACTATAGACTTACAAACGTCATCTGACCTGCAGCATCAACCTACACCTGTTTCCCTGACTGCTACATATTGCCACTCCTTCCCGTTCTCTCAGGTCATCGTCTGCCATTCATCTCATTTTTCCCTCTGCCCGTCTTACTACCATGGGGCACAGAGCTTTCAGTCGCTCCGCCCCTCGGCTCTGGAACTCACTTCCCCCAGTCCTAAGGAACACTGATTCCCTTTCCTCATTTAAGTCACAGCTCAAAACACATCTGTTCAAAATGGTCTACTTGCTTTAAATACAGTATTTACTTGCAGTCAATCTTGTCTATAGTTTTTCCTCTTTTATCTTATTGTAATTTATTGTTTTTATTTCTTATGTCTGTAAGGTGACCTTGGGTTCTTGAAAGGCGCCCTGAAATAAAATGTATTATTATTATTAACTGCAATACCACCAACTTATTGACACTTCCATATTAGATAAGTTCTCTTTGGATGTGCACTTAATATTGAACTCTTAAATATCGCAAAAGCATTAAATATAGTTTTATTGAGTTGAGTAAGATGTGTGGGACAGCCCTACTCAATACACACAATATATTAGCAAAAAGTAATTAATATTGTAATGCTGTCCCAGCATGCCCCAAGAGTATTTGTAAATAGCCCCTTGTGTTATTCTAAATAGCCCCTTGTTGTATTTCCTATTGTTGTGTATGTGTTTGCCTGTGTCTTGTCCGATCCTCCCCTGTCTGTCGCACTGTATAAATTACCCACCATGTGTGAGTTTTTCCTTTCGGTGTCTGACCTCCCTGCATTTCCAATTTGTGTGTGTCACAGTGGTAGTTTGATGCTTGTGTTATTCCTGTTAAGTACTGATTAAAAGAGCCTGGTTCTTTCCTGCAACCAAGTCTCCTCATCATTTGCTCTTCCAATCCCTTGGTCTGCCCCAACAGCGATCCCACTAGCAGGAGGCAGCAGCTGGCCAGCTTGGAGCAGGAGCACGTCTGCCAGATGTGTCTGGCCGAGGCAGCGGAGGTGAGGCCTCGCTGGAGAACCAGCCTGATGGCTAACAATAGCCCCCCCCCCCCCCAAGGTCACGGAAGAAGAGTCAGGGGGGACCTGCACAAGTTATTTTGATGTTGTGGGGACCATTTTTTTGTCCCCATAAGGAGAAACTCAATTTTATAAAAATCTATGGCTGCGATAAAAAAACTAAAAATATCAAAAGTCTTGTATTTTGTTTAGTTACTTATAGCTAAGGTTAGGGCTGGGTAGTAGTTAAGGTTGTCATAGTTGGGATTAGGGTTTTTCCCATAGAAATGACTGGACAGTCCCCACAAAGATATGAATACAAACATGTGTTTCAGTGGGTGCGTATGTGTGTGTGCGCTCCTCACCTCCTCGGTCGCTCTGCAGACAGCACGTCCACCTCCCCCCTCTATGTGTCCCTGGGTGGTATGAGGGAAGCTTGCCGGAGGTCTCTATGCTGGCCTTGCGGATCGCCGACAGCCATTGGTTCAGCTCGTTCACATTCTGCAGGGGGCAGGGCAAGGAGTTTCACAAAGGCATATGTGCCTCAGGTACCCCAAGAGTCACACCACCGTCACCCCTCATCCAGACCTTCCACAGCTGGATGTATGGTGTGTACTCGCCCAACTTCGCTGATGTGTCCAGTAGTAGAGGAGAATGGAATTGTGGGAAATGCACACATTGCAACTTTGGGACACATGTCATACTCCCAGCATACATCCCAGCATTGGGAGGCGTGTCATACTCCCAGCTTTGGGAGGCGTGTCGTACTCCCAGCATGCACCCTAGCGTTGGGGGCGTGTCATACTCCCAGCTTTGGGAGGCGTGTCGTACTCCCAGCATGCACCCTAGCGTTGGGGGCGTGTCATACTCCCAGCTTTGGGAGGCGTGTCGTACTCCCAGCATGCACCCCAGCGTTGGGGGCGTGTCATACTCCCAGCATGCACCTCAGCATTGGGAGGCATGTCATACTCCAAGCTTTGGGAGGCGTGTCATACTCCCAGCATGCACCCCAGCGTTGGGAGGCTTGTCATACTCCCGGCATGCACCCCAGCATTGGGAGGCATGTTGTACTCCTGGCATGCTTCAGAACTTCAGGAGGCATGTCACACACCTTGCATTGGAGGTACATGGTGCTTGTCTGCCCGTCTCCATCCCGCATCAGCACCTGCATGATATGCTGCAACTGGAAGGCATTCTCGTCGACACGCTCCACAGCGCAAACATGCTCCATGGGGATGGAGGACCTCACCTGGGGTGGGTTTGTTGGGTTAGTGAAGGAAACCTTACAAACTGTCCCTGCACAGTCTGACATGTCAGAAGGAGGTAGGGTTAGGGTTAGGCTTAGGGTTAGGCTGAAAGAGTGAACAGCCAGAACGGGGAGATCAAAAAAATGACAGCAACCAGAGGAACATGGACAAAGTGAAAGATGAATAGCAGAGCAGGAGGCTACTTTAATGTGTAAATGAGCTTCTCAGGCTCAGAGACCTTGGGGGAGAGTCAGGTATCGTCTACAAAGGGATTCGTGATGGGATGAACATCCACCAGGCACCTCTCTGCACATTCCTCCTCACTCTCCTCACTCCATTTATATCTTTCACCTCTCTGCACATTCCTCCTCACTCTCCTCACTCCATTTATATCTTTCACCTCTCTGCACATTCCTCCTCGCTCTCCTCACCCCATTTCTATCTTCAACCTCTCTTCTCATTACCCCTAGTTCATCTCACCCCATTTTTATCTTTTACCTCTCTTCACGTTCCCCCTCTCTCTCTCCTCACCCCATTTCTATCTTTCACCTCTCTGCACATTCCCCCCCCCTCCTTGTTAGAGCCATAGTATAGATAAGAGAATATGATGTTGTTTCTTTTGTGATGTATGATATTGTAGAAATGATTAAAGGAATGACTGTTTATTTGTAATGTTGAATTTCAGTTTAATTTTGTTTGCCGGATATGAACACCTGTCTGACGTCACGTGTTAAGTGCCGTAAATCACTGTAGTGCTGTATGTAACTGAGGGCACAACAGTCTTTGACCATGACTACAAACATATTACCTTGATATTGAAAGAACGTTTAAGTTTTTTTTGTACTGTGGTATGTTTACTTACCAAAGAATTTGGAAAGTTTAAAGAAGTCTCGCGTCAATTACTTTATTCTCCCACCAAGAAGAACGCGGAATATTAGGAACAGCACTAACACTCCTCACCTCATTCACCTCTCTTCACATTCTCCCTCTCTCTACTCACCCCATTTCTATCTTTCACCTCTCTGCACATTCCGTCTCTCGCTCTACTCACCCCATTTCTATCTTTCACCTCTCTGCACATTCCCTCTCTCGCTCTACTCACCCCATTTCTATCTTTCACCTCTCTGCACATTCCCTCTCTCGCTCTCCTCACCCCATTTCTATCTTTCTCCTCTCTGCACATTCCCTCTCTCGCTCTCCTCACCCCATTTCTATCTTTCACCTCTCTGCACATTCCCTCTCTCGCTCTCCTCACCCCATTTCTGTCTTTCACCTCTCTATGCATTCTATCTATCCCGCTCACTCTCCTCACCCCGGGGCCCACCTGCCAGTCGGGGCTCTTGGCATAGGACAGGCTCTCGCTGTTCAGCCAGAAGTAGCGCTTCTTGAAGGCAAACCGCGTCAGCAGCTGTGGTCCCTCTGTCTTGCGCTTGTGCAGATATCCCTCCTTCAGTGTCACCGAGGGCAGAAATGGAGCCCGCTGCAGCCTGTCAGAAACTGAGGTGCAAGGGACAAGGTGTCTGATGCTTTGCGACGTCAATCCCAATGAATACACTGCCATTTACAAGCTCGGTTGTTTGGGTTTATCTTACGGGTGTAATGGAAACACCTCCTAGACATATTCTGGGAAATACAGCACTTTTCTGCAGGATGTGGAGTATTCCAGTGAATCAATTACCGTTCTGCTCATTTTCATATCTTTAGCTTGTCTGGTTGGGAGTTGAGGGCACTGAGCCTGCTCACTACGGAGGAGCTTTGCCTCTCAGCTGTCACAGTAACATGTAAAATGAGGGCAGTGAGCCTGCTCACTACAGAGGAACTTTGCCTCTCAGCTGTCACAGTAACATGTAAAATGAGGGCACTGAGCCTGCTCACTACAGAGGAACTTTGCCTCTCAGCTGTCACAGTAATGTGTAAAATGAGGGCACTGAGCCTGCTCACTACAAAGGAACTTTGCCTCTCAGCTGTCACAGTAACATGTACAATGAGGGCACTGAGCCTGCTCACTACGGAGGAACTTTGCCTCTCAGCTGTCACAGTAACATGTACAATGAGGGCAGTGAGCCTGCTCACTACGGAGGAACTTTGCCTCTCAGCTGTCACAGTAACATGTACAATGAGGGCACTGAGCCTGCTCACTACGGAGGAACTTTGCCTCTCAGCTGTCACAGTAATGTGTAAAATGAGGGCACTGAGCCTGCTCACTACGGAGGAACTTTGCCTCTCAGCTGTCACAGTAATGTGTAAAATGAGGGCAGTGAGCCTGCTCACTACGGAGAAACTTTGCCTCTCAGCTGTCACAGTAATGTGTAAAATGAGGGCACTGAGCCTGCTCACTACGGAGGAACTTTGCCTCTCAGCTGTCACAGTAATGTGTAAAATGAGGGCAGTGAGCCTGCTCACTACAGAGGAACATTGCCTCTCAGCTGTCATAGTAATGTGTAAAATGAGGGCAGTGAGCCTGCTCACTACAGAGGAACTTTGCCTCTCAGCTCTCACAGTAATGTGTAAAATGAGGGTAGTGAGCCTGCTCACTACAGAGGAACTTTGCCTCTCAGCTGTCACAGTAACATGTAAAATGAGGGCAGCTTACCACATGTTTTCACAGTTTTTAAATGGTGATGGTGAAATGAGGCTTCGTGAAGCACTGGGGCTTTCCGGCCAAATGTTTCACTGAAAGGTTCCTTACTTTAAGCCTCATTTAACAGCGTACAGTAATGATACCTACTGGTGAATATAATAATGATAGAAATAGGGCTTCTGAGAGACAGAGACAATTGAAAATATCGATTTGGAAACAGTTGTAATCTTTCAAAGCATTCAAACCATTGTTTCACAGAAACAAGTAGTGGCAAAATGGGCACTGTCTTGGAGAAATGTGCAACTGCATACAGTTACGTTAAAGTTTTTGTATAATTCTATTGCTGTCATCATTTTTATATTTAAAAATTATAAGTTATTTAAAAAAAAAAAAAAGACAGTGAAGTGTTCAACTGTGCTTGAGCTGGGACCAAATGGAGGAAAACAAATGAAACGGTATGAGTTTATGAGGCCCTGTTCAGAGAGGTCACCTGACTTTGTCATTTTGTTAAGGATTTTGGGATAACATTTAGGTACAGAATTATCGCAAAGGTTTTCAAACATTTCGATGCACTGTTTCGAGTTTGCCATTACTAGGCTAATATATACGTATAACGTACTCCTCAAAAATCTCAGCTTGCAATAGTGACCTCTTCAACACAACACTCAAAATCCTCAAACCAACCAATATTACTCACACGCAGAGTTTCACTTCTACAATTCGAAACTTAGGATGTCCTACTGGGTTTCACAGCTCATCATCAATCACCTAAATTTTTCAGAATGATTCAAGCATCGAAGCGAGGCTGCAGCAGACACACCCTTTCATACTCAATACACACTTCAAAGCCTTGGTTTCTAACCTAACATCACTCCCTTTAACTCTCTAAGAAAGCCAGAGGGCTTAACTGCAGATACAATGCTCACGGAAATTCTTGGGAAGCTTGCTTAATTTAATAAAAATATTGCATTTTTTGGTTTAATAAGAAAAATCATTACTTTATTCTTTTTTTTTTTTTTTTTTTTTTTTAATGCCCACCACCACCCCCATTCATTACTTTATTCATTTGTTTACCAAAAAATCACACTAGAAACACCCAGTAGGTGTAGTAAAACATTGATTTTAAGTAGTAATAAATTGAAACCCAAATTATAGTTCTGAGTTAAAAAGTTAATTGACAAGCAGTCCCATTGGGTGCTTTTTAACTAGTAACACCTTTGCAATAACATAAAATACCAAGCATTTGTGTTTAGTATCTCTTTGGGAGCCAATGACTACAACTGCAATTAATTGCAAAATGGCAACTGAATGAATCAGTCAAAAACATTATGACATATAAAAAAAGAAAATGTTTGTGTGGAAGATATGTGCACATATGTTAAACATTGCTTGCCAAAGGACTTTTGTTGTGAAACCAACAAACTTGCTACATTTTTACAGAATTAAGTAATTGTCCCTAGGCTTTCTGTGAGGACTGAACATTCAGCAGTTGTCCCTTATAAAGGCTCAAGGGCGCAATTATTTTAACTGAACACAAGGTGGGGCTGCAGCACTGAAAAAACGAACAGAAGTGTGGCACCATGGAAGAGATAGAGGCGGTAGGGCAGAGACCTAAAGGAGTCAGAACAAGCCATAGTAAAACCTCACCCTTTCATCATCGGCCAGGGCAATGCAGGGGTCAGTACAGGGGTCACAGGGCATTTCAGTAGGGGGTGTCTCGCTTTGCCCCTGATCCAGTAAGCCTGAGCTAAAACAGCCCCACTGTGTTTCCTTATAGCAGACGAAAAGCATTTATCTTTAAGGGAAATAGACACTCAGTGGCATTCAAAGGACATGACACCTCACCCCTGGAGAACCTTTCAAAAGGATTTTTTCCCTCTCAATAATACAGTGTGAAAAGTATTGATGATGAATTTTTTAAGTAGTTAGCTTACTTTACAGGTCAAAGCTCCCCAACAATACAGTAAATGAATGATTAATTAATACTAATTAAAATAAATGACAACCTTTTATTTTATACTTTATAGTACACAGACGAACTAGAGGCATAGAGGTGACATGTTTAATTTAACTATTTATGCATATAAATAAACGTATATATTTGCGGTGCCTCTCCTAGCTCATGCCACACCCTGGATTAGCATCACGAAACAATCATGTTTTGTCAGCCCTATTAATATTCTTTACCTTTTTTGAAATGTTGGTGTTCTTGTCCCTATATCAGTTACAATGTTTTTCTTCGGTCACACCATGCTAACCTATCAGGGTCATCGAAACCAGTCCCCTCCCCCTACAGTGCGGTGCCCTCCATCCACGTGAAACTGGCTGGAAAGTCAGTGTCTTCTCAGATCCTGGCACCCTAGATCACACAGCTGTTCCTTGCTGGTACAGTAGAGGGCACAAATACTTCTAGGGGTGCCCAACATCACATAGCTGTTCCATACTGTTACAGCAGAGGGCCAGAACACATGTAGAGGCACCCCATTTCACGTAGCTGTTCTGTACCAACACTGCAGTGGATGTGAGTACATATAGGGGCGCCCCATTTCAGGTAGCTGTTCTGTACCAACACTGCAGTGGGTGTGAGTACATCTAGGGGCGCCCCCTGTCACGGAGCTGTTCTGTACCAACACTGCAGTGCGTGTGAGTACATCTAGGGGCAGGGACATTGTATCCTGACAGGGTAATCCCATAGTACAGCATCACCACCTGTTCAGCCCATGCATATTTCATGAGGCACCCCCTGTCTGTCGCCTCGCACGCTGACACCTGAGCGCAGGGGACTTGCCTGGAGGAGTGAGCGCACGCAGATAGCCAGGTACTCGAGGTCCCTCCCTTACACAGCTGTCATCGTTCACCCGGCCACACAGAGGAGAGTGAAGCCTCACCGGTCTCACAATCAACATCGATGAGCTTGTCCAGGAAGTCTCTGAAGGAGCCGACACTGCTCAGGATGACAGGGTGCAGTGGGGCCATCCACTGCTCCTTCCCCTGGCCGAGCTGGAGACCCAGGTTACCAACACTCTGCACAGCCTGTCGGGTGGGGTGCAGTCAAAGAAGAGGGGGGAGAACATGAGGGAGAAGGAGGGAATGGGAGGAACAGGTTGCAGTGGAGAGAGAGGGAGAGACAGGGGGAGTAAGAAAGGGAGGGAGAAGGAGGGAAAGAAGGAGAGAAGGGGGAATGAAAGGGAGAGAGAGGGAGAAACAGTGGAGGCAGGTATCAGGGAGAGAGAGTGAAGGGGAATGAAAGGGAGAGAGAGGGAGAAAGGGTGGAAGGAGGTATCAGGGAGAGAGGGGGGAATGAAAGGGAGAAAGATGGAGAAAGGGCGGAGGGGAGTATCAGGGAAAGAGAGAGAGGGGGGGAATGAAAGGGAGAGAGAGGGAGAGGGAGAAAAAGTGGAGGGATGTATCAGGGAAAGAGAGAGAGGGAATGATAGAGAGGGAGAAAGGATGGAGGGAGGTCTCAGGGAGAGAGAGTGAGGGGGAATGAAAGGGAGAGAGAGGGAAAAAGGGTGGAAGGATATATCAGGGAAAGAGGGGGGGATGAAAAGGAGAGAGATGGAGAAAGGGTGGAGGGAGGTATCATGGAAAGAGAAAGACAGAATGTAAGGGGGAGATTGAGAGAGGGAGAAAAAGTGGCAGGAGGTATCAGGGAAAGAGAGAGGGAATGAAATGGAAGATGAGGGAGATTTATTTATTACTCCCTCACACACACACAGATTTGTAGTTATATTTTTGTGGGGATTCTCCATTCATTTCTATGGGGAAAACTCAACATGGCCACCGTAACCCCTAACGTTGCCCTTAAGTAACCAAACAAAATCCAAGACTTCTGGCATTTTTAGTTTTTTGATTTCATTCATATATTTTCATAGGAACCTGAAAAATGGTCCCCACACCATTAAAATAACAGGGTATCATCACACTGTGGGGGACATTTGGTCCCCACAATATAATATAAATCTAATCCACACACACACACACAAACCCTACATCTGTCCTGCTTCCTGTTAAAGTCGCACATCTGATGTAATGCTACACTGACCACATGCCCCCCCCCCCCCCAAAAGAGCTGCTGGGCCACTGTGGGCCTCCCAAACCCCACTTTGAAGTTGCTGCTTTCCACAGATCATGCCGACGGCTTCCTTTGTCCCTGGCAAACCTGGCTCTGTGTCGAGAGGTGTGGATGGGAGCAAAGCTCCACTTCACCCTCCGACAAACAGCCAACCACACCTGGGGGGGTCAGTCCGGTTAGTGGGCAGGCCTGGGGGGCAGGAGAGAGCCCAGGTGTAGCAGCAGGACAGCTGCTGTGGGGGAGGCCGGTGATGTGTGCCAGTGTGCGGCAGGTGTGTGCGAGGGCACACGTGAGAACACGAACGAGGGAACATGTGAGGATGATACAAGGGTGGTGCGAGGGTGTGTATGAGGGCGCATGTGAGGGTACATGAGAGAGCACGTGTGTGGGCAGTGCAACCAGGTATGAGGCTGCTTGTGAGGGTGGTATGAGAACACATGTGTGGGCAGTGCAACCAGGTATGAGGCTGCTTGTGAGGGTGGTGTGAGGACACGTGTGAGAGTGTGTTTGAGGGCAGTGCATACTTGGTGTGAGCATGATGTGAGGACAAGAATGAGGGTAAGTGTGAAGGCACGCATGAGGGCACACAGAGCAGTGTGAGGGCACGTGCAAGTATGGTGCAAGAATGTGTGTGAGGTCACGTGTGAGGGTGCGTGCCAGGGCACTGTTAGGGCACATGGGAGGGTGAAGGTGTATGAGGGTGGTGCAAGCGTGCGTGCGAGTGTGAGGGTGTGCACCTTGGCCAGCAGCAGCAGCGTGCGACCAGTGCGTGCATCCGCATGTCGCTCTCGCAGGTGGAACAACTTCGGCGTCAGGATGGCAGGAGCCACGAAGCGCAGGAAGAGGAAACCGCCAATGGCCAGATACTTCACATCCTGGGGGACAGACAGGATAAGCCTGAACCAGACAGAACAAATCCATGCAGAGGACATACAGGCCACAAAATCACACAGGCCACGTTCATCCCTGTCCATAAAGGAGATGCAGTTTCAGCGGTGAGTTGTTCCTATCTTGCCATCTGGTGGCGTGTGCTGCTGAGGGATGTTAAGATGGCATCTCATGCATGATGCATGTTCCTGTGTGACAGTGTGTGTCTTTGTGCCCGTGCGAGGACCTCCTTGTGCTCTTCCTGCATGTTTATGGCCGCACCGCTCACTACCTCGTGTTCAGGCCCTGGGAATTGTTCCTCCACACGCTTGTGCAGCTGCTTGAAGACGACACGCATCACGATGGGGCACTGTGCCAGAGAGCCGATGATGGCATCCATGATGGCCAACAGGTAGCCCTGCAGGACTTCCACGCTGCTCTCAAGCACCTCTGCCTCGGAGACCACACCCTTGAAGGAGATCCGCCTGGGGGGGTGTTTATTTTAAAAGGCTGAAAGGACCCAGTTTATTGAATTTGAATTCAGATGATGGGGGAGCAAGTAAAGGAGGGAACGTCAGTCTGAATGAGGAGCTGTGTGTGTAGATGAGCTCTTTGCAGTTCTGTAGCCTGGTTTACTGCTCCCTGAATATTCTCAGGCTGCTCGCTTTGAAATGCAGGTACCTGTCATCGTCACACAGCAGCTACACGTAGTTGCTTAGCAGTATACCATGACTTAAGTGTGTTACTATCTAAAGAGGGTCTGGGCTGGTTGCTAAGCAACTATTCTCCTACACTCACTTTCTCTCCATCACTCAGAGCCTTAGTAACGCCTACAGGTATGGCAGAGTCACTCAGAGGTTCACTAATGCCTGAGGGCATGGCACAGAGTCACTTAGAGTCTCACTAATGCCTGAGGGCATGGAAGAGTCACTCTGAAGTTCGCTATCAACTTAGAGCATGGTGGAATTGCTCAGAGCCTTGCTAATGCCTTAGGGCATAGTAGAGTCCCTCAGAGCCTCGCTGACACCTGTGAGCACGGCAGAGTCACTCAGAGGCTTGCTAGCACCTGAGGGCACAGGAGATTCACTCACAGGCTCGCTATGGCAGAGTCATTCAGAGGTTCCCTAGCACCTGAAGGCATGTTAGAGTCACTTAGAGGCTCGCAAGCACCTGAGGGCACGTTAGAGTCACTCAGAGGCTCCCTATGGCAGAGTCACTCAGAGGCTCCCTATGGCAGAGTCACTCAGAGGCTCACTTGCACTTGAGGGCATGGCAGAGTCACTCAGAGGCTCGCCAGCACCTGAGGGCACAGCAGAGTTGCTCAGAGGTTCTCTAACACCTGTGGGCATGGTAGAGTCACTCAGAGGCTTGCTATTGTCTGTGGCTGTGGGTAAAGCAGAGTCAGTCAGGGGTTTGTTAACGCTTGTCGCAGTGGTTGCAGCAATCTGTCCATCTTATCAAAGATAGCTGTCCCAAAGCTTAAGAAAAACATATAAACAAAATTGATAGCAACAAAAAACAACTCAGAAAAGTAAACTTATCACCCTCTGTTGACATTGTCACTGTTTCTATGCGACAAGAAGTTGTCATGGGCAACCATCATATTTATATACGCAGTGTAGCATTTGCAGCATACAGTGTGTGGGTGGGAAGAGACCTTCACGTCAGGAGGACACAAACACACATGTAATCAGAGGCTGCATACTGCCTGATTCATAGATCAGGACACACACATACTGAGCCATGTGTACGGAATTTTCATGCAGATAGACGGATTAAAAAAAAAAGCATTATTGGGTGGAGTTTCACTTTTGGTACACTCAGGTTTCTGTGCTGTATTTTGATTGTTCCTGCCACAAACCAAACCCTGTCATCATCAGAGGAGGAACAGGTTGAAAAGCTCCACTTCAAAAGCTGCCCCATAACCCCGCCTCCCACACTTCCTCTCCCCTGATTGGCTGAGTGCGAGTAAAACATCTACCTGGTTCGATTCAGTTCGATTTTGCATGGGTCCAGTTCAACGTACTTCTTCTCCTCAAAGATCCGGTTGAGGACAGGTTTTAGCACCTTGTGTAGGTACAGCATGCCAACGGCCTGTGGGGCAGAGCAGGTGTGAGTGTGAGACATGGGAAGCCCCATGCAAATGGGGAGCGGAATAACGGGATACACACCTTCATGAACTGCTCCATGGCTTTGGAGGCCAGTGAATTGGAGCGGAACAGAGTGTTGGGGTCAGCTGGGAGTGGGAGATAGACAAGGAGAGAGCGTCAGTGGACAGGCTTCAGGTGTTTCACGTATTTGGTTTCAAACGGGCCGCAGTGCAGCTGGCAGGAGCTGCAGGATTCTCTGAAGGGGTCGGGGTACACTTAGCTATAGCGGTCTCATGTTACATCCCTTCTGGTCTCTCTTCACTGGCTCGCTAGAGGAACTCACATCAAGTTCAAGTCCTTGGTGCTGGCTTACATTAACGGACAGGCACCCATCTCCCTCAAGATGCTCCTCAAGACCTGCATCCCTCTTCAGTCAGCAAACCAGCACCACCTGGGGACTCTCCACCGCCTGAGAGGTCCCCCCCCCCCAACCCCACACCTCTCTATCTCCCCTGGCTGGTCTTTCGTGGTCGCTGAATGCCATCAGTGTTGTACTTTGTCTTTTGACTGCATTGCCCCATTAGTTTCTTGCTATGTTTGAAATGCATCGTGTAGCTCTTGCCCTGATGCTGCTCACAGCTGTAAAAAGTCTATCTTGAAAAATTGGCTTGGTTCCTTCTTATTTGTAATAACAAGAAAATTGGATTGATTGGCATCTGTATCATGTTGGCAGTTTACAAGCTTGTGTGTGAACGTACAGACAGACACAAACATGCTGTAATTATGACAATAATTGACAATTATGATAATATGACAATATGACAGTACTATTACATGATTTCTTTCACATACGACTGGTATTTATTATCTGTACAGACTTACAGACTTTCCCCAACGTACTAGGCTCGATTTGGACATACTGGTCATACATCAAAAAAAAAAAAAAAAAAAAAAAAAAAATGAAACTTCATTCACATGTTTGAAATGTCATAAGACACATACATTGTATATCAGGGTATAACTCTCTGTATAGTCTGAATAGGTTTTCAGCATTTACACATTTATGGCCTATTTAGTATTTTTATCTATTATCAATCAATAATTACATATGCTTCAAATACTGCAAAATCTACAAAATATTTCTGTCCTTATTTTCATCCCTATGGGTTGCCTTCATGGCTTTGGAAATAAACTTGGCTGTTGCCATGGCAACAGTAGCCAATAATAGGCCTGTTTATAGACACTTAGGAGCAGCCATGTGCATATCAGAGGAGTCTTCCTTCCTGATGACCTAAATCAGCATCGCAGTGCCTTACAGGACCAGCGGTTCAAAATTATTAACAACGCAAACTCTATAGACTGACCCCCCCCCCCCCACTCCACCCCATTATTACATATTACAGTAAATATTAAAACATTCATTACACTGTAATCCTAAACATTTTCCATTGGTTGCTCATTTCAATGACATGTAGCCCTATTCAGCCTGTATCTTGAGCCTTCATTTGTGTAACTATTAACCTGGAGAGCTGATGCTCCTAAAGTGATGCTGACAAAAATGATGTTTTTAACAGCTTACAACAGGTGCGTCCTTTTCAGAAATACAAGTGAAATTACGGCAGTGACTTGACTAAAATATGCGTAGGCTATACAGCTTTACAGAACTGTTTTACATGACATGTGTAACACAAACACTCCAGCAAAAGCCAGAACAAGAGCAGGAAAGTTTTCACTCTCATCGTGTCCTGAATGGCAGCTCCTGCCAACCCGAAAACGGAATGGCATCGATCAGCCTTTTTCTTCACCGTGTCGTTGTGTTCAGCTAATTGGGGACACACGCCTTCGTAGACAAACTATCAGACACTGATTTTTCCTTTTGCACAATCAAAAAGCTGGACATAAAAACAAATCATCTTTTTTACGGTATATACACAAGATTAGCTGATCAACAAGAACAATAACTCCTGGCTCATTCAATTTAGTGATCAGTGGTCATTGTTGACACACCACAGCACACAACAATGAAATGTGTCCTCTGCATTTAACCCATATGTGACATCATGACATAGTAGGGGGCAGCTAATTCAGCATCCGGGGAGCAGGGCTTGGGGGCGATACCTGGCTCAAGGTATCTCAGTGGTGTCTTGCTGGTCGGGAATTCAAACCTGCAATCTTACAATTCCAAGTGCGCTTCCCTAACCATTAAGCCACCACTGCCCACATTCAGATATATTGGCGAATATTGGTGAGTTTATCTTTCCTGATGGTTGAATTCATGTTCTGGTTGGTTAAACGTGCCTCAATTATCTATGTACTAAGAACGCACAAGATACATTACACTGAAGTCTATAAGCTTAACGAGGCAGAAAAAGTTTGCTTTCACTGAAGTTCCTTTTATTAACCTAAGTGTGGTGTTTTGCACAATACTTTGTCAGATATTTTTGGACAGCAGCATCATTTTGGGTTGGTCGCTGCGACCATACATTGGCATCGCCTGTTGTCTTACAGAAACCTGCCCTGGTTGACACTCCTGTCAGCAGCATCCAAGGTTACACGCCCCAAACTGTGCACAGAACCGTGCTCAGCAAAGAGAACGATGTCTGAGAAAGACATCTGTAAATGTGCAATGGCAATAAACTCAGAGTTATAAATACATTATAACTTAACAGGTACTGTAAGGATGTGAGAAGATAGTTGTAATTATTAGGATCCTGACCTAAATATGAGCTGATATTTTGACCTAGATCTCATCTGAAAAGTTCTCTGGCTGCAGGATCATTTACATTATTATTAGGTGGTACTTAATTTATATGAGAGATAATGTGTGAAAGTAAGATATTTTAATATCACCCCTGAGAAAATAAGAAGCTAATCAGTATGAGGTTCTGATCAGTATCACCACCCACAGGATCACAGTGCTCACGCTGAATCCAGGAACTGTTCTCACTTGGATTAAGAGACATATGTGAAAAGAACCTTGAGAATCTGAAGTGAGCATGTGACTGCAGACATCAGCATCTTGGCAGAAAGTCATAAGACCTATGCACAGGCTGGAGAGTGCTGTGCTGTTTACGGGGGCGTGTGACAGCCCCAATCCAGGATTAGTTTATGGTTGTCCATTGAGACTGAATGTGACGGGGGTTGATGACATCCACTTCTGTCTTTATCGATGAATTCTTAGATGGCTGAATAATCCAATCCTGGACCCACAAATTCAGTGTAGGTGGGACATGTGTATGTGATGGTAGTGATAGTAACAACCATAGGTGTGTTCCTACTGAGTTTCCTTTGCTATCTTCCGGCTATCTTTTCCTCCTCTGGCATGCCATGGGTATGTTCCTCCTGAGTCTCCTTCACTGTCTCCCGGCTGTCCTCTCCTCCTCTGGCATACCGTGGGTATGTTCCTCCTGAGTCTCCTTCACTGTCTCCCGGCTGTCCTCTCCTCCTCTGGCATACCGTGGGTATGTTCCTCCTCAGTCTCCTTCACTGTCTCCTGGCTGTCCTCTCCTCCTCTGGCATACCGTGGGTATGTTCCTCCTCAGTCTCCTTCACTGTCTCCGTGCTGTCCTCTCCTCCTCTGGCATGCCGTGGGTATGTTCCTCCTGAGTCTCCTTCACTGTCTCCCGGCTGTCCTCTCCTCCTCTGGCATGCCGTGGGTATGTTCCTCCTGAGTCTCCTTCACTGTCTCCCGGCTGTCCTCTCCTCCTCTGGCATGCCGTGGGTATGTTCCTCCTGAGTCTCCTTCACTGTCTCCCGGCTGTCCTCTCCTCCTCTGGCATACCGTGGGTATGTTCCTCCTCAGTCTCCTTCACTGTCTCCCGGCTGTCCTCTCCTCCTCTGGCATGCCATGGGTATGTTCCTCCTGAGTCTCCTTCACTGTCTCCGTGCTGTCCTTTCTTCCACTGGCATATCATGGGTGTGTTCCTCCTGAGTCTCCTTTGTTGTCTCCTGGCTGTCCTTTCCTGCTTATGCATGCCATGGATATGTACCTCCTGAGTCTCCTTCAGTGTCTCCTGGCTGTTATACCCCTACTGTTGCCACAAATAGCCTTCTCAATCATGTTCTTGTAAACAGTGACAATACTGGCATCACTCCAGTAGGTGGGATGTTCTCATCTGGCCAGACTTTGGTGATATATTAGTGTGGGGTTCTTGTACAGAGGTACCCTCTCTGTTTTGGCAGCTCTGCCGGAGTTTCGTCAGTACCAGGGGACTTGTTTAATTTAAGGGAACCGACAGCTGACAAAACCTCAAGGAACGTTGGGGGCTGGCTGGTGTTGTGAATGGGAGGACATTGAGCCAGTGCATCCAGGATGGTGGGCTCTACATCAGAATTCTGATTTAATAGGGTATCAAAAAATTCAGCCCACCTCATCAGGATGCTGTTCTGGGGTGAGATTCCCGAAGCCTACTTAACACTATGTCGCTCGTATGTTAAAAGATGAACGATGTAAATTTAAGAAAGCTACGGGAAACTGTTAAATCATCTGTTTTTTTCAGAGGATCGGTGCAGCAATTTCTTGGGTCGTATATACCGTAATTCTGACACCATTTTAAAAGTTACGCATGCCATTTTTATCAGCAAATGACTGGATTTCATGTGTCTTTTTGTCCACCACTTGTTCTATATGGTGCAAATAGTCACCTGTACTTCCTGTCGTGCTTTCTGCTATTGCTGCCTAGTGTTGCTGGATGAGGGGTTGTTTGGGGTTGCCCAGTGTGCTATATGCACCTTCTTCAGCAAGTTACGGATGGTTACGGATCCGAGTTGTTGTCAAGCCAGTCTTGACGGTTCTTGCTCCTATAGCCGATAGTCTGGACAGCTGAGCTAATAGAGGTCCACTTCTGGTCCATGGTGTTCTCAGAGCTGAAGGAGACCTTCATCAGTTTTCCAGCAAGGGAACGACGGAACTCTTGCATCAATGTTTCCCAGGCGAGTGCAATCTAGTCACTTTCCGTTGGGCCCTCGTATTCACGGGGGGGGGGGGGGGTGGACTTGGACCTTAGTTTTAATAATATGGCAGCCTGTCCAGTCTGAACATCCCTGATGTCACTACATCTCACTATGACATAATCAATCAAGTGCCAGTGTTTGGAGTGAGGGTGCATCCATGATGTCTTAAATTTAGCCTTATGCTAGAAGAAGGGGTTGGTTATAGTCAGGTTGTGCTCAGAGCAGAACGTAAGTAATCTCATGCCATTTGAGTTCACCTGACCAATGCCTGTCTGTCAAGCACTCCACTCCATATCCAGTGGCATGGGTGGACCCAGGATGACCAGTCCCCCATCTTAGCTGCAGGAGGCTGCTGGGTCCTTTGTTGGTCAAGGCTGGCCTGTCGTGCACCACCAACATAAAGCTTTGGTGATAGTGAGGCTCTGTACTAGCAGTAGAGGAGACTTACATACTCAGCTCCTCTTCTCACCCTTCCCGGCTACGAAGTACATGATCAAATGACCAACCGCACCATCCCAACTCATGAAGTGCACGACCAACCAGACTCCTGACCCATAAAGCACATGATCAACTGCACCTTCCCGACCCATGAAGCACATGACCAACCGGACCTTCCCGATCACGAAGCACCTGACCCACTAACCACACATTCATCTGCACCTTCCCATTCAGGTACACATGTCCACCCACTTTCCCCGACCATGAAGTACCCAGACTTTCCCAGACACAAAGCACATGATCGCACAATAAAATACCACCAAAAACATGGGATTCTAACCACCCGCATTCTCGGTAGGGGATTTAGACTACCCTCCTAGGTCTCTGTGGGGAACTACCCTGTGGGGAACTACCCTGTGGGGAACTACCCTCAGGGAAGCGACCCCTGGTCGACATCGACGAAGGAGGGACCTGAACCATCCTTCTACTCCATTAATGTTAGCGAGCACCAGTTAGCTGATAAATATGATGGCAGTGAGAAGAGGGCAACCATGCCAGGCTTATGGCACCTGTCAAAGCTAAACAGTGATGGCCGTGTGACTTCCAGCAGGTAGGAAACCCAAGTGGGCTAGGCCAGTCTAACAGGCCACGCCCATCCAGCTGTGGTCAGGGTGATCCCCGGATTCACACAACATGAGAGCAACATTCCATGTAGTACCGCAACAATATAACAGCTGTGTATCCCAATATCGCAGCTTTATTGTATAAACTAATTCAATTTTTAATAATTCTCACACACACACACACACACAAAAAGGTGTCCTCACAGGTGTGGTTGACCTCACGCATGTTCAGATAGTCCAGGAAGGGCACCACCAGGCCCTGGCCTAGGTAGATCTTCACCAGTGTCATGGCCACATCTTGCCGGCTCTCCGTCATGGTCACCTCCTCCAGCATGGTCAGCGGACTCACATCATCCACCTGGGGGGACAATGCTCAGAGAATGGATGCCAGACACAGACCTCCGTAAGCCAAACTGGTGCCCACATCACTCACACTAATATCTGATACCCTGTAACATGCTTGGAGCTCAAGCCCCAAACAAGCCAAAAAGCTAAGGAGAAAACAGCACCGTCTTGGTCTGCCTGATACTGAGCGCACTTCTGCTAAGACTCTGGTCTTGTGTGGCTCTAATAATGGGGGGAGGGGGGGGGGCAATCCCAAGAGAGTGCCTTAAACTACAACAGTGCTTGTTGAGAGAAAACTGGCTGCGACCGAGTGCCTCAGTAAAGCTTTGCAACCACAGGCACATTGTGTACTGTCCGGGCTGGGGAAAGCGCAACTAGAAGGGGTGATGGAGCCGGGTGACTTGCCTCCGCAGGTGAGATGACGGACTCCACCAGCAGGTCCACCAAGGGCTGGTAGCACATGGAGGGCAGAATCTGGTCCTCAATGAGGCGAACTTTCAGCCGCACGGCACCCAGCTTGCTCCTACTGGGGAGGCGTTAAGCAGAGAGTACGGACAGTATGGCAGGATCAGGAGTGAGTGACTGAGCAGGGTGAATCCAACACTCTCTGCCATATAATGATATTCTTATCTGAGCTATTGAGACTGGAAAGAAAAGGATTATCAAAGCTTATTTTCACTAATGATTTCTGCAGATCACAATAGCCTGTGCTATCATTGATCTATGAGACTCATTAGCTCAGAAAAAGAACCGTTAGATATGCTTATGCGGTTTAGCCTCCAAAAGAGCCACCCCCCCCCCCCCACACCCCCCGAGGATGAGTCACTCAGTAATAAACCCCCCACAAGTGGCTGCTTGCAACATGGGCTCTGTCTCGCCAAGATTATCATTAGCATTAGTGGTCGTTTGTGAGACCCCTGACAGCCCTCTGGTGAGGGTTCAAAGCAGACAAGCCCACCACAACGACTCCCCCTAGCTTATCCTTGCTTGCTTAGTGGCTGGTGGCCATGGCCTCACCCTGCGTCATCCTCTGCATTTCTGAGGGGCATCAGGCGGAACCAGCCCTCCAGTAGGGGGCTCTTCAACAGGCAGGTGAGGGAAATCTCCACCTACAGGCCACAATCATGCAGTAGAGAGTCTCTACTTCAGTTCATATCAAGAGTTGAAAGCCTTCAAATGCATATAAACATGGCATGTTCAGATTGACACAGCATTAAAACACAGTGGCGATCGTGATAACTTTCTGTGATTCTGCTCTTAATGTATTTATGGTCAGCTTGTTAAGTCTTTGTTCAGTTCTCAGGCAACCTTGACCCTGTATAAAATGAACCTCTTGCAACTAAACTCACAGTAGGCTGCCTCTGCTTGCACTAAATGTAACAATGTCCCTTTCCTCGGACGCTCCATCCTATCTGTCACACACCTTTCCCAGGAAGTCATTCTTGCCCACCATGTCCCAGTCCCAGATCTCCAGGGTCAGGCTGCCCCCTCCAGTAAGCTCCCTCGGCTCCAGCTCCAGCTCTAGCTGCTCCCCCCAGTGCGGGAAGCGTGTCTTCTTGATGATCTGACACAGACAGAGGGGTGCCATCGAACACAGGGCTGCAAGAATATCTACGGCACCTGAGATCATGCAGGAGTGGAAAAGGAAATAAGATAAGAACTCCTACAGTCTCAATTGGAGTTAGTGGGCATGTGGGGTTACTGAGGATGTGGGGTTAGTGGGCATGTGGGGTTACTGAGGATGTGGGGTTAGTGAGGATGTGGGGTTAGTGAGGATGTGGGGTTAGTGGGCATGTGAGGTTAGTGAGGATGTGGGGTTAGTGAGGATGTGGGGTTAGTGGGCATGTGGGGTTAGTGAGGATGTGGGGTTAGTGGGCATGTGGGGTTAGTGGGCATGTGAGGTTACTGAGGATGTGGGGTTAGTGGGCATGTGGGGTTACTGAGGATGTGGGGTTAGTGGGCATGTGGGGTTAGTGAGGATGTGGGGTTAGTGGGCATGTGAGGTTAGTGAGGATGTGGGGTTAGTGGGCATGTGAGGTTAGTGAGGATGTGGGGTTAGTGGGCATGTGGGGTTAGTGAGGATGTGGGGTTAGTGGGCATGTGAGGTTAGTGAGGATGTGGGGTTAGTGGGGATGTGGGGTTAGTGGGCATGTGGGGTTAGTGGGTATGTGAGGTTACTGAGGATGTGGGGTTACTGAGGATGTGGGGTTAGTGGGCATGTGGGGTTACTGAGGATGTGGGGTTAGTGGGCATGTGGGGTTAGTGGGCATGTGAGGTTACTGAGGATGTGGGGTTAGTGGGCATGTGGGGTTACTGAGGATGTGGGGTTAGTGGGCATGTGGGGTTACTGAGGATGTGGGGTTAGTGGGCATGTGAGGTTAGTGAGGATGTGGGGTTAGTGGGGATGTGGAGCTTGTGGAGATGTGGGTTTCGTGGGGTTGTAAATTTAGTCACGCAAATAGCAGTGTGTGCTAGTTGTTGTTGTGATGACTTTCACCTGAAGCTTTTGACTGCACTATTAATTGAACGTAACAGGTGTAACACAGTTGTTGTCATTAGAATCACTTGCCAGGCTCAAAAACTCAATGATAAAACACAAGAGATGCTGTGTCACCCCATTTTGAAGTATTTGCTCTGTTAAGCAGAATAAAAATTAAACTGATATACTGCGCTTACGTTCACAGTGTATAACAGAGCACATCATGAGCCCGGCACCTATATTAGTGCAAGTTAATATTTTCTGTAAAATACAGTCGAAGACAAGGGTCCAGCTGCAGACGCCTGTAGAGTGGAGCTCCACCGGAAATACGTCACCTCCACAGGAAACACGTGACCTCAACTCTGTGTTACAGCAAATAAACACTAAACCTAACCTTAACCCTAACCCTAACCCTAACTGGAGCTCCACTTTACGCCCTTAAAGATCACGTGTTTCCTGTGGAGGTGACGTATTTCCGGTGGAGCTCCACTCTACAGGCAATTAGATCTTCTTGCATTTTAAGCTATTTTATGACATTTTGTTTCTGTAAAGGCTCCCCCATCTGTGTGTCTCGCTTGCTGTTTTACTGCTGTCCTTCAAAGGATCATGTTGTAATGCTAAAAACTGCTAAAAACTGAACTTTGCTGTCTGCCTCATTTCTTCGCCACTCAAACACCATAATATTTTATTTATTCGACCTACGACATATTTATACTTTATTATTAAATCTGGCCAGCAGATCGATCTTTTGTTTTTCTCAGAATAAAAAAACGATGTAACCTGATTCCGCTAATAAGCTAGCAAGCTGCTTCACTGCCAGCACCGTTGTTATTAGACTATTTTCTGTGTATACGAATGGATGCCATAGACCATCTCACTTTCGCTGGTGTTACGGTGCCACATTCTGAACCCAGGTTTTCGTATGGTGCCATACCGGAGCCGTTTTTTTCTGTCCCAGGGCCATTTTTTTTGCGGTGGAAGCACATGGAACCAGTGCTGGATTGGGAAAAAGTCTGGCACCAGGACCACTTTTGTGGAAACGAGACTATTGTGCGAATCATTCAGGCAATAGCTAATGGAAACAGAAATGTTAAGTAACGATAATGTTGATGCCTAATTGAATAAAAATGGATCTACTTGTTCATACCCAGTACATCTGGCTCATTTTGCAGGGAAGGGAATGGGAAGGTATTACTTGTCATTGTTGACATACCACAGCACATAGTGCCCAACAACGAAATGTTTCCTCTGCATTTAACCCCATATGTGATATCGTGACATAGCAGGGGGCAGCTAATTCAGCCCCATATGTGATATCGTGACATAGCAGGGGGCAGCTAATTCAGCCCCATATGTGATATCGTGACATAGCAGGGGGCAGCTAATTCAGCCCCATATGTGATATCGTGACATAGCAGGGGGCAGCTAATTCAGCCCCATATGTGATATTGTGACATAGCAGGGGGCAGCTAATTCAGCCCCATATGTGATATCGTGACATAGCAGGGGGCAGCTAATTCAGCCCCATATGTGATATTGTGACATAGCAGGGGGCAGCTAATTCAGCCCCATATGTGATATCGTGACATAGCAGGGGGCAGCTAATTCAGCGCCCAGGGAGCCATGATAGGGGCGGTACCTTGCACTAGGCACACCAGTGGTACTTTGCTGATCAGGGATTCGAACAAGCACCACAAAATGCTTTTTTAAAATTAAATGGAAGTATAATCCTTCTGCTACTGAGCACCATGGCTATTAAAATTTAACAGATTAACAATCGTTCTATGCACCACTTTGCCAAGGTGAAGCTAATATGACTGGAGGTTTCCTGGCCGCCTGATGACGGTGTGTCACTAGGTCCTAGCCCCGTGTAATGCCCCAGTACTGATGAACACTGCTGGCCCACCTTCATAGCCACCTTACATCCTCCAGGAGGGGTCAGTCTCACCATCGTTAATGACGCCCACCTGTGTTTCAGGAAACTCCCCCCGGGCGTGTAACTGCTGCCCATGCTCACCGAGGTCTCAGCGCTGTGGTTGTTGAAAAGGACCCTGGCAAATGGGTCAGAAGTTCCGGAAATATCTCGTGGAGCCAGGTCCCTGGAGGGCAGAGGGAGGGGTGCACAGAGGATGGTCCTGATTGGTGATTTCTCTGAACAGGCTTCCTGTGTCATGATCCTAACCCCCTAACCTTAACCACTGCCTAGGTACTGCTACCCAATCACCACTGCCCAATTACTGCTGCCCAGTCACCAATACCTAATCAAGTAGCACTGCCCAACCAATCACTGCAGCCCAGTCACTGCTGCCCAATCAGTTACCACTGTCTAAATCACAACTTTCCAGCCACCTCCACCCAGTCCCATTCTAGATGAAGGGATCTCAAAGAAATTCCAAAGGAATGTGGTTTGTCACATTATCAGAGTTGAGCCGCCCCCCTGTCACCACCCTGCTGCTCCCCTTGCTGCCCCCCTGCGGCCCCACAAACACTGCAAGCCCTCTGGATAGCCCTGCTGACAGGTTATAAAGCACACTGCAATCCAGACACACACCTTCATACCACACAGACTGTCAGAGGCAAGCAAGGACAGTGAGGGGGCAGCATTTTCCACAATCCCTGGCCTTTCTGTGGGTGTAGGGGGCGCTGCTGAGCATGTGTGCTGCAGGAGGTCTGGAGCCTGTGATGGTGAATGGGGGGGGTGGGGTGGTTCAGCCGTTCTCTGTTTTAATGCCAGCAATCATGGGGGACCGCTTGCCAGAGTTTAGATCGACTGTGTTTAAGTCTCTGGAGGATCTGGGCTGCTGCTGATGCGAGCTGAGCTGACTTCTGGTACCATTCTGCAGTTCTACCCTTATGCTGTTTCTTGGGTGTATTCTTCACACAAGGTAGTCACTGAGTCCCTGTCAGGATGTGAGCCTGCAACCTAGGAGTATACACTATATAAATTCAAATTCATTTGATGAATCTATAACGAGAACCTACATGTTGTGCTAACATCTCTTTCAATTAAAAGTTGTTCACTAATAGAACAACTGAATTTGAATATTTCAAATAATTTAGAAAATTAAGAAATGTATAGAAAACATGGTAATAAAACTTTGAATACTTCACAATTGTCACTGATAGGCTGGCACTAAATAGCTCCAATAGCGGCCCTCACGGCGGTAGCTCCATAGCTCCAATAGCAGCCCTCACAGCAGTAGCTTCATAGCTCCAATAGCGTCATTCATAGCAGTAGCTCTATAGCTCCAATAGCGTCATTCATAGCGGTAGCTCCATAGCTCCAATAGCGGCCCTCACAGCAGTAGCTCCATAGCTCCAATAGCGTCATTCATAGCGGTAGCTCCATAGCTCCAATAGCGGCCCTCACGGCGGTAGCTTCATAGCTCCAATAGCGGCCCTCACGGCGGTAGCTCCATAGCTCCAATAGCGTCATTCATAGCGGTAGCTCCATAGCTCCAATAGCGTCATTCATAGCGGTAGCTCCATAGCTCCAATAGTGCCCTTCATAGCAGTAGCTCCTTAGCTTCAATAGCGTCTTTCATAGCGGTAGCTCCATAGCTCCAATAGCAGCCCTCATAGCGGTAGCTCCAGAGCTCCAATAACGGCCTTCATAGCGGTAGCTCCATAGCGCTGTTGCTGATCATTGTGGCCCAGGTTAGAAGATCTGGGACTGTGCATGGTTTCCATGCTGCCCCCGTCATTATCAGCTCAGCCTGCTGGATGGATCTCCAAGCTTAACTTACACATCCATCCATCCATCCATCCATCCACTCATCCATGCTCACTATTGCGGTTGGTGAGCCTGGAGTCTGGTCAAGGACACTCATGCTACTGGCACTTCAGAGACACCACTTCATTCACTGACGTGTTTTTATACTGGGGCAGCCCATGTGAACACACAAACTGAACATACAAAGCGAATATACGACATACCAACTCCACACATACAGTGCTGGCTGTGGGAATGAAGCCCACGCTACACGTTTATGACATTTTGAGGGGGGCCCGGGGGGGCCACGACTGACCTGGCCTCGATGACATCACAGCGCAGGAGGGGCCTCTGGCCGGTTGTCTGCAGCTCCAGGCTGAGGTGGACGTCGCCCTGCACCTCCTCGTCCGGCTCGACCCGCCGCAGGCTCAGCCAGCCGTCCAGTCCTGGCGAGATCATGCGTTTTACACGAAGGGAGAGAACTGCAGATGCAGCGGAGGGCGAGCAGAGAGGTAGCCAGCGGGCACACATGAACACAACACAATGAAGTGTGTGTACATGCCTGTGTACATACTTGTTGCCCATTGCTAATATATGGAAGCATATTGAGCAGGGCTGAGTTATTTCCCAAGAAAAAAGCGCTGTGATATGGCAGCCAGTTATTCTGGAGGTCACACCTTCACCCGCATGAAAAGGCAGCTAAATACCTTTGGACTGGGACGCAATGGCCTCTTTGCTCAGCGAGATCTTCCCGATGACATCATCGTGGCTTTGAGGGGAAAAGGGAGAGTCAGTCAGAAAAAGACACTAAAGATGTATGAGTAAAGCAGCAAGGCCAGTTCAGAGCAAAGATGTATGCAGAGAGGTAATGTGCCACATCAGGGCCGACGCACAAACAACGTGCCACCAGAGATGCTCCCCACACAAGTGTTTGGCTCTCAGAGAAGCACGGAAACGTCCAGAGAAGGATGCGCAGGCGACAGTGCAGTGGTCTGCAGGCTGCACTAGCATGGAACCCTGTCATCATATTCACACAGCAGGAAATGATCAGGACTGTCAAAGGCAGTGAAGTATTACATAACCAGCACAGCTGTTGGGACAGGCCACCACTGGGCTGCATTAGTGGCCGTGCTACAAAGCGTCTCACTCAGGTTGGGAGCACCATCATGAAATTTTCTGGTTCAGCTTCTAGCGAATTTCACTGTAATTACGATCTTGAGATAAAACTGACGGCAAGTTCATGAATATGACAAGGCATGGACCTACCCAATGGTGTCTTCATCCATGACGTAGAGGGAGAGCGTGTGGAAGCCCATGGGGAGGTGCAGGGTGTACTCCTCTCCCCAGAATGGGTTCAGATTCTTCCACACCGTGGCTGTCCTGTAGGGGGCACCCCACAAGGGAAACCATAAGGCTTCATCACTGGGACAGAGCATTACATAATTACATAGCATTCAGAAAGAAATACATGGAGGTCTAATGGGCTATTCCATCATATTTAGTAAAAGGGGATTTACAAAAAAAAAATTAGAAAATTAGGCAGACACTTTCATCCAAAGCAGTTGGGGATTAAGGGCCTTGCTCAGAAGCCCAACAGTGAAATCACTCTGCTGAGCCTGGGATTTGAACCGCCAACCTTCCAACCACAGGCACAGCATCATTGCCTGCTGAGGCACTCACCACCCTCTGAGTTACTCTTTAGCCCTCCATAGGCTCAAAATCCCCATATTGGGATAGGCAATCCCAGTGCTACACCATCCCGGTACCCCCACAAAGTCCAGATAGCGTGCAGGGCAGCATTGAGCCCTCCATGGATGCTGGGCCCGAAGTGCCTACCGTCCTTCTCTGACTGCCGAGGTACTCACCCCAGGTCCTGGAGATGATTGTTCTAAGTAGGCTAGGGATTGGTACAGAGCCAGGCGGTCGCGATGCAGCATGACAGTCTTGTGCTGCCCTGGGATCCACACCCTGTTCATCACTCCATCACCACCCCGGGCCCGATCCCAAGCCACCAGCACTCCCAGCCGAACACCTGCACATCAGATTTCTCCCCTGGTCATTATGCAGCTCCTCCAGGAGCTTTGCCACTGTGGTGGAGCTATGGTCGGGAACCATGTACTGCGCAAAGTAGTCCACACCCAAAAGTATGTAGTGGTTCGTGACCTCAGTGTGGGGAAAGGGAACCAGAATGTCCACCGCCTCACGCTCCATGGAGGTTCCTACCAGATATGGCTGTAGGGGAGCCTGGGACTGCTGGCTGGGGCTCTTCCGAGCTGTGCATGCGTCACAGCAGTGCACACACAGCTTGGCGCCTTTCCAGCAGCTGGGCCAGTAGAAGCGCTGCTGCAGCTTCCATCCGGCTTCCTTCACCCCGAAGTGCCCTGCGCCCCACTAAGTTGAGAATGGTGCATGGAGCTGTGGGGGGCAGGGCACTTTGGGGTGAAGGAAGCCTGGGGGAAGCTGCAGCAGCACTCCCCTGCACCATCCAGCGATCACCAACGGCTTGCTGATGCTGATGATGTGCTTTACAAAGTGATGGTAATATGACGCTAGCCCCAGGAAGCTGTGCAGCTCCAACACAGTTCGCTTGGCAGACCAATCTCACACAGCTTGCAGTCTTTTCCGGGTTGGTGGCCACACCCTCCCGCTGATGACATGGCGCAGGAAGTTCATCTTTCACTGGAGGAGGGAACACTTCCAGGGGTTCGGTCCCAAACCTTCCCAGCAGATCACCGCAAACACTGTCTTTAGGTTCAGCACTGCCCAGGTGAAATCAGACGTGGATCAGCAGATCATCGAGGTAGATGGATCTGGGTCTGGAGGATGTGCACCAGGACGTGCTCCATCAACCTCTTGAAGTAGTCAGGAAGTTATACAAGCTAAATGGCATCAACTGGAAGTGTCCATGTGCAATAGTGAATGTGGTCTTAGGACAGGCTTCTGGGGCCAGGTTGACCTGCCAATAGTTACACCAGTGGTCCTGCGAGCTGGTCCCCATCCACCTGGTAATGTACCCCAGCGCATCATCCATGCATTGCAGCAGACAGGAGCCCTTTTTTGTCACCACGTTCAGAAATCAGAAATCTTTTTATTCACCAAGTACAGAGAAGTACAATATTGTACAGTAGATGTGCAATGGTGAGGTAAGCATGTAGACAAATAAAGATATAAATAGATAAAAGGATAGATGTAATGTGCAAACAGCTTGGGTTTGGTGGAAACGAGTTCTATAAGTTAATGAAGCTTGTGCAGTGGTTGGTTAGAATATGAGACAGCTTCTCATGGGTTCTTATTTAAAAAGGCGATGGCCTGGGGGCAGAAGCTGTTAAGGTGACAGTTTGTCCTTAGATGGATGTAATGCACAAACAGCTTGGGTTTGGTGCAAACAAATTCCGAAGTTAATGAAGCTTGTGCGGCAGGTGATTAGAGTATGAGACAGTATCTCATGAGGCCTTATTTATAAGGGTGATGGCCTGGGGGCAAAAGCTGTTAAGGTGACGGTTTGTCCTTGTGCTCAGGGCTCTTATTCTCCGCTTTCACTGAGATGAAAGATGCTGGAAAGGGAGGGACCAGGATACAGGGGGTCAGAACAGTATCTTTTTGGCTCTGTTCATCATCCTAGATGAGTACAGGGCTTCATTAAAGGGGGGCATCACACTATGCGCTGTAGTCTCCTTTCAGAAGGTGATGCTGCAGTTCCAAACCAGACACAGACGGAGGATGTAATAATTGATTCTACTGCATTTGTGTAGAACTCAGCCATGAACTTCTGCGACAGTTTAAATTTCTTTAACTGAGGCAAGAAGTACAGTCACTGTTGGGCCTTCTTAGTGATGGAGGTGATGTTTGTGTCCCATTGTGTCTTCTTGGAAATTAGGATGGCCTGAGCTGCCCACTGGCTGTTGGACAGCTTCGTGAGTCCCGCTGCTGCCATCTCTCAGATCTGCTGTTCTGCTTCTTGCTGCTTTGCCAGGGCCAGCCAGTGCAGACGCAGATAGATGGGCAGGGCGTCTCCTGTGTTAATGTTGTGATGTCACAGGCTCAGCAGTCTTCGGATGGGCAGCAGAGATGTCCTGGAACAAGCTCAGCAGAGCCTTGAGTTCATCTTGTTGCTCTGCCATTAAGTCCTGACTTAAGCTCCTGGACATCCTGCACTGTCTTGGGAGATGGTGCCGTTGTGGTTCCGCTGTTCCCCTGGTCTGGGCTGTAGTTGCGGCTATGTCACTGGCAGAGACCTTCCCTTGATATCTGCGAGCTGCACTCTTCTCCTGCTACACGGGTGCCTCTCATCCTCATTTCCTCTACCTTTGTTGCCGGCTGCCACTGTTGTGCTAGAGGACCACCACGTCTGTACTGATGTGGAGGGCTGCCTTTGGCACATCAATGATGGCCCCAAGGTGGACTAAGAAGTCTAAGCTAATGATGCAGAGGTTGGCGATGTAGGCCAGCCAGACCTCCTGCACCACCGTGTGTCCTGCCAACATGACTCCCAACTGCCTTTTCCTCCTCATAACCATGCTCAGGCCCGACACTGAGGTCAGCTGGATGTTTATCACCTCCCAGCCCGCCGGCGCAGCTCTGTCTGTGCCTGGCAGCATGACAGGGAGGATCAGGGTGGTCTCAATGGGGGCATGCCGTCCACCAGACAGTCGACAAACAGGCCACAGGCCTTGCCAAGCTGGCCCACTCTGGGTGCAGCTGCAGGAATTCGACTGAACTGCATTATGGGTGGCACCATCCGCCCAGCATTTGTTAGTTGCTTTTCAAAGTGAGAGCATGGTACTGGAGTGCGGCAGTTTCCAATGATGTGTCCCAGCTCCTTGCAGTGGAGACAGACTGTGCGACACAGGGGAGAAGGTTGCTGGTGAGGTACAGTAGTTGTGGCACGCACATCTACACTCATCTCTTCCTCGGCAGTCTCCACGGCGCCGGTCACCAAGCTGTTCCTTCATCTTCCCCTCAGACTGTCCCCGGCCAAACTGCCATTCCAGCATGGTGGTTCCCCAGGAGAGAGGCTTAGGAGTGCCCTCAGCGCCTTTCCTTCCAACATCGCCAGGTGGCCTGCCATCTCTATGAAGGACCAACCATTGAGCCACATCGCCAGTTGGACCTGGACGAGGTAGGTTTCCAGAGTCCCTTTCCATCCTAGAAGAGCTGTTTTAGGGGGGTCTTTGTCAGAATCAACTGTGTCCCCATGTCATGCCGTTCCAGGTCGCGGTGCCGTCGCTTGGGGAGGTGGAGGGCACGAGCACAGTCGTGTCACCCTGGGAAGGAATATTGCTCGGTTTCTGGGGGACCCTTCAGGTTCACTGCAGCAGTGGGTTCACAGTCTGCCTGCTGAGCACTTCCACCTTCATTCCCACTTCTGACACCAATGTGGCGCAGCTACCAAACATGGTGATCGCCAGCAAATTAATGACATGGAGTCAATGTACGGGAAAACACACACGTCACTCTTAGAACTCACACACTGCGCCGGCTGCCTCAACTACTCATACAGCACACGGTAGCCAAACATACATCACTATTTACAACAATTAACATTGAATAATTCACATGACATTAATGTACAGCACAATAACCACACATTACATGCTAATTAATTAATTGTGGTTCTAGATCTTCCTTAATCATGTTCATTATATCCACATTGATCGTTGCTGTCACATGTAGCACAACACAGAAGAACAATGCCAACATGGGCAGGATATTGTTAAAGCCAAACTGTGGAAAACTCCCCCAAGATGCACACCAGTAACTGAGCCACTCAGATATGGAATCGTAACCTTGATGCATATTATTTTTCATGCACTAAGGTGTACATGGTAGTTTGTTTTTCTTGTTTTTATTTAGTACATGCCTTCAGCAGTGGTAGCCTAATGGTTAGGGAAGTGCACTTGTAATCAAATGATTGCTGGTTTGAATCCCTGACAGCAAAGTACCCCTGAGTACCTGAGCAAGGTACGGCCCCCAAGCACTGCTCTCTGGGTTCTGAATTAGCTGCCCCCTGTGAGGGAATAATTAATACAATAAAGGGAATGATTCTATAAGGCTGTAACTAGGCAAAACAAGAACTGACTGGCGCGCCGGCAAGCCAAGGCTACCTAATCGGAACAGATAGGGGGGGCGACAGAGAACATCAGCGGCCCCTACTTATCTTTTAGCCTTCCAGAAGGCCAAGAACAGTACGAGCCGGCTAGAATCACACATATGGTTGTCACGTACACGGAAGGTACCGAGAAAGGGGGGGGGGATGCCCAAAGGGCTTTAAAAGGGATACAATTGATACATATGGCAGAGCCTCCTCCTGTACATGCTGAATGTATGTCAGACGGCCGCTCCCGGATTGCAATCTGTCAGACAATAAACCGGTGATTTGCAACTTCTCCCCGTGTCAGCTGTGGATCTCTTCTCATCCACGGACCCGGTGGAGACGCCGTGCTCCAACAATTTGGGGGCTCGTCCGGGATCCCCAGGAGATTCGCAGGATTCGGCTAAGTGGTGACGCGGCCTACTTGGACACAGAGAACTGCAGGGCCCAACCAGAAGAGGTAAGCAGAGCCTGTTATATCAAAATCTGCACATTGGATATGCCAAATTGAGCAGTTTGAAGTGTCCAGGGGCCCGTTGGTAAATTAAGACGGAGGAGAGGTTGCACGCACTGTGTTTATACAGTATATTGTGTTGTCTATGTGTTGTGTATGCATTGTGTCTAGGTATCGTGCGCAGAGAGATAGAATTTTAAGGAGCAGAGGGTACGGGACCCCGCAGGGAAATAGAATTTTAAGGAGCAGAGGGTACGGGACCCCGCAGGGAAATAGAATTTTAAGGAGCAGAGGGTACGGGACCCCGCAGGGAAATAGAATTTTAAGGAGCAGAGGGTACGGGACCCCGCAGGGAAATAGAATTTTAGGGAGCAGAGGGTACGGGACCCCGCAGGGAAATAGAATTTTAAGGAGCAGAGGGTACGGGACCCCGCAGGGAAATAGAATTTTAAGGAGCAGAGGGTACGGGACCCCGCAGGGAAATAGAATTTTAGGGAGCAGAGGGTACGGGACCCCGCAGGGAAATAGAATTTTAAGGAGCAGAGGGTACGGGACCCCGCAGGGAAATAGAATTTTAGGGAGCAGAGGGTACGGGACCCACGCAGGGAAATAGAATTTTACGAGCGGTAGAAAAGCTGGGTGGGAGACCCAGGGAATTCAGGACCCCAAACTAAAAACTAAAAAAAAAAAAAAAAAGAGAGAGAGGGTGAATCAAAGCACCAGCTTGGGTGCAGTTGTGCTGGTTTGTGTGTGAGCAGCGTTGTGGGTTCTTCCTGTTCAGGGTGCTCGCCGCTTGCTCTGTGTTGGTTGAACTTGCCCGTGGCTCTGCTGTCACTGCTTGCGGTCTTACAGTTTGTCAGAACCGAAGGGGAGTTCTCACAGAACACCCCCTTCCAAGTTGACATTGCTGGGGATCGGGGGGGTTTCGGCTGGGAGCGGGCCTGTTTGACTGGGATGGAGCTTAGACGTGCCCTGTTCAGGGGGGACACAACAGTAAGCTGCTCTGAATATAGTCTTATTATTTTAGAAGTTGTTGATTTATGTATTGGTGGTGTTTGTTAGTAGGACATTCGACTAGGATAAGGAGGTAGCTGACGCCTGGGAGCGTATGTGTGCAGTGGTCCGGGGTGCTGAACAACAGATAGGAGACAGGCGCTCACTGGGAGAATTACTGTGGAAAACGGAGAGAGAGCATGCTAGGCAGAGGGACGAAGCAGCACGCCAGAGAGCGAGCGCTAATTTGATGCAGAAGTGGGGAAAGTAATTACGTCCGCAGTTTTGGGTCCTTGTTCAACAGATAAGTTGCAAGTAAAGATGTATAAAGCAGAAATAAGTACAAAGTAGAAGAGATCAAGTTAGCAGGGGTCGGGATAGAGCATTTGTGCATTTCCATAAAACGTCATTGACAGTAGTGGAAGTGCGGGTTGGTAAATTTAGAACTTAAAATCTTAATAATAAATCTTAAAATAATAATTAAATAATAATTAAATCTTAAAATAATGTATTTGAATAAAATATTGTGATTAATAGATTTTATGGATTATAGAGACTAAGTTTAGAGATAAAGGGTATTAAACCACATCTTTGTGAGAAAAATAACAGTTTATAGACAAGAGGTTTTAGTATATGTGTGCCCGTAGATAATTGGGTGCAGTGTTAGGGATTTTAGTTAGGAGAGGAAATAAGTAGAAAATAAATAATAATAAAAAATAACAACAAATAATTTAGAGCCACACATCAAGGTGAAGTAGCTACAGTCAGGGAGAGAATTCCAAAAAAAAAAAAAAAAAAAAAAAAAAAAGAATAGAGCACGGGTTGACTGTGAGGAACTCTGTTAACTTTTAGACAGGAAAACAGTTCAAGTGACAGTAGAGTGCAGAAAAGCATTAAAATGCAGGCCCCGGTAAAGGCAGCAGAAACACCAGTACAGCAGTTGGGGAGAGAGCACCCCCTGCTTAAAGCGAGGATAGAAAAGATGTCTAAAAAGTGGCGGAATAGAACAAAGGCCCTGGTAACTAAGTGGCCTAAAGGGGGCACATGGGATGTGGCAGTGTGTGAGGAGATGGAGACTCTGATAAAGTATCATAAGGCTAATAAGAACACAGAAAGGCGTAAAAAGAAAAGGAGTGAGGAACTGGAGGTACTGAGGTTATTTAAAGCAAAGGGAGAGGCCTGGAGAAGGGAGCAGAAAGCCATGAGAAAGGCAATAAATGAGAAGAAGGGGGGTGAGAAAGAAGAGATGAGACAGGAAGAAATATGGCCACTGTCATATCAAAGTCAGTGTCCGTTAGTGGAAGCCCCCCCTCCTTCATACAAGGGTCAGTTTCCAGTAATAGAGGGGAAGGTAGAATTCAGAGGTGAGGTGACACAGAAGGATGAAGGAAGTAGGGAGCAGAACGGAACGGCAAGTTGTTTAGATGGATACAGGGAAGTGAGTGCATTGCTGCGGCAGGCAGTGCAGGAAGGACTGCGAGGGAGTGAGAGAAGAACAGAAGGCCAGGCATGTGGGCCTGAGAAACAAGGGAGTGAGATAAAGGTGGGGTACGGAGCAAGTGGTAGTAATGCAGAAGGGCTGGTGCATCTGCTGGACACCCCTAACCCTCCATCTAAAGGATGGAGTCAGTTTCAGGAGAAGGAGACAGAAACAGAGAGTGAGGAAGGAGTAGAGGAGGATAATGCAGATCATAGAATAGTGAGAAGCAGGTGGGCTGTGAAGCCCCCCACCAGGGACACTCCAATGCTTCCGCTGAGGGTGAACGGAGCACAGACACAGTATGTGCCGTGGGCAGGACAGGATCTGGAGGGCCTGATTCTCAGACTCCCAGTTCTGGCAGAAGGGGCCAGAAAATGGATAAAAGCATTTGAGGAGGAAACTATGGGTCGGCTCCTGGCGATAGGGGACATAAAGGTGGTTCTGGCTTGCGTTTTTGGGGTAGATGGAATGGAGAGACTGCTGCGAAGCAGTGGCCTGGCAGCGGCGACAGGGACTCCTGTGAATGATGCATGTCACTTTGACGGTTACCGTGCTAACTGCTGGCATCAGCTGCGACTAATGTTTCCTCCACGGCTGAGTGTGGTTGAAATGAAGGTGGAGCCCATCAAGGAGGGGGAGAGCCCAGCTGCCTATCTGCAAGCTCAAGAAAAGCGGTGGCGCACTGAGACGGAGCAGGACCTGCAGAATCCGGCATTCAGAGAGAGGAGGAGGACTTTGCTAAAGAGCGTGAGAGGGAACTGACAAAGAAATGGAATCAGATGCAGCTGGAGGAGCTGACCGCTAAAAAGAAAAAAGTCCAGGCACCAGTGGTCTCTCCGGACCCAAGCCCCGGGGGCAGCCTGTGGACAGCCGACAGTCCCCTGTCGCTGGGGCCCCCCAGGACACTAATTGGCCTCAGGTCCCTAATTGGAACAGAGTGAGTAGATACAATGGATGGGGGTTTCCTCAAAGGGCACCCATTTACCCACAAATTTGATGATCCCAGACTCTGGAGAGACTGGGGAACAGGGTGGTTCAGCTGGTGTGCTGGAGCTGTGATCAGCCAGGACACACCTGTATGTTCCAAAATCTTGTTTAGTGGAAGTTCAGATAGGTTACAAACATGTAAATATGCCCATACTAATATTAGAGCATATCCCAGTGAATTTTTCAGGCAGAGATGCTTTGTGTCAGCTGCAGATAGACATAAAATGTACAGAGGGGGGCGTAGAGGTGCTCAGTGGACAGTACAGCCTTCTGCGACAAAATTTGTTGTTCAATAGGGGACAGCATAGTTCATACGGGATTGAAGATGTTACTGATAAAGTTTGGGAAATTCTAGAACAGTGGGGCCCATTTATACAGGAACAATATAGCAATAGGCTGAATTGAACAAACATACTTGTTTGTTGCGATGGAGAGATTTCAGTGTGATGGAATGCAGGCTGCTACCGAAGGTGAGTTGGTGAGAGTCAGTGGAGTGCAGAGTATGTAGGAGACTTAAGAGGTTTGTGGCTGTGGAGCATGATAGGAGTGCAGTGTGAAGGGAAATAAAGTGTAGAGGAATGTTGGCAGGAGACAAAATGTGGAGGTTAGTTTATGATTTGTGTGAAATAGTTAGTGGAGGATCAATCAGTGGGAGATCCCAGTCCTCACACCCTGCTAACAGATGTGCCACCCAGTGCAGAGTGGCTCACAGTTGTGGATTTGTAGATGGAATTTTTCAGGGTGTCCCTAACACAACAGTCACAGTTTTTGTTTGCGATCACCTATAGGGGTCAGCAGTTCATCCACGTGAGGATACTGCAAGGATGTGAACACATGCTTAGGGCAGATTTGGATGGATTGAATCACATTGCTACAGTATGTGGGTGATCTGCTCTGTGTTATATGCACAGGCACTGAAGCCGCCGTTGCTGAAGGTCTTAGCGAAAGGGGGGCTTGAGGTGCACAAAGCTAAGCTGCAATACTGATAAGAACAGGCTGCATGCTTGGGGTGTGAGTTCAGCCACGGGAGGGGCCTTATGAGGCCTCTGTGTGGAAACAAAGGGGATGCTAAGGACTCTGATGGTCTGTTTTACGACCGTGATGGATTTTTGGTTGTGCCTTTGTCGTGTGGTTGACACCTTAATAATGCATGCGCATGGTCTTGACCATTGCGCAAGGGGGGAGTGCTATGAAAGGAAAAAAACAAGGTTTATGAGTTGAAGTTGTACATGGGGTGTCTAACTCAAATATGCAAAGTTATTTTCAAGCAGGAAGAGGGGAAAGCAAGACGGCAAGAGAAGAACAGACACAGGAGGTTTGCAGGCAGGGTATGCAGTGGTGGCCAGACAAGGCCAGGATTATGTAACCTTGAAGGCAGACAGGCTGGGGGGAGCCCAGTCAGCCCAGAGAGCCGAGGTGATAGCGGTTATCGAGGCCCTGAAATTAGCAGAAGGGAAAGAAGTTACCATAGACTTAGACTCAGCATATGCTGTAGGCGCAGTGCATGTGGAACTCAGCCAATGGCTGAGGGCAGGATTCTTGACCGCGGGAAACAAGCCAATAAAACACGAAGCAGAAATGAGGGAATTTGCAAAGGCCTTGATGCTTCCCAAAAAAGGGGCAGTGGCCAAGTGCAAGGGACATGAAGGGTCAGGAACAATGGTAGCGAAAGGAAATCAGGCCGCAGATGAGGAAGCAAAGAGGGTCGCAGGATACGTGGTGTCCAAACAGATGATCACGGTAGAGGAGGAAGTTCACTCGAATTACCGACTGACCCTAGAGAAAGCGTTGGGATTGAGACATGCGTTCGGAACTGTGTATCATCCGCAGTCCCAGGGAAAAGTGGAGCGAATGAACCAAACAATAAAACAAAAATTGGCAAAAATCTGCGCGCAGACCAAAATGAATTGGGTTGACGCTTTATCACTGGTAATGATGTCAGTGAGGTGTTCCATAAACAGGGGGACCGGGTTCACCCCCTTTGAGCTCCAGACAGGCAGGCAGTTCCCAGGACCCCAGAAAGGGGTAATCTGGACCCCCGACGAGAAGGGGGAGCAAAATCCTTGGGCATATTATGATTGTTTGCAAGGTCTCGTTGCAGATTTCTCTAAACAGATCCAGGAGGCGAGACCAGAGTGGGTCCTACTGAAAGTCATCAAACGGAAGTGGTCAGAGCCCAGGTGGACGGGCCCCTTCCAGGTCACTGAGAGGACGTCACACGCGGTTCATCTGAAAGGCAAAGGCGACACGTGGTTTCACTGGAGCCAGTGCGCGGCTGCAGAGGACCCAGGGAGAACCACGGCAGAGATCCAGGAGGCCCTGAGGGAAGGAATCCAGAACGTCAGTTCGGCTGAACTAGACGCAACTCAGGTCTCAACAGAAGGGGCAGAATAATCCTCTGACCTGAGCAACCAGAGCAGGGTAGTCCACCCCTGCTCCAACGACCAGAAAGAACAAAAGCACCTCATCCACCGCCAGACAACACTAGGACCAGGATGAAGATCAAGATAAAAAAGGGGAATGTTGGGGGAAACAAGTGTGTTATGTGTGATGCTTAAAATGCTTAAAGTGTTAATGATTAGTGGTTTGTGAGCCATGCCAGCCATGGACCCCGAAGGGGGGCCGCGCCTGTGGCGGGCTGGGAGTGGAATTTCCCTGAAGCTCAGGGTTTTTGCCCTCCTTCCTAGGCTGGATGGACAGGATTGTGTGTGGAACTCTTTGGAGTCCTAAAGGGGGGAGTGTGCGCTATGTTTGGGGAAGTATGCTGTACTTACATTCCCAACAACACAGCACCAGACGGCTCAGTGACCAGGGCACTCGAGGGTCTCCGGACCCTCTCCAAAACAATGCATACACACTCCGGGATCAATAACATCTGGGATGCTTGGCTGACCTCAGCGTTCGGACAGTGGAAAGGCTTAATGGGCTCGCTTTTATTATCCATTGCTACTTTTGCTGCAATTTTAGTTACTTGCGGGTGTTGTTGTATTCCCTGCCTGCGCGCACTATCAGTTCGTCTCATCACTACCGTGATAGAGAAGCAGGATGGCATCCAAGCGCAGATGATGCCTCTCCTGCCTGTCGGGCCGGAGAGGGGCAAAGGTAATTTGGACAGCTTTGAACTACAACTCCCCCGCCAATAGGGTGATCTCCTAGTGGAGATCAAAAGGGGGAATTGAGGGAATAATTAATAAAATAAAGGGAATGATTCTATAAGGCTGTAACTAGGCAAAACAAGAACTGACTGGCGCGCCGGCAAGCCAAGGCTACCTAATCGGAACAGATAGGGGGGGGCGACAGAGAACATCAGCGGCCCCTACTTATCTTTTAGCCTTCCAGAAGGCCAAGAACAGTACGAGCCGGCTGGAACCACACATGTGGTTGTCACGTACACGGAAGGTACCGAGAAAGGGGGGGGGGATGCCCAAAGGGCTTTAAAAGGGATACAATTGATACATATGGCAGAGCCTCCTCCTGTACATGCTGAATGTATGTCAGACGGCCGCTCCCGGATTGCAATCTGTCAGACAATAAACCGGTGATTTGCAACTTCTCCCCGTGTCAGCTGTGAATCTCTTCTCATCCACGGACCCGGTGGAGACGCCGTGCTCCAACACCTGCTATGTCATGATGTCACATATGGGTTAAATGCACAGGATACATTTTGTTGTGCTGTGGTGTGTCAACAACGACAACAAATCACTTTTCACTTCATAGCATATGCCACCATGAAAGAGGAAAAGTGCCTGGGAGCACAAATTTAATGGTCCAGTGAGCATCTCCCAATGCCGCCCTGACGCAGCACTGGCACGGCTGTAGGCTGGATCATAAGCCCTCCAGTGATCAAAAGCCCTCCCCACCACCTCCCACTGTAGCTCACGACATGTACCTGCAGCCACCCCCACTATCATGCCTGCCAGTCCACCTCATCCCTCTATCTCTGCCTCTCTCTCTCCCTCCTCTCCCTGACAGAAGCTGCCTTGTAATAATTTATGCACCTCTCCATGGTTACCCACTGGTGTCTTTAAACTCTATGGCTGGATCAGATTCTGAGCTCTCAGAAGCTCACAAGGATCACACATTTTACAGCCCCCCCCCCCCCCTCCCCCCCTCCACACACACACACACACACACACACACACACACACACACACACAAAGTGTCTCCCCCATCTCGGTCCCCCTGGTCCGCGGCAAACACGGTAACATTTGAAACCTCTGCCGCCCGCACACGCCACCCAGTGTGCGGGCGGCGTACGGTGTAATCTGTCCTATTGCCCCGCCCGACGCGGTGGTGTCTGTGTCCGACTCACTCCCCCCAAGCCTTCTCTGCCGCGATATAACTATTAACTGAAGAAAATATGATGGAGCAATACGATTCCACACGACGTAATGCAAAGGAGGAGGAAATGCACAGCAAACAAAGCTGCGCTGCTCTCAGTGAGTCAGAAGGCAACCTCATGGGACCGTACAGGTTCTATACAAGTAAAGCTTTAGTATCAGAAGCCACGCTCAAGCCATTTATTACTAATTAACCTATACACCATAAATTTCACTTACAAAAGGAAGTACAGTAGTTTTGCGCCATAGAAACCTACCGGGCGACGATCTCGCTGTCAACTTTTACAATACAGTATGGGTCACTGGTTCCGGAGCTATTTGAAAGAGAAAAGGAGAACTTCATTAGGCATGCGTTAAATCCATCTGGAAATACACGATATATTTTATAATTTACTACAGAATTCTTCGATTTACTTTCTTTGAGTTTACAGCTTTGCAGTTTACAATGGCTTATCTTACAAACATTACTCTGTTACATTACAATTATAATATGTACACTAAGAAACGAAAAAAAAAAACAAAAATCGCACATTTCTGTTCAAACCTAAATCTTATTCAGAGGGTTTTACAAACAAAGCATAAGCAATCAGTGCGTGCCTCATTTAAGAATTTAAAATCAGGGTTCTAGAGAACCGTAAATTAACGCCCATAACTGTATATGAATGTATTCAATATGACAGCTCTTTAGTTTTATTAAATGCTTTTGTCGTTTTTATTCTACATCGTACAGTACTGACTGCAAATCACCGGTGCCAGTTTAATAGGTAAAGTTGCGATATCTCTAAAACTTACACATCCTTGGCAGGCAGATTCCGTCCTTCCACAATGCGAAAATAAAGAGACGTGTTTTTCGCCATTTTCGCCGCTTTTCTAGATTCTTAAAACGCTCGCCGTTAGCCTGTGTTCTCGAAAATGATGCGCCTGTTTCCTGTCACATCCGACGCAAACCGGCATGTGCATCCATACCTCCGTTCTTAAATATTGCAGTAAGTACCTACGTTTGAAGCATACGCTTTTATTGACACATTAACACGATATGATATTTTATAGACAAGAGGAATATGTGACAGTCCCCCGAGGAGCTGCGGCTCTGCATGACAGCATCACCCCAAGCCCATGAACTCCTAGTGAACAACAAGCGGACTGAAATCAACACCGCCGATTTCTTGACACTCCGTCATACTTTTATAGCAAGGCAGTCGTCTTAAAAGAAAGCAACTGGGAATATAAAACATAAAGATAAATATCAATGAAGAGAAAAAGCTGCTGCTCCGGTGCATATCAGTCTTTGGCTGAAATGACAGCCCCGAAAATGCCTCCGTGCAGCCGAGGGAGGTAGGGGGTGTGAATACCACCCAGCTAATACTGGCTATGGATACAGTGGTGTTAGGGCGCCATCTGGCGTGGAGACGCATCCCTTACAAACTCACGTTCCCCCTGCGGAAATCACCACCCCCCCTTCGTGTTTTTCATACGTGTACCATTCGTATGCATGTTAATAGTCTAAAATTACTACTTTTTGACATGTGAATTGTCACCAAATATTGTAGATTTGCTATAAAAGCATATTAATTAAGGTGATAAAACCGCACCGGCACGCAGGTGGACAGCACAGTTTGGGGTCTTCCGTCTGCTTAGCGCGTCGGTGTCGCAGACTTGAAGTTCTTTCTCAGCTCGTAGGTTGTTTTCCGAATTTCTCTAAATCGATCCGTAAGTCCATCAGAGTTGTAATTATTTAAATGATTCCTTAAAGCAACTGCTTGGTTTTTATTGTAACTTCGCGATTCTGGTAAATCTCCCGCTGTGGTTAACACGCTACATCGCCCTCTCGTAACTGAAACTCTATATTACAATATGTTAGAAATTCCTTGCAGACACTAAATTAATTTGTATTGTCATTGTGTTTCATTTTTTGAAGAACTTTCCCGGGTTCATAGCAGATTCTTACTGACCTGTGTGTGAGCTAAACTGTGTTTATAAATTAATGGAGACGTACTCCGGTGCCTATGGCGAGCAGACTGACTCGGCGAAGCAGCAGGAGAGACATTACTACCTCCTGTCTGAGCTCCAGACGCTTGTAAAAGACTTGGCCAGGTGAAAGCGGATCGAGTTCACTGTGTTTTTCTGTAAAGCAGTCCTCAGTTGTAGCCTTGGTTTTAATGTGCATAGATACACGGTGTTACCGTGGCGTCTGTACCTGGTCAATATAAAACAGGACGGCAGCAGCTAGTAGTGCATGTGCACGATTTAAAAATATCTTTGTACAAACTACAAAGTGCTGCCGTGAGGCTCTCTAGCTTAGTGTGTGTCGTGCCCCCCCCCCCAGCTCTTTCCAGCAGCGCCTGTCGCACACCACCCTGAGTGACCTGGCCCTTGCGCTCATCGATGGCACCGTGTACGAAATCGTCCAGGGGCTGCTTGAGATTCAGCACCTAACGGAGAGGAACTTGTACAATCAGAGACAGAAGCTGCATAGTGAACACAGAGGTGGGTAAGAAGCAGAAAGCGCCATATTGTTTAACAAGCTGAGCTTGATTCCCAATGAATAAATGTTACATTTATATAGTGCTTTTCAAAACAACCAAATTGATTTGCAGAATCAATGGGGAGCCACTTCAACCACCACTACTGTGTAGCCCCCACCTGGATGATGCAACGGCAGGCTTTCTGTGCCAGTACGCTCACCATACAGTAGCTAAGCTGGTGAAGGGGCATGGAGGGAATTCACTAGGCAAAAATAGGAGATCTAAAATGGCCACAGTGGGCAATTTTAGCCAGAACATCGGGGTAGCACTCCTACTCTTTGAAAGATGCCCATTGCACTGGGATCCACACAGACCACAGGATGGGCTAACTTCTTGGCCACACCAGCGCCTCTTCCAGCAGCAACCCAGCTTTCCTAGTGGGTCTCCCACCCAAGTACTGGCCAGACCCAAACCTGCTTAGCTTCAGTTGGATTACCTGGTCTCCACTGCACGTTGTATGGCTGCTGACAGTCGTCCGTCCGTCCGTCCGGATTCAGAGCCTATCCTGGAAGCTTGCCAGTGGTATTGAAAAATTGGTTAGTGGTACACTGGTGGCTCATTTTCACATTACCCATCTTGCTCTCGGTAAGAGACAAACCAAGGGTCAGCCAACTGGAGCAGGTGTTCTGTAAGTCCTTGTCCAAGGGCCCAGTGATGATATGATTACTCTGACCCCATGAACTACACGTCACCCCCTCCATACACACAGAGTGATATGATAAATTTATAAGCTTGACTAAACTTCTGAACATGAATTGGTACATGGTGGAAAAATAATCCAGTATCTTCAGAAGCATGCTGTGGATTAAATGTTTATATAGTTATTCGTGTTAATCTTCTTCAGTGCTATTGATTGGTTTTGCAGGTGTTATTAAGCTACTTGTGATTTGCCATCTTCTTGTATCTGATTATCTCTGCAGTCCATCTATCACTTGTGTATTAAATCAGACTGTTCTTTTTCTGTTTTATTTTTTCTCGCAGCTCTCAAACAGGAGCTTGTTCGCAAGCACAAGGAAGCACTACAGGCCTGCAAATCCCACAACCTGGCAGTTCTGAGGATGAACCAGCAGGCGGAGACAGAGGTCAGCAACTGGTTGTTGTGATTGTGGAACAAGGATGTAGGTAAAACACGGTACCATCCATCCATCTCCCTGTTGGGGTTTTCCCTCCATTTCCAGTTACCTGAAGTATATTCTTATGCATGCACCTGTATTGGATACGCATGTGCATATTAAACAACCGCTGCCCCCCGCTCCCAGAAGAACACCCTTATCCTATATCTTTCTTCAGTTCAGCCAAATGTTGCTCATGTTTTTGGTTGATTCGAGCTCTTGTGCTGGTCACAGTTGTGTCTCTCTGCAGATGGACTGAGTGCCATTGCTCTCCATCCTGAATAAAACGCTGCACATGCACACGCTGTCCATTAACCGTAATTAGCTGCCCAAATCGTACAATTTAACCCTCTCCACCCTACAGGCCTTGGAGCAGCGTGTGAAGGAGGAGCAAAGCATGATGGATGAGAAGATTGTAGTGGAGCTGGACCAGAAGGTGGTGGACCAGCAGACGACACTAGAGAAGGCAGGGGTTCCAGGCTTCTACCGGACCACCAACTCCCAGGTTCCTCCCAGCCACTTCCTTCCCATGGAGCCCGGCAGACTGCACTCTTACTCTTACCCTCTGTATTATTCATGAGTTATGTCGGAGGAATGAGACACTGCCTCATACCTCTGGGACCAGTGTTCAGTTCACCCCAGGGATCCGTGTGTGGAGTTTGCATGTTCTCCCCACGTTGTGGGGGGTACTCTTGCTCCCCCCCGCAGTCCAAAAACATGCTGAGGCTAATTGTTGTCATATTGCCCGTTGGTGTGCATGTGTGAGTGGATGGTGTGTGTGTGAGCCCTGAGATGGGCACCCCATCCTGAGTTGTTCCCTGCCTTGCACCCATAGCCTCTGGGATAGGCTCTGAACCCCCACGACCTTGCATAGAAGAAGTGGGTACAGAAGATGGATAGATGGATGAGATCACGGTAAACTAGGATCAGTCCGCCAAGGCCTCTGCATCGGACTGCTGCCCAGTCCACATAGCACTGGACCCTTATGACCTCTACTGCAGGTGGTGGCCCACAGGTGTACGGTCCCATGGGGCTCACTGGGGCTTGGGCAGGCCGCCAGGAGGTCACCAACAAGCTCTCCCCCAGGCCTGGCTACAGGACAGGACACCGGTCTCCCTTTCCCAGCCGGGGTTTCTGGTTCCTTGTTTTTACTTTTTCGTGAATCACTCTTAGCCTGGGTAGTGGGCTCAGCCTTAGAGAGAGGGTGAGGGGCTCTGACATTCAGCCTTAGAGAGAGGGTGAGGGGCTCTGACATTCAGCCTTAGAGAGAGGGTGAGGGGCTCTGACATTCAGGAGGGGCTCAAAGTAATGCCGCTGCTCCTCCACATGAAAAGGAGCCAGGTGAGGTGGTTTGGGCATCAGTCTAGGATGCCTGCTGGATGCCTCCCAGGGGAGGTGCTCCAGGCATGTCCAATGGGAGAAGACCCTGGGGCAGACCTAGGACATGCTGGAGAGATGATATCTCTGGGCTGGTCTGGGAACGCCTTGGTATTCCCCCGGAGGAGCTGGAGGAGGTGGCTGGAGAGAGGCAGGTCTAGGCATCTCTACTCAGACTGCTGTCCCTGCGACCCAGACCTGTTAAGTTGCAGGAATTGGATGGATGGCATGAATGAATGTGATACAGCAGTGAAGCCAGTGGATTAAAAAGTTGCTCCATTCTGAAATGTGTATATGCTTATTGTCTGTATGTGTATGTGTGTGTGTCTGTGTGTGTGTGGGGGAGGGGGGGGGTGCATGGTAGCTCACTGGTTGATGTAAGCTGGTGTCTCCTCCCCTTGCTGTAGGAACTGACCATGCAGATGAACCTGCTGGAGCTGATTCTCAAGCTGCAGCAGAAGGAGTCTCAGTCTAGGAGCCTTTCCTGAGGGCAGTGTGCCTCTGGGGGAGGGGGGCCCTGGCCAAGCCTGCCACCTACACTCACATGAACATCACCCCGTGGTGTTCCGCTCTCCTACCGTGATGCTGTAGAAAATCCCATCACAGTCGGTCTTTGAGGGGGACTTTTTGGAGGAAAAGCAGTTAGCAAATGGAGTCTGTCGACCTAATGGGGGTCCTGTCAGCACTACTGAGCGCAAGAATCCTATTTTCTGTGTTTCCTTACCGTATGGTAGCATGAATGTTGGTTTGTGTGTATGACACACTGACGTACGTCACTTTAGTCTGTTTTTTTTTCTGTAATCCTGAGCTGCAACTAAAATTGCTTTATGAAAATAAGAGGCTCTGTTGCCCCATTTCCAAAATGTGTGAAAATCTGATGGTAAATAAACCTGTTAATAGTTCTGTTAATCTGTAGCGTGTTTTGGTGTGTCACATTGTGAAGGAAAGCCATGTGAAAACCAGCATTAACTCCAATGTTTGCTTACCAACCAAGAGCCTTTCTTAATGATATATCTCCTCTGATACTAGGTTCCTGTTTATTTCAGATCAGCAGTCTTTCCATATAGCAGTTAAATGTATAACAGAATTGGATCATTGCAGTGGGCTATAATCGTTAGAAGAATTTTTACAAAATTCCTGGGTCCTGTGCCCTTTGGAGTATGACTAAATAGGGTTGTCCCCTTAATCCAGTCTTAGCAACAGAAGGCCTGTGTGTGTGCGGGTTTCTGGGATAACCTTTAGGTCAGCTGTTCAAACCCAGGCACGAGGAGTCTTACAATCAGTCCTCTAGGGCGTTGCAGTGAAATCTGACACACACAGCTGCCTTTTTGGATAAGATTGCTCACCCTTGCTTCAATATGTCACCAGGTAAAACTTGGTATAATTCAAATTTCATATGAAATGGAGATGGTGCTTGCTGCCCCTAAACATGCAGATCATCAACAGAACCAGGACACCAGATCTGTCTAAACTCAGTGGGATAGTCTAATATTCCAACACATCCAATAATGATCCACTGTACTACCAGTCCACTATACTATTTTAGCAAAGACCAGGCAGAAGCAGTTTTGTAGGACCTGACTAACTGTTGAGCAGCACAGAGCTGAAAGGAGAAGCTGGTGTGAATGGAGATGTTGCCATTTGGCATCTAAACGAAGATCAGGAATGGTGCACAGAAAAGCTGAGCAGAACCTGGCAGGGTAACGTGGTAGGCACTTTGAACTTGAGGTCAAAACTCACCATTATTTTCCCCTGAATTCTAACTGGGATCTATGGAGTGTTCTGTTACAACCAGCCTTTTCAAAAGAATGTTTTTTTGGGCTGAATATTTAAATTTAACTTATAAAACGAATAGTTATGCCATTGGGTGCTTGGTGGTCAATACAGTGTACCAAGAATGGCCACAGTGTAAGCTTATTTTAGAGCTAGACGATACGAAGCGCGTGCGTGCTGGTTGTTTTTAGTCAGACATTTCTCGATCAGAAAGGAAATTTTAAACATGACAGAAGAGACAGGGTGCTTCAGTAAGGTGAGATACTCATTATTTTCAGTTTACTGCACGGAAAGTCAAGAATATTACTGTGGAAAGGCCATGCCCAGGTCGGAAACACCTTTCTATCGCTGTAAATTCCATAAGCAACCTGCCCAAGCACCTAAGACAGCATGCTCGCACAAAGCATCGAAAATGAAGTTATGAAAGGACTACGACGTTTGTTTTTGTATTTTTATGTAGTAAAATGGGAAGTTTGTAGTTTTACAGAGTAACTCAAAAGTAATAAGTAGTGTTATTACGTTTCAGAAGGATTAACAAGTAAAAGCGTCCTGGTACAATTTAAAGAAATAATTGGTAACTTTAGTAATTTTTTAGTAATCACCCCAAAACTAGTTGTGGCAAATTGATTCCTGTCTGATTGGAAAAGGTTGACGGGCTGTCTGAGTGTACGCCGCCCGTTCGGTGTTATACAGGAGAGAGCTGCACTGCACTGCCTGTCACTAGTGGTGGGCGGATCGATCCAAGTATCGATAATAATGTTGGTATTGATCGATACTAGTTCAATTAGATCGATACTTCAGTTTCAATCTCTCTCCCGAATGCACTGCGGCTGTCTGTGTTCGCGCTGCTGCTCTCAATTGCAGTTCCCGGCTGTCACGTGACTCAGCGGGCCAGGCTAGCAAACAGGCGCAGGCGGGCGGACACACACTATAATATTTATAATAACGTATTATAATAGTGGGAGGCTGAGTCATGCTCGCAATAATTAAACAGCAGGGATAGTTCGGGGTTTAATCATCAGATGGCGTTTATTGCACCCGCACTACTACAACGCACACACCGGCACTGCTCACCGTGCACGTCGCCCCGTTTACTCCTCATACACACGGTTGGCGCACGCACACATACATACATACATACATACATACACACACACACACTCACACTACATACAACAATAAACATTAACCACTATACATGACATAACACACAGCACATTTTTAATCACACAAGGGATTACTGAGAACTATTTACAAACTGGCATCAGTCCAACATGCCGCGCTCCGGCCGGTACCTCCGCGCTGCAGTATTTATTTACTGTACATATAAACTTTGCCCAAATTATGTCCTGGGTTTTACCTAATTAATAAAAAAAATCACAAAAACACTTAAAGGTAATGAAAATTAATTCAGTTTTAGCAATTTGATGATGCATCCACCTTAATTATTAAGAAATATCGGTATCGTATCGGCGATACTTTCCCTGTATTTACTTGGTATCGCATCAATACCAAATCTTGTAGTATCGCACACCACTACCTGTCACACCTCACTTCCTCTTCATGGATACTCTGGTTCCTCCTACAGTGCAAAAACACAAGATTCAGGTAGTTTCTCAGAATTGGCCCTCGAGTGGCCTGTGATTGGCTGTCCACCAAGGGCCAGGAACTCTATGTGAGACATGTAATGACGACTCACTCAAAGGGGGCGCTGTTGCTCAGCGGCTAACCTTTTATGCCTGTGATCGGTTTGAGCCCCAGCCTCAGCATAATAGTTCGCTGAAGTCCATGGGCTCCCGAACAAGACTCTGTAATGTGACCATCCCAAGCTTGCTCTCACCTGTATATATGTGTATGTATGTCTCACAGAGAACAAGATGTTGTAGGCAAAAAGACAATTTCCCCAGGGGGATTACTAAAACATCACTATTCTATTTTAATAGTAAAAGCTTAAGCACGCGAGGGATGCAGTGTTATACATTTATCTAAATGAACCGATGAAATAACCTGCATTTAATAACGTGAAGCGTTTAACAGACACTCAGGCTTGGGATTAGGGTTAGCCTGAAGCGGGGGCCCTGCAGCTTTAAGAGCGGCTACGCACCCCACCCTCCGTGGATCCTCAACACACCGGAGCGCCGCTCATCCGCCTCGCAGCGCAGCCGGACCGGCAACAGTGGTGTCCGTCTCCTGGGTGGAAAGGTAGCGTCCCCGTTTTCCCGCTTAATACTACCGGTGGACCTTATCAAATGTACCACTGCGTTCTTTTCTTATATTGTAATAGGCTTAAATGAATTAGAAAAACGATGCTTTTTTTCACCAAGGATTTCGCAGCCGCACAATCGTATCTCTCCTTACATTACGAAAGCGGGGATATTATTTAAATACCGGAAAATATCGATGAAAACATGTCAAAACATAATATTTGGAATGATGCAGTATTTCTCGTTAGAAATAGTACAGACGGTGTTTCGTCGGCACAGCAGGCGTTTCCATTTTGTTTTAAATTATAAATGATGCTGTTTTAAATAGCATAAATATTCAGTTCACCCATAGCGCCTCTTCCGTTTATTTCCCTATTACGCACCGGGAAAAGCAGGTGATTTTAACCTTAATTCCTGGCTGGTGTTTGGGGAGGGGGGGGGGATAATTACGTAATCGTGGCGTGTCTTCGTGGTGCTGCGAGCGCAGGGAATGAGACGAGGCGGTGCGGCGCCGCGGAGCGTCCTGCTCGGGGCCGCGCGGTCCTCCATCTACACTGCCGTCCAGCCAAGGGGGATGGATACACACTCTGCTTTAGTGCTAGTCATTTTGGCAATTTGAAAAAATAGAAACAACTAAAGTAGGATTATTGAATTCGCATACTGGTTTTAGATACGTGGACAAATGTAAAATATTTAGCAGTACCTCTTAAAATATTGCTACTAATACACCCGAATTGATACCGCTGTTGAGGCAGGCAACACAGATGCTACGAGTCACGACCGCCGCTCCACAGTCACTTCCATGTCGTTTTGGTAAATAAGAATCTGGCAAACTAAACAGTTGCAAAATGTCGTTTCAAAAGCCGGCAGACCTTAACAGTCTGGGAACAGGTTTATACTTTGTGTTTTTTGGCTTTCTCGCTGTAACAGTGCTGACCAAAACAGCTGTTCACCCTGGCCAGACAGGTCAAGATCTTTGAATAATGACATCTCTCCCTATCAGCCACGTGGCCTACGAGTGGTGACCCACCTACATCGCACAGGTGGAGGCTGCACTAGTATAGTGGAGAAGCGAGTTCCTCCTAATAAAACTAAGCAGGATCACATTTCGTGATCATTAAACTTCTCCAATAATCTTCTTCAGCACAGATGCCAGTTGTTGCTCCTCCTCTTGCTCAAAACCACATTAAAGAGGGAACTGTTACCTGGCCTGCACTACGAAGCGGGGTTGCAGGCTTATCGGGGTAACTTGTTGGATTTAAGGTACCACAGTTTAAATTGACTTCATATTCGCTCACTTACATTTTGCCCAGACTACCTTAAATCCGACAAGTTACCCCGATAAGCCAGTAATCCCGCTTCGTAGAACAGGCCACAGGTCCCTGGAAGCGAGATCTAGTTAGAGAAATTGGAAGGTGGTTAGAATTGCACTGCCAGTAACTGCTGATGGGCACTTGAGATTATTCATCTGTGGAATACAGTAGCACTCTGTGAATCAGATATCTGTGTTCAGGCCTGTATTTGAAGCTTTCTCACTTGCAGGCTTGGCATATCTGACTGCCTTCTCTGTGGTGAGGTTAGCTGGTGGGTAGCAAGAATGGAAAGATGTTGCGCTGTGGTGTTGTGTCCTGGTTTATCATAGGCTCCCTTGAATCCTCTTGTATCAGTTCATAAGAGCTCAGGCTAGAGATGCTAATGCAAAAAATAAAGTCTGTGATATGTATGACAAAAACAAAGTTAGTTATTTAGTTTCTTGCCAGACAGTTTTATCCTAAGCTGGTTTGATAGTTCAATGAATCACATCAGTATTTGTTCAGGGGACAGTTTTAAAGTCCAGAGGCCCTTGGTACCCCTGTAGTTCCCTGTTGATAGCTTACACTGTCGGTGTGTCACAGGTGCCGTGTCCCCTCAGGTGGGGAATGTGTGTGGCGTGACACCTCGTCTGAAAGCTGCTCCTCATCTCGCATCTCTGTCCCACTGAGGGCCCGCCAGTCCAGGCCACCATCGCCATGGCTACACACACCCCAGGCTGTGCGCCAGCCGTGCGACTCTGTCAGAAGCTCAACCGGCGCAAGACGCTGGAAGCGGACATGATGGCAACGTCGCTGAAGCGCTGCCTCTCCACGGTGGACCTGGCGCTGCTGGGGGTGGGTGGCATGGTGGGCTCGGGGCTTTACGTATTGACGGGCACCGTCGCCAAAGAGACGGCCGGCCCGGCCGTGGTGCTGTCCTTTCTCATCGCCGGGGTGGCCTCGCTCATGGCCGCCCTGTGCTACGCTGAGTTTGGTGCCCGCGTCCCCAAGACTGGCTCTGCTTACATGTTCACCTATGTGTCCGTGGGAGAGATCTGGGCCTTCCTCATCGGCTGGAACGTCATCTTAGAGTACATGATAGGTGGAGCCGCTGTGGCCCGCGCATGGAGCGGCTACCTGGACTCCATCTTCAACCATGCCATCCAGAATTTCACGGAGACCCACATCATGCAGTGGAACGTGCCCTTCATTGCCCACTACCCCGATCTACTGGCTGCTGCCATCCTGCTGCTGGCCACCATCTTCATCTCCTTTGGCGTGCGTGTGTCCTCCTGGCTAAACCACATCTTCTCCACCATCAGCATATGCGTCATCGTCTTCATTCTCATCTTCGGCTTCATGCTGGCCGAGCCTGCAAACTGGAGCCAGAAGGAGGGCGGTTTCGCCCCCTTCGGCCTGTCTGGCATCATGGCGGGCACAGCCACCTGCTTCTATGCCTTTGTCGGATTTGATGTGATTGCCGCCTCTAGCGAGGAAGCCAAGAACCCGCAGCGAGCCGTGCCAGTGGCCACCGCCATCTCCCTGGCCCTGGCGGCCAGTGCCTACATCCTGGTGTCCACCGTGCTCACGCTCTTGGTACCCTGGCATACGCTGGACCCCAACTCTGCCCTGTCTGATGCTTTTTTCCGGCGTGGATACAGCTGGGCTGGTTTCATTGTGGCCATTGGCTCCATCTGTGGTGAGGGTTTGTGTACCTGCCTGCCTGCCCTCTCTCTCCTCCTCTGTCTGCCTGCCCTCTCTCTCCCACTCTGTCTGCCTGCCCTCTCTCTCCCACTCTGTCTGCCTGCCCTCTCTCTCCCACTCTGTCTGCCTGCCCTCTCTCTCCCACTCTGTCTGCCTGCCCTCTCTCTCCCACTCTGTCTGCCTGCCCTCTCTCTCCTCCTCTGTCTGCCTGCCCTCTCTCTCTCCCCCTCTGTCTGCCTGCCCTCTCTCTCTCCCCCTCTGTCTGCCTGCCCTCTCTCTCTCCCCAGCTGCCTGTCTGCCTGCCCTCTCTCTCTCTCCAGCTGCCTGTCTGCCTGCCCTCTCTCTCTCTCCAGCTGCCTGTCTGCCTGCCCTCTCTCTCTCTCCAGCTGCCTGTCTGCCTGCTATCTCTCTCTCCCTCTGTCTGCTTGTTTGCCCCCCCCCCCCCCGGCAATGTTTACTGTAATGCCTTCTTGATGAGGCACTGATAAGCACAACTTCTCCTCCTCTCCTCCCTTCAGCGATGAACACCGTCCTGCTCAGTAACCTTTTCTCACTGCCCCGGATAGTATATGCCATGGCAGAGGATGGCCTATTCTTCTCCGTCTTCTCCAGAGTGAACCCCGTCACCAAGGTCCCCGTCATCGCCATCCAGGTCTTCGGCTGCCTCATGGCTCTGCTGGCCCTCATCTTTGACCTGGAGGCTCTGGTGCAGTTCCTGTCTATCGGCACCCTGCTGGCCTACACCTTTGTGGCGGCTAGCATCATCGTGCTCCGCTTCCAGCCCGAGAAGGCAGCCTCTAGGTCTGGCTCCTCCAATGCCCAGCAGGAGCCATCACCCACCGATTTGGAGCCCCAGACCATGGCCCAGGAGAGTGGTGAGCTGAAGGAGTACGAGTCCTTCTCTGACAAGCTGCAGCTGGTAGAGCAGGAGAAGCAGAGTCGCGAGCGCCGGGCTGCGGGCCAGCTGAAGGCCCGCTGGGAGCCCTACCTGGGCCATGTGCTGGGTGACTGCGAGCCTGGAGAAGTGGTGGCCTTCTCTGTGCTGGCGCTTATGGTCAGTGGCCTCTCGCTGTGTGCCGTGCTGGTGTTCGGCAGCGGCGCGCTGCAATTGCCCCTGTGGAGCATCTCACTGCTGGTGGTTGTGTTTGGCCTGGCCTTCCTGCTCAGCCTGGCCCTCATCTGGGTCCACGAACAGCAGGCCAACACCAAGACCTTCCAGGTGAGCGCAAGGGACCCCGCATTGAACATGTATGCAGACATGAACACATATGGGAGTCCCCACATGGCACGTATTCTGACAAGCACGGATAGGGGAGCCCACATGAGACACGTATGCACACATGCACGGATAGGGGAGCCCACATGGGAAACATATACATACATGTAATCAGAACAGCACCATTTTTACCTCTATTACTGCCTTATAAATTGACTGTGCATGAAAACAGCTGTGATGAGCCCAGGGGGGAGGTGAGGTGACGCTTGGGCTATCTGCCTGGCTATTCCCCTGCCCCAGCTGTCCCCACACCGGCTCTCCTCTCCCCGGTTCAGGTGCCGCTGGTGCCCTTCATCCCAGGCACCAGTATTCTGCTCAACGTCTTCCTCATGCTCAAGCTCAGCCCCCTCACATGGGTGCGCTTCATCGTCTGGCTTGTTGTAGGTAAGGCACCCCTGCTGGCGATAGACTGTGATAGACTGGCGTCCCGTCCTTGGTGCCCCCTGCCCTATGCCCTGTGATAGACTGGCGTCCCGTCCTTGGTGCCCCCTGCCCTATGCCCTGTGATAGACTGGCGTCCCGTCCTTGGTGCCCCCTGCCCTATGCCCTGTGATAGACTGGCGTCCCGTCCTTGGTGCCCCCTGCCCTATGCCCTGTGATAGACTGGCGTCCCGTCCTTGGTGCCCCCTGCCCTATGCCCTGTGATGGACTCCTGTCCCATCCTCGGTGCCCCTTGCCCTGTGATAGACTGGCGTCCCGTCCTTGGTGCCCTGTTCCTTATGATAGATTGGTATCCCGTCCTCGGTGCCCCCTGCCCTATGCCCTCTGATGAACTGGCATCCCATCCTTAGTGCCACCTGCTGCCTGCTACACTCTTAGGGCTGCATTGGATGAACAGATGGCAAATGGTTTGATCAACATAAATGGCTTTTTCATGCACCCTGTACCAAAGGCCCTGCTCATGTTGGAAAGTCACTCTCCTCGGGCACCATTTGGGTCCAGCATTTAAAAGATTAATAAGGAATCGTCAGCAGATCACCTGGGACCCCTCCGAATGTCCCCAGCCTGTTTATGATCTTCAGCCCTGAGCCTCGGGATGCTTTTGGAGTCAAACGGAATAGTACCAGTGTTCCCAGTTCACCCAGCTTGTGGGCCTGTGACTTTCAACTGCAGTTCTGTTTGGAGGATGTCGGTTCTTTGGAGGGCTGTCAGTCTTTCTTTCACGAGGCCTGCATGATTAAGGCAGATTAGGTGGGTTTTAGCCGCAGTGTTGGGACCGCACTGTCTTTTAGGGTCATATCCGGCAGGACAGGAATCCCCAACCATAAAGATGAGTGCCTGAGTGAGTTAGGGAGTTTGTAAGCATTTCACTCATTTGCCTAAATCCAGCATGCAATGTGTCTATCTGTATCTGTTTGTGTGTGTCTGTCAGTGTCCTTGTGTCTTTGTGTCCCTCTGTAACCCAGCATGCGTGTCTCCCTGCAGGCCTGACTGTATACTTTGGCTACGGGATGTGGCACAGTAAAGAGGGCCAGCGGGAGCGCCCCCCACAAGACCTGGCAGCGCGCTACGTGGTGCTGCCCAGTGGCAGCCTGGTGGAGACCGTGCAGACGGTGCAGCCTGACGCCCAGGGTGAGGCCCCGCCCCAGAACACACCCATGGCCACACCCACTACCACGCCCACCACTGAGGACCAGAATGCCAAGAGATGATGTGTCATGGAGGCCAACTCCAGCCCCTGTCTGCCTTTTCTTGCTTTTAAGTCCCTCTCCACACCCCCACCCCCCTCAGATGGACCGTGGGATGGGAGTGGATCCCTGGTTCTCTTTCGCTTGGTGTCCAGCCCATGGGCTGAGGTGTTGCAGGTCTCTGCGCTCTGGGCACTCTAACTGCTCTGGGGGGGGGTCCCACAGCTGTTGCCCCCTGACCTGATCGGTTGCCTATTTTCCTTTTTATATCTCAGTCTTCTTGGCACATAAATAAGCAGCCGGTGATAAGCTATTGGTGAATGGTGTAACTGCCATTAGCACTGGCTAGTCCACTGCTTAAATGGACAGTCCGCTTTTTTATGTCATGTATAGCATTTTATTCATAGTCACATTCACGTACGATGATGGGAGAACTGAAAATGACCAACCACGTAGTCCAAATGAGTTATAATGTAGTTAAGGGACCAGTCCTGCATAATACACCTTTGGCTCTGGGTATGCAGGACAGCTACAGCACAGTGCATTATGGGATACAGGCACACATACCGTAATCATCTTTGGTGTTACTGCTATAGGCTTTGTGGGTCACGGCTGGGGTTCTTGTAATCATCTCCTTTTCCATCTTTTCAAATAGTTGGTCGATTTCTGTTCAGCCAAAGAATTTAACATTGTATGTGTTTTGTGCGTACTGTGAAGTTCAGTGAAACACCCCCCACCACAGAACAGGAACAGCACATTTTTAAATGGTTTGTGACCACTGAGTGTCTTGCATCACTGTAGTATTGTGTATGGGGACCACAATCCAGCGCTGAGTGAAGCCTAGTTCATACTTTACTTTTTCCACCTGCGCTTTTGTGCACTCCTGGGCTGGGGACTGTCGTCCGTGCAGCAGTTTGTGTTCATACCGTGGATGTGAATGGTTGTACTCGGTGCATGCTTAATGAAATAATTTCTCCAGACTAGCGAAGGACATATGTCATTGTCTTGATCGGAATGAAGCTTATGCAAAAGCAGGAAGAGAAAATGTTTATAACAGCAAGTTTTAAGTCTTGTCGGGATTTTAAAACGATAAAAACATCACATTTTTTGTAAAACAATTCACGTCGGCTTTGTCTCACAAACAATATAGACAGTAAATATGTTTAGTATTTACTATTTACTTCTGCCCAATCACATTTCTCATTGAAAGTACTATTCGATTCTTATGATAAAATATGATTTTCGGGTAAAACTCAATAGTAATCAAAACATAGGTGGAATATATAAAATACAAATGAGACAAGGTTTCCAGAACTCTTGATGTTTATTGTTTTAAACGGAACAAATTGAACAAACTTTGGACAAGGTTTACATGAATGCCCCCTACTGGATATACCTAGTCAATTATGCGCAGTCGATGCACACGGATTCCACTACATGTAAAAATGTGGGCAACCTGTGCAGCAACCTCAGCCAACCCCTGATGATGAAATTTACATCACCTCCCCCTTGCATGACAAAAGTGCACATGGAAAAATGAAGTATGAGCTGGCCTTCAGGCAGGGTTAAACGTTTGAGTGTTATGTGTACCCTGGTGTCCTGCCTATCCCAAAATGCCCCGTCACACTGGTATATCATAGCGTGCGCTAGAACCTTCACCAACGCCCCTCACATGCTTTTGAAAATACATATATATGTATGAAAATTGTCTCTTTTCTATTTATTTTATTCTACTTTGAATGTATTAATTTCCAGCCACTTATCCTGGACAGTTTGGCTGTGCGATATGAAGCATCAGGGCTGTACGCTTACTTTTAAGTAGTAGCTCAAGCAGTTTATATGCAATGAACATTCATGTAGACATGCATGGATAGGGAAGCCCCCATGGGAAAACGCATGCAGACATGCACAGATAGGGGAGCCCACACGGGACAAACATGTAGACACGCACAGATAGGGGAGCCCACACGGGACAAACATGTAGACACGCACAGATAGGGGAGCCCACACGGGACAAACATGTAGACACGCACAGATAGGGGAGCCCACACGGGCACGCATGCAGACACGCACAGAGAGGGGACCCACATGGGACACTCATGCAGACACGCACAGATAGGGGAGCCCACATGGGACATGCATGCAGACACGCACAGATGGGGGAGCCCACACGGGACATGCATGCAGACACGCACAGATGGAGGAGCCCACATGGGGCACGCATGCAGACACGCACAGAGAGGGGACCCACACGGGACACGCATGCAGACACGCACACATGGGGGAGCCCACACGGGACACGCATGCAGACACACACATGGGGGAGCCCACACAGGACACAAGTGGGGGCTTCCTTTGCAGCCTTGATGGTGTCTGTTCTGGAACGGCAAAAATTTCAGTAGCAAAAAGAACTATTCATTAGCATGCAGACGACTAGAGCAAAAAGAGGTCTTTTCCTTTTTTTATTCACATTTTCCAGCCCAAAATGGTTCAAAAGCCACAAAAATGCACATGAAACTGCCTGTTTGATCAATAGTTCAGCATTTTAATTGTGACGATTACTTACTGCACCATGCTTAAAAAGTAGAGATGGGTTGCTCAGTAGCCCAGCTAGTCTCACCACTATTTGAACGCGATGCTCAGGAGCCTCACCTGAAACCACACTGTCACATGATCTTTGGAAACGAAGCTTCGTTTCTCACCAACACGTCATGCACGTCTCAAATGAGACTCCTTCACCCTGCCCCATAGGGATCATGTTAACTGCTGTGTCGTACAGCCTATGGGTTAACACTACTCGAACACACTTTTACAGTGTCGATTTAGATTATTTTAAAGATTTACGATAATTATTTACATGCACAATGATTCATCAGTGGTTGTTGCTATTGTTACATTTTGCTCCATACAGACAGGTCTGTGCGCGTGATACCTATGCCACAATGCCAGCATCCAATCCATCTAATAGGTCTGATTCGGTGCCATTACTGATGTGATATACGAATCGGTGCATCTCTAGAATTAACGTCACCAGCCGCAGTGAGCGTGGCTGTCTGGTAACATCCTGATGAGTCCTTGGATGGAATATATGCACTCTTGGGTTTTAGCCTACACATGTGTGAAAACTGCCAAATTGATCCCAAACCAGTCCAAATTTTGTTCACCTGCCCAAAGCAAACTGTCCAACTGGGCGGGAACTCACCAAATCTAGCAACACTGATGTCACTATCCAATCCATACCACCTGCCTGATTTGTGCCGTGCACGTCTGCGCACATGCAGCATTTGGAGGTGTTTCGAGCTGTTCACTTTATCATTTTACGGCAAACTATATTTACAGCGAACTAGAGTGACTTTGTCATCGTTTAGAGAGATCAGATGCTGACTGAAAAAAAAATCTTTATTTGCTTGTGATTTTAAGCATTCACTATTTGTTTTATTTCAGAACTCACGCTGGTTGTCTATTTCCAGTTTTTGGATCATCACTATTACTTAAGTATCTAAAATATAGTTTTATATTTCCGTGAGTTGAAATTGCTTATATTCAGTAACACTGTATTTTGGTATACTTCTAGCTTTGGTTCACTGTTAACTTAAAAATGAAGTTTGGCGTATTTTGCGTTTGTTTCAGCCATATTAATATCACTCCACATCAGTTGGATCAGAAAAATAAATTGGCAAAATAACATACATTTCTCCAGTTGTTTGTCCTTTTGGCATAATCTACTGATTTTGCTGCAGCATAAACAGTGGCAGGCGTCAGGGACATACGGTCACCCCACCATGACTGGGGTACCTAAGGAGACCCATAAACACTTGGACACAAGTGCAGGTGCCTTACAGAACTTTTATTAAAGAGACAGAACACAAAGAATCTGAAAACAGAATATCTGGCTGAATATCCCATTCTGGGCTGATGGAGATGGCTCACAAGCAGCCCTGGTGTTGTGAAAAGAAATGCTAACAGATCAGACTGGGTCATGAAACAAAGTGGCACAAATAGGGCACCATCGTAAAATGTGGCGTAAAGTGTAATGTTACACATGCGCAGACATGCAAGGCGCAAATGGGGCAGGTGGCACAGTCCGTACTTTGCAAATTCTCTGCAAACTGGTCCCTGCAACAGACTCGCCACTAATCTTCTAAGTGTTCTCTGTTTACCTTTTTATGTTTTATACATCAGTATTTTATATTTTGTTACATGCTTAATTGAAAATATGCACAAATATTCTAAATAAAAGCAAAAATTAATTAAAAATAAATAAGCACCTTTTATTTGTCAAGTATATGATTCAAAATGTGATAAGAAATAGGTCTGCCCATGTGGTCATATTGTGATACATATCATTATCGGGATATGAGATTCTGTCCATATCGCACAGCCCTACTGGACGGGGGGGGTGGCACCACTTATTTACTCTCGTCCTCATTGTCATACTTTATGCTGTTCTGCTGTTTTCTGAGTTTTGCGGTTCATCTGCCCTCAGGAATTGTAGCCCTCAATTTAACCCTCCATTGCTGTCAAACAGCCGGACATTCATGCCGGCTTCATCCCGTGGCGTCTGGCTGATGTACTCGTCGTCACGGATGGGGCCCTCTCCCCCAGGAGTCCATGTAAGATCCTGAAAGGCCTCACAGAGACACAGGGCTTCTTTCTTTCTTTGCTCTATAAGGCAGGGAGGGGTCAGGTTCTGCTCTTCACGTGTCACATGTCACTGGAGCAGTCCCCGCCAGTCCTGCTGACAGAGCCACACACCTTCACTGTTGTGGGTATTCAGCCATTGGCCTGCGTGTGCCTGCATGCATTACACAAAGCGGCTCAGGCTTCAGAAGGCCAGGCAGCGTGCTGGTGGACATCTGGGTGTGGTGTGGGGGCCGCCGGGCAGCAGTGAATGTGAAGTGGCCTTCTGTGTTACATTGCTGCCATAGTCTGTCTAGACTTTCACTGGGCTCTCGGCAGTAAGGGCTGGGACTATGGGCATGACACTTGAGACGGTGCACCACACTTGGTGTGTATGTAGGGGGGGGGTAGGAGGCTCTAACAGTGGCAGTTAGCTCTCATCAGACTTATGTTGACCGTGTGGCACCATTACTTGGAGGCAATTAAGAATTAACAATCATAATTTACCTTATTTCTAAGTGTCACACACATTATTACATTTGTTTATAGTTACTACAAACACTAATGAAGATTAAAAATATGGAACATCAGGCAGAATAAGCCCAAACAATTATGGCTGGAGCAGAAGCCATACCAGAACGTCCAGGACCAGGGCTGACAGCTACTGATTGAATGTCAGTTATGTCTGTGTAGAGGGCTTAAATGGTGTACTGAAACATAGGACTGAAATGCTGTACTGAAATGGAGGGCTGAAATGCTGTACTGAAATGGAGGGCTGAAATGCTATACTGGCATTGGGCACATCAGCTGAGCGAGATGTACAGGAGCTGAGACTTCAGGGTTTTGATCCCCAGGTCAGTTGCTGCTCACTGATTCCTGAAGTGGGCCCAGTAGAAATGTTCTGTATGTTCTCCCACATGCTCATTCCCCAATGTTCCCTTGTAGCTACGTTTTTGTTGCACCCCCCCCCCCCCCCCCCCGCCCCATCGGTTATACTTCCTGTATGTAAACATATGACACCAAGTGACCAATGGCCTTAAAGACATTGTAATCAGCACAAATGTGTTCCATAGCATGTGAAAGAAAAGAGTTTGGCACCTTCTGTGATTTATTAGAATACCTTCAGCTTTGTGATTCTCTGCTTGGTTTCTTTCATATCAAAGGATCACAGATTTAAGGTCAGTGCGTTGTTCTGGGTTACATGCGCAAAAGGACCAAATTGAAGAAAGAAGGATTTTGTTTATTTTTGCACAGCACACTAATGCAAACAAAGTCCTCCCTTCCTCTCTGTATGGCTCTGTAATGGTGAGCCCAATCTGTTACACAAAAGCTGTTCTTTCTCGTTGCTGACAAAGCCATCAGTCTGCCATCTCTCTGTGTCCTACGCCCAGTGCTTTTGTATCACTAAGTGCTGAATTGCCAGCGCTTGAAACCTCAGTGCTATTGGCACGATCCCGCTTCCCATTGTCTTTATTGTCACTCTTTCAGTAAGAGAGCGTAATATTTGGTGATAAATAAATGTTTCAAAGCAACACGTTGTAGCTCTTATTTTTTCACATTTGATAAGGTTTTGTTAAACTGTCAAACTCAGGCACAGGGGCGAGGCATAGTACAGGCTGGGAAGAAGGTGGACGATCCACTGGCGGCTCAGGGAACATGCGGGTTTATTAACAGAACTGAAAACATGAGGAACACTACAAAACAAAACGGACCACGAGGGGTCAATAAGAAAATAGGGAAAAACAAAGACTAACTAGAAAAAGTCAGGGCAACAAGGAGCAGGCAGGTGAGGAACAAAATACAAAAATTGATCAACACAGGGAAACTTCTAACATTCTCAAACACTTACTGAAAAGCACATGAAATACAACTGACGTACAACAATGACCCACTAGGGCAGGGGTCACCAACCTTTTTGAAACAGAGCTACTTCACGGGTACTGAGCCATACGAAGGGCTACCAGTTTGAAACGCCCTCCTAAACTTATCTAAACTTCATGTATAATAAACATGTTTTAAATGCTTTTTTTTTTATAGATATTGTCATTTTCAAATCTATATAAATGCAAATGAGATTAAAGAAGAATAGCAACAGGATAAAATTAAATTTTAGACGCTTTTCAGTGGTGAGTTGTGTTATTTTTAGAACAGGTCTGCGGGCGACTCATGTGGTTCTTGGGGGCATCCTGGTGCCCACAGGCACCATGTTGGTGACCCCTGCACTAGGGAACTGAACTAAGGCAGGAACTTAAATACAGAGGGATAACAAGAGTAATGCAGGACAGGTGAGAACAACTAATAAGGGCTGGTAAACAGGCAACAGGTGAAACTAATAAATTAAAACATGAAACACAAACTAGGAAACAGAAGCTAACACTAAGGGAATAACAGACAGGTAAAACAACCATAGGCATTAAGTAACCATAACCGAATACAAATCACAAAAACACAGGGACTAGAAAACTGACACAAATGAAACACTAGGGAACAAAATTTACAAAAATACAAAAACGGAGGATGTGGAATTTGAACACACATCTGAGGGGTTTACTGGTAGTTGCACACTCAGCTCATTGAGCCATGCAACCATCTGGGGAGCCCGGAAAACACACTGAAGACTTGCACAACGGGAGAGAACAGGATGGCCAGCGACATCTGCTGGCCAAACAGGGAGGTGACATGAAAGACTCAGACAGACGGGTGCTGCCCCTGACAAAAAACTAGATATGCTTTTTATGTTGCGGTAGTTTACACTTCAATTGATTGTCCTGTCTGCCCGGATATTACTGGAACCGAGAGTCTTTGGCACTGTTCACACCTGGTATTAATACACGTCCTGGGTGATCCGATTACAAGCAGATAGCACTAAATATGTCCATTCACACTGTTCCATTAGTGTGTCCTTTTATTTTAAAATAATTCCCTAAAGGTATTATATGTCTTCTACATATAATCTTTAAACTGCATTTTGTAATAACTTAGTAATTTTCATTAGACAGTCATTATGAAATATTTTTCACATAATGCAAATGTGATTACTTAAAAAAATCGAACGATATTTCACAGTAAAATTCAACTTTTCACATTGTAGTCATGCATTTTTATATCATGTCAACAAAGTACAAATGTACGCATCAAAAAGGTCTTTCAGTACTGAGATGTATAGACTCCTTATATAGGGGCAGTTCTTAGTCCCTTGGGCTATGCTATTGCCTGTTTACGTTTACATTTACAGCATTTAGCAGACACTCTTTTCCAGAGTGACTTACAACCAGTGCTTTGTAGTCCGTGACTGTTCTTCGATCTATAAGCTAGACCTAAAATCAACAACTGTCATCAAGATCAAACTACCGCTAAGAACGTTGTATAAAAAAACCTTGTTAGAAAAAAGAATGTTAGTGGGGGTACTAGTCTCCAAGGTACTCCTTGAAGAGGTGTGTCTTCAGACGACGTTTGAAGACAGGAAGGGACTCGGCCGTTCTTATGGCAAGAGGACGTTCCACCTCTGAGAAGCCAACATTGCAAAAAGTCTTGATGCATGTTGTCCTCTTTTAAGTGTTGGTGGTTCGAGACGAGCAGCGCTTGATGCTCTGAGAGGACAGGAAGTGACACGATGCTTGATCAGTGTTGCCAAGTAAGGAGGAGCTGTTCCAGTCTTGGCCTTAAAGGCAAGTGTTAGGGATCTGAACATGATGCGGGCAGCCATAGGGAGCCAGTGCAGGTTCCGAAGAAGAGGTGTGATGTGCGAGAATCTAGAGACATTAAAGATGAGTCTTGCAGCTGCTTTCTGGATCAGCTGAAGTGACCTTGTTGCCTTCAATGAAAGACCAGCCATAAGGAGATGCAATAGTCCAACTTGGAGATGACCAAGGATTGGATGAGTAGCTGAGTAGTGTCTGTCATGAGAAAGGGACGAATCCTTCTAATGTTGTAAAGAAGGAATCTGCAGGACCTGGACAGGTTGTTAATGTGTGGCAAGAATGACAATTTGTCATCCAGAATGACACCGAGACTTCTTACAGTTTTTGAGGGGTCAATAAGAGAGTTTTCAAAGGAAATGTAAGGTCAAGAGTCAGTGATGAATTGCCTTTGATGTACAGCAGTTCAGTCTTACTGGGGTTTAGCTTGAGGTGGTGGGATGTCATCCAAGAGGAGATATCAGTCAGGCAGTCAGAGTCGAGTTCAGACCTGATGGTCATCGGATGGAAAGGAAAGAAAGAGTTAGGTGTCATCAGCATAACAGTGGTAGGAGAGCCAATGTGCAGATATGACCTTCCCAAGAGAACCCGTGTATAAGGAGAAGAGAAGGGGTCCTAGGACTGAACCCTGAGGAACACCAGTGGCCAGCCTTCTTGGGGCTGATTGGGAGCCTTGCCATGCCACTTGGAACGACCAGTTATCAAGGTAAGATGCAAACCATTGCCAGACTGTACCTGAGATCCCAAGGCTGGAGAAAGTATCCAGGAGGATCTAGTGGTTGAGTGTGTCAAAGGCTGCTGACAGGTCCAAGAGAATCAGAACCGAGGATAGGTTGGAGGATTTGACTGCAGGAAGGTTTTCAGTGACAGTGATGCCTATGTCTTGCTAACTCCCCTGCTCGCTCATACTGGCTTATTCAGTTACTGACTCCCTGGTTTAACCGGTTTACTGAAAAGAGCTGGTTCAAAAGAAGAACTTGTTCATGAATCGGGCATCACTACTAAGTAGTCTGGCAATTGGCAAGTTAGTAAGTTCCACACATTCGCTTCAAGTGGTTACGCGGCAAGTCTCATGAGACTCATAACACCTAAAATTCACTGGGTGACTGATTCTAATTGTGCCAAATCTCCACTCAAGTTAAGAGCTGAAAGAACTAGTTAGCAATGTGCCAATCCCAGGAGGCCTAGCGAACCGTGTTTGCTGAGGATTTAGACAGACCCAATATAAACTAAAGGTCTTGTATTCTGCATGTTAATAAATGAAAGATACAATATTTGGTTGCAGCTTTGGTATTGTTTTACCCCTTATTTATAGCATTTTATAGTATGTTTGCAGCTTTCTTAGGGTACAGTGGGAGCCAGTATCCATGGTTTCAGTTATACATGGTTTATCATGTCCAAAACATGGGAAATTCCAGGAAAATAAACAGTTCATAAATTTCAAACCGTTTGCCAAGCGAGTACAGGCTGTAATATGGTGTAAAACGCCAGTTCAGTCACACTCAGTACAGCCACTGAGTACCCAGAATAGACCAAGATATTGTGGCATCCTACAGAACCAGACATACTGAAAGGAAAAAGACTAGACAGTTTTACTGCAAGACAATGCTCTTTTATTCTCAGTGCTTAAAAGGACACAACACAACCAATGAGAAAGAAGAATTTTGCTGCTACTACTACAGACAGGGGCGGATTAATCACCAGGCTTGCCTAGGTTGCAGCCTATGAGCTCACAGTAATAGGGGACTCATGGACGTCATTAGGTGCGATCACTCGGGCTATAGCCCCAAGTATTTTAGCCCTGGCGCCAATCTTCCTTCAAAAACATAAAAAAACATAAAAGATCAAGCCCTGGGTAAACTTCACTTAGACCCTGATTTTTTTTTGAATCGCTAGAAATGCCCCTGGGCTATCTCTCTTTTTTCTTTCTTTTTTTTAATTAATATATTTTTAGAAATTATTCTTTATTGGTCATTTATTTGTTTTGGAGTTGGTGATTGGTTAAAACTGAACGGTGAAACCAATTCTAAATGTATCTCTCTTTTTATACCATTGTGTATTTTTTAGTATATGTATGTGTACCCTGTTTCTGTTAGAGTCAGTATTTATCAAAAATGTCTGACAAATAATGTGTTAGTGGGGAACAAAAATGAAAAGCTCAGATATTGAAAGAGCAAACCAGTTAGATTGGCTCCAGAACATCACAAATCTGTTTATTTTAAGTTTGCTGAATTATCATCCAGTCATCCAGAGACCAAACCCTGAGCTAATTGCTAAAGGAGCTACAAATGCTATGTCTGAGAGAACCAAACACGCCAACACCGATCAGTCAGCAGCACTGACAACCGAAACACCAACCAACCCATCACACCCTGTTCCAGTCGCAGCAGTAATTGTTTGCACCTGATGAAGGAAAGCTAAGAGTGGAAGCAACAGGATCATATTCCTCCAGCTGGGACCCAGCATGCTGGGGTAAAGCCTGTGAGCAGGTGCAGGCATACTGGAATAAAATGGGCCCAGTATTGAATCAAAACAAAAACACATGGATTTTGCAGCATTTAAAGACTACATATAGAACAGGAACTTCTCTAAATCAGAGTGTAATGTTTTAAGGTTTCTATCCTTTTGAGGTCTCTATCGTATGTGCAGTCTGTTTCTGTTACACAGAGTCAGTATTTATCAGTGAGGTCTCTATCGTATGTGCAGTCTGTTTCTGTTACACAGAGTCAGTATTTATCAGTGAGGTCTCTATCGTATGTGCATTCTGTTTCTGTTAAGCAGAGTCAGTATTTATCAGTGCGGTCTCTATTGTATGGGCAGTCTGTTTTTGTTACACAGAGTCAGTATTTATCAGTGAGGTCTCTATCATATGTGCAGTCTGTTTCTGTTACACAGAGTCAGTATTTATCAGTGAGGTCTCTATCATATGTGCAGTCTGTTTCTGTTACACAGAGTCAGTATTTATCAGTGAGGTCTCTATCATATGTGCAGTCTGTTTCTGTTACACAGAGTCAGTTTTTATCAGTGTGGTCTCTACTGAGCTCGTTCTGCCTGTATATGACTGATGTAAGAATGTGAACTTGCTGGTTTGTTGTTCTGATGTGATTTCTCTCATTTCATACAGCTTCACATTTTCTTTGACTTTGTAGAAAATATTTTATACTTACTAATATTTAATAGTTTCATAGTTCTTTTTTGTATCACTTTGGGGAGCAGGGGCAGTATAGGGCCCCTACACTCACTAATCTGCCACTAGGCACACAGACGCAGGTGAAATGGTGAGGATGTCTCACACTAAACGGTGAGTTGCACACATGGTGGGTAATTACAGGAAAGACGGTGACATGCGAGGAGCAGGTAAGGTTTATGTACATACACAGGTAAGTCGAGGGACATTTCAGGAACACATCACAGCTATTTACAATAACACTTAGACGACAGTTATTTACAGTTATAGTGGAGCATGCTGGGATATATAAATGCGCTCAGCACATGGAAGTCAAGTCACCGACACACAAAACCGTCCAGGCAACCACATAAACAGTTTGAAATGAAGTCCTGGAGGTAAAACAGTAGCAGCTGCTGGTGCGTCCTCACTGGTTGCTGCGAAGATGGGCTGCTTGTGGACACTGGGCGACCTGGGCTGCTGGCAGGTGCTGGAGACAGTGTGGTATGGGGCCAGTCTATGGCAATGTACTAACAAGGACTGACTCCTGGGGCCTGTACTACGAAGTGGGGTTACTGGCTTATCGGGGTAACTTGTTGGATTTAAGGTAGTCTGGGCAAAATGTAAGTGAACGATTATGAAGTCCATTTAAACTGAGGTACCTTAAATCCGACAAGTTACCTCGATAAGCCAGTAACCCCGCTTCGTAGTACAGGCCACTGGGCTGGTCTGGACATAGTACATCACTTCTGACAGTCTCACAAACACTACACAGGGTCCCTGCCAACAGCCTGACAGCTTAAGCAACAATCCCTTGCACCGGCAATGGTTGTACAACCAGACAGACGATACAGACCTTCGATGCCTACCGACCAAGAGGCGCCACTCATTTTTGCAGTTCAAATCCTTTCACTATGTGTGCAAAATCTTGTTAATATCGATGAAAACAGGCAATCTCTGCAGGAACAAGATATTGGTTTAGTATTTGAGTTGATAACCCTTGCTTCACGTTCAAGTAGCTGTCACTTGCTTACACTCACTGGGGGTGAATGAACAATGCAATTATTAATAAAGATGGATAGGAATATATAACCTGAACATTAAGTGGTGTGCATTGTCCCCCACAGTCCATTGCTTAAACCACACTTTTACTGGACATGTCTGTCTCATTTAGTTTCATTGTTACTAGTCCATTTATTTGAATGGAGTAATTATAAACGAACATGGATGTTGCTCTCCTAAAATGTATGAAGACCTTTGTCATCTTCCCAGCCACATAACTCCACTGTGTGTATCTGTTTCTGTGATGAATAAAGGAATATTTAGTGGGAGTGCATGTTAATCTTGCTTTATAGTACATCAGCAAAAATAGGATGCACCAGGACTCTAAAGACTTAGACTTTCATCCTCTTACACAGATATTGGGAGCACGACACACTCCTTTCCAGTCACCTCATGACCCCACCCTTTTTCTCCCAGTCTATCTACTGACTTTATAGGATGAGTCACCAGAGACATAAACGTTGCTGCCAAATTAAGCAAACCTCTCGACACGGTCAAAATTCTCTCTGCAGACAGACACACTGCTGATGAAGAACTCATTAAAGGCCAGGATCTTGGTTTTTACCCAGGACACTCGCAAACCCAGGCATGACCAATGCAGTCACTGGAGGATCAGTTTTACATGGCTGCTCAAAGTAGCCAACCCAGCAGGTCACAACTGCAGTGTCATCTGTAAGGATCATCACCTGCCCTGATTGCAACTCTTTGAGGAATGGTTTTGGATGTGTGGTAATTCTTCGATTTCTCTGTAAGCAGGACATAGGTTGCTAGCTCATAGATAGTGTGTCAGTTGCTCACAGATTCGTCTAACAAACGCCTCCTTATCTGCCCTCAGGGCCCTTGCAACCATCCTTCTCAGTTTCCTGTGCAGACCGGAGTGGCCATCAAGCCATGCACTGTGACTCAATAATATCCAGGGTGCCCAGTGAGATGAAACACCTCCTTCTGGGAGCACTGGCAGCACCAAAACTACCCTCAGCAACCTTCAGGGTCTTGTCGCAGAAATTCTCCCACATCATATTACAATTGGCAGTCACACCCAAGTTTGCAAGTTCCTCGCGCAGACTGCATGCAAGCTCATTAGAAACAGCCTGATTTTGGAATCTGACCAGGTCCAGCCTCATTCTCCTAGTAGCTGAATCTTCAGAGTAGCAACGGTCTGTGATCAGAATTCACAAACAGGACAATTTTTGTAGACCCTGCAGTTCTGTTGGAGCCTCTAGCATCTGCCCATGAGGATGTGATCAATCTCCTTTGCAGCACCACCAGCAATAGAGAACCAAGTCCAATGTTGCGGCTCAGGGTGTTGGAATTAGGATCCAGCAATTCACAGCCCCTCACTCTTTGCAAAGTCAAGGAACATGGAGCCACTTTCACTATGGTTGCCAGACCCATGGGGATGACACAATGTTGGAAGCCAGCTACGTCAGGACCAGTGATCTCAATGAAGTCACCTATGACCAGAGGAGTGTCTTCTCGTGGGCACCCATCAACCCCCAAGCGAGGTCGGGAATAAAATGTCTCCCTCAATAAGATATCACTCACCATGTTCGGACCATGCACTATGACAACAGACAAGACACCCAGAGTGTACCTCGACGACGCTGAAACAATTCAATGTCTTTTTTATTAACGTGTAAACAGAGGAATAGCACAGTCATGACTACATGCATTTGATTCAAAGTTTAAAAAAGGAACTGGGATACAGGAGAACATTAGGCGTCAAACAGAAAACACAAGCATAAAACGGTCATCTTAGACTCTCATAATATTTTAAAAACAATATTTTTGTCATTTGCCTTTCTAATTCAATTTCTCTATCTCTTCGGTGCACGTCAATTACGCCATTTCTTTACCCTAAAACGGGAGGTTTACTCACAAGTGAGGTCGGCCAGACACTTTTGATTAATTTAAACCGAGTTCGATAAAATCGGTTCTGTAAATTGAACTGAACTTCCATCACTAGTCTACGTTTTTTTGTTTTGTTTTTTTAAAAAAACAACCCTGTTGTGAACGCAGATCATGCGGGAAGTAATGTGATCGCCCCTCGGTCTCTGGATTCTTCATATCAAGAAAGGCATGAAAATGCAAACAGGCTGAAATTTGCCTTTCTATGACTGGGGACCATCGTCTGGTTTACAACATCAACCACTGAGGCAGAGGATATGAAACAAAAATGAACAATTCTAGTAATAGCACTGAAATATATTACGATAGTTCTTTGCGACCGCTTTAAAAATCTGCTGCCCCGAGCGTTATGTCTAAGAAATTACAGTGGTGCCGTATATTTCCGCTCTACCATGCAGAGGTTAGCTTAGTCATAGTGTTAGGGATGTCACCCGTGTCTTATAATACGGGATCGTCCCGCATTGGAAAATAAACTGTTTCGTCCCACATTAAGAAGGACGGGTGGCAACCGTAGTCCTCATATATGTATGATTTAATTTTTAATGTTATTGCAGCTGCTTTGTACGACTGTGAATGCCAATATGCAAAGTATATGTATACGATCTTTATCTCGTTTTTTCTTCAATTCTGTAAACTTGTTTGGTCAATATTTACCAAAGTAACAGGTGTTAACTGACACTAGGACTTTCGGGAAGCGCCTTTGTTCTTAAAATCGCGCGTGCACAGTGCGCGATCCCTCGGCGTTTCCAAGGTTACCGGTAACCTTCGCAGCTGCCAGGTACGACAGTGCTTGCGGTCTTGGCACTGCGCCGTGCCGCTATTGTTCTCGGCTGGCCGAGGATGGCTGGGGGCCAGTGCGACGTCCAGAGCTGCGGGCTGCCGATCACTCGCCCGCTACGCGTCTGTCGTGGCTTATCTCTCTTGGCATTGCTGTGTACACGATTTATTCCTACTACAACATTATTATTGGTACGACCGGTCACAGTAAGCCAGCTTCCCTAGTTTACTGAACAAAATGCCTCCGTGTACATAAAGTACCCGGTGCACCTTGAACATTTTCTTATTTAATTCAGGCCAAGCGAGAAAGAACGGTTCTGGTTTTGTTTACATATTAATATATAGTATGTACAAATTTATCTTTCGGCATGATGGGATTTAGTAAAATCATTAAACTTAGGAGTCATTTTTAGTTTCCCAATTTTAAGGTTCACATTTGACTAATTTCGCAAAAATATATTATTTAAATATAGGATACACTCATCTATTTTCTGTACCCGCTGATCCTATTAAGAGTCATGAGTCCCACACATACCGGTACATTATCCCTTTTAAGGTAGCCGTAAATACTCCTTTTGTCGGCCTGTGTTACCTTAAGCCCTATTTAATGTACTAATGAAGTATTGGCGACCCCTTGTGACCATTTCGGAGAACTGCACAATTGTATCAGGTAGACTTGGGTTTTGAACGGAATCTGATGCAAATAAAAGCATAAAAGAGTTATTATAAATATCTCTACACTAGTGGCAGCTGCAGACCAAAATTCTAGACTGACCTGATCATATATTAGTTATTACTATAAATATTATAGTAAATATTAAAACATTCATTACACTGTAATCCATTTTCCATTGGCTGCTCATGACATGTAGCCCTATTCAGCCTGTATCGTGAGCCTTCATTTGTGTAACTATTAACCTGGAGAGCTGATGCTCATAAAGTGATGCTGACAAAAATGATGTTTTTAACAGCTTACAACAGGTGCGTCCTTTTCAGAAATACAAGTGAAATTACGGCAGTGGCTTGATTAAAATATGCGTAGGCTATACAGCTTTACAGAACTGTTTTACATGACATGTGTAACACAAACACTCCAACAAAAGCCAGAACAAGAGCAGGAAAGTTTTCACTCTCATCGTGTCCTGAATGGCAGCTCCTGCCAACCCGAAAACTGAATGGCATCGATCAGCCTTTTTCTTCACTGTGTCGTCGTGTTCAGCTAATTGGAGACACGCGCCATCGTAGTCCTCACTAGAGTTGTCACTTTCTATCTAAAGAATTTCTGTGTATAATGTTTATACATAAAACAATTCTTAAATATACATGAGCTGATAATGGATGTACCAACATTTAATTGTTAGCAAAAGTGCAAGAAGTACATTTTGATTACTGTGATGATTCAGATAGGATGTTGTTAATTAAAAAGGTTAGGTCTGTGTTACTTTATTCAGCTTTTATATCCTCTTACATGCCATTGAAACTCTTCATTTGAGCTTATTGGGGCATCATCCATTGGTGTGTGTTTGTACTGCCATTGACTGATAACTGTATTTTGATTAGCTGGGGACTGTAATGCTATCAGTGAAATATTGCCATACTGCACTGAGGTAGACAGCTACGCATCTGTGTTGTTCTTGTCCCTGCTTTGTTCCTGCACAGTCCCCTTCAGCTGGGTAACATCAGTTCTGTTTGCGGCGTGTGGTGCAGTGGGTCTGAGCGGCGGGGCGGACCCTGCAGCAGCTCTCAGCGGCTTGTTCCTCTGCTGGCAGAAGCAGCTCCACAGCCTGACAGTGCAGCATAGTCAACATGGGGCCTCTCTCAAGGGCCTGAATGCCATCTCTCAGTCCTGCTCCTTGCTGACTCACGCCCCCCTGTGGATGGCTGGATGGTACAAAGAGCATAAGCTACGCACTGAAGGACAATTTCCAGAGCGTTTGAGTATGGGCACTTTTACTTTTTTACTGAGTATAGCTATATACTCAGTGTAACATACACATAGTCAGGTTTAAGCCCATGTATCTGTGCTGTTATATCACTACATTAGTACTGTCCGCTGTAATGATGGCTACATCGCTACATTAGTACTGTCCGCTGTAATGATGGCTACATCGCTACATTAGTACTGTCCGCTGTAATGATGGCTATATTACTACATTAGTACTGTCCGCTGTAATGATGGCTATATCGCTACATTCGTACTGTCCGCTGTAATGATGGCTATATTACTACATTAGTACTGTCCGCTGTAATGATGGCTACATCACTACATTAGTACTGTCCGCTGTAATGATGGCTATATCGCTACATTAGTACTGTACGCTGTAATGATGGCTATATTGCTACATTAGTACTGTCCGCTGTAATGATGGCTATATTACTACATTAGTACTGTTCGCTGTAATGATGGCTACATCACTACATTAGTACTGTCCGCTGTAATGATGGCTATATTACTACATTAGTACTGTTCACTGTAATGATGGCTACATCACTACATTAGTACTGTCCGCTGTAATGATGGCTATATTACTACATTAGTACTGTTCACTGTAATGATGGCTACATCACTACATTAGTACTGTCCGCTGTAATGATGGCTATATTACTACATTAGTACTGTTCACTGTAATGATGGCTATATTACTACATTAGTACTGTTCACTGTAATGATGGCTACATCACTACATTAGTACTGTTCGCTGTAATGATGGCTATATTACTACATTAGTACTGTTCACTGTAATGATGGCTACATCACTACATTAGTACTGTCCGCTGTAATGATGGCTATATTACTACATTAGTACTGTTCACTGTAATGATGGCTATATTACTACATTAGTACTGTTCACTGTAATGATGGCTATATTACTACATTAGTACTGTTCACTGTAATGATGGCTACATCACTACATTAGTACTGTTCGCTGTAATGATGGCTATATTACTACATTAGTACTGTCCGCTGTAATGATGGCTACATCGCTACATTAGTACTGTCCGCTGTAATGATGGCTATATTACTACATTAGTACTGTCCGCTGTAATGATGGCTATATTACTACATTAGTACTGTCCGCTGTAATGATGGCTATATTACTACATTAGTTCTGTCCGCTGTAATGATGGCTATATCGCTACATTAGTACTGTCCGCTGTAATGATGGCTATATTACTACATTAGTACTGTTCGCTGTAATGATGGCTATATTACTACATTAGTACTGTTTGCTGTAATGATGGCTATATTACTACATTAGTACTGTCCGCTGTAATGATGGCTATATTACTACATTAGTACTGTTTGCTGTAATGATGGCTATATTACTACATTAGTTCTGTCCGCTGTAATGATGGCTATATCGCTACATTAGTACTGTCCGCTGTAATGATGGCTATATTACTACATTAGTACTGTTCGCTGTAATGATGGCTATATCGCTACATTAGTACTGTCCGCTGTAATGATGGCTATATTACTACATTAGTACTGTTCGCTGTAATGATGGCTACATCGCTACATTAGTACTGTCCGCTGTAATGATGGCTATATTACTACATTAGTATACTGTTCGCTGTAATGATGGCTATATCGCTACATTAGTACTGTCCGCTGTAATGATGGCTATATTACTACATTAGTACTGTCCGCTGTAATGATGGCTATATTACTACATTAGTACTGTTCGCTGTAATGATGGCTACATCGCTACATTAGTACTGTCCGCTGTAATGATGGCTATATTACTACATTAGTACTGTTTGCTGTAATGATGGCTATATTACTACATTAGTACTGTCCGCTGTAATGATGGCTATATCGCTACATTAGTACTGTCCGCTGTAATGATGGCTATATTACTACATTAGTACTGTTCGCTGTAATGATGGCTATATTACTACATTAGTACTGTTCGCTGTAATGATGGCTATATCGCTACATTAGTACTGTCCGCTGTAATGATGGCTATATTACTACATTAGTACTGTTCGCTGTAATGATGGCTACATCGCTACATTAGTACTGTCCGCTGTAATGATGGCTATATTACTACATTAGTACTGTTTGCTGTAATGATGGCTATATTACTACATTAGTACTGTCCGCTGTAATGATGGCTATATCGCTACATTAGTACTGTCCGCTGTAATGATGGCTATATTACTACATTAGTACTGTTCGCTGTAATGATGGCTATATTACTACATTAGTACTGTTCGCTGTAATGATGGCTACATCGCTACATTAGTACTGTCCGCTGTAATGATGGCTATATTACTACATTAGTACTGTCCGCTGTAATGATGGCTATATTACTACATTAGTACTGTTTGCTGTAATGATGGCTACATCACTACATTCGTACTGTCCGCTGTAATGATGGCTACATCACTACATTAGTACTGTTTGCTGTAATGATGGCTACATCACTACATTAGGACCAGACTGCTTACAATGACAGCCATTTTATTGGTTTATTATTGGACAGGCAGTTACTGTAACAGTCATGTTTGTAATGGCTTCTAACAGAGCTTACAAAGAGAGGCCCTCTGGACTGGGGTGCCAGCTCCCCTGGCTGTCCTCTGGGGTCTTAGCTGGGCAGTGGGACCGTAGCTGGTATGGTGAGCCCACCTGCAGGGGAACCACAGAGGAACCTTCCTGTAGCGCTTCATTTTTGTGCACAGTTCTGCCCAAAGCAGTGCTTCCTGATATATAACGGTGAATGTAAAGAACAAAGGTGAAGGCTTACTGCGACTTTGTAGTCCCCAAGCTGTCCTTTCTCCCTCAGCTTTGCCAAGCTGGCACTCAGGGTGGCATTCTCCTGTTCCAGGACACCAATCCGCAGCATGTTGGCACACAGCTGCTGCTCCATGTCCCCTATTACATCACCTGTGCCTGGGAGGTCAGGAGGCAGAGCGCAAGGGTGCAATGCTTCGCTGCTGTTCACAGAGGGCGCCAGAGTCACACAGCATGGATCATCCCTACTACCATCATCATCAGATTTATATAGGAATAACAAACACAATATGACAGTGTTCGGCTGGTTTTCTCAGGTTATACCTACAAAGCATTTTGAATGGAAATTTAACATTCAATCAGCAGGATAATAAACACTGCTGTCGTGGGCCTTGAACCAGTACACCACTGGTGCCTTTATTCAGAAACCATGCTGCCTGAGACACACAGTGGGTGGCAGAATAAGGCAGCCATACTCTGTGGGGACCCCTGGGCGGGGGGGCACAGCTCAGGGTAGGCCACCAGCAGTCTTTCCCGCTGCCTCTGCTCCTCCAGCTCCCCCTGGAGCCGCCCCACACACACCCTCAGAGCCTGAGTTTCCCCCTGTAGCTGCACACCGAGGACCTAAGGGGACGCACAGGAAGACAGCGGCAGGTCGTGTTCATCTCAGTGTCTGCATCCAATCAGAAAGGAGGTTTACGCAGCACACGGAAACATAACTTACCATCCATTTACACCACCCATTTGCCCATTGATTCCATCCCCTTTTACACCATCCATTTGCCCATTGACATCACCCATTTACACCACGCATTTGCCCACTGATACCACCCATTTACACCATCCTTTTGTCCATGAACACCACCCATCTACAACATTGGGTGGCTTTGCAATGGGGGGGTAGCTCTGGCCTATCTGCTGTCAAGTGGCTTTGGCGTGGGGGGTTGCTTAGGCCTATCTGCTGTCGGGTGTCTTTGGCGTGGGGGTAGCTCTGGTCTATCTGCTGTTGGGTGGCTTTGGAGCGGGGGGGTAGCTCTGGTCTATCTGATGTCGGGTATCTTTGGCGTGGGGGTAGCTCTGGCCTATCTGATGTCGGGTGACTTTGGAGTCAGGGCAGGGGCTACCTGCTGTTGGCTAAGCTGAGCCTGAAGCAGCTCCTTCTCCTCTACAGTCAGCCTTAGCTTCTCCTGCAGCTCCGCCCGGCTCTCCTCCACCTGACCCAGCCTTCCCTGCAGGTCCACACATTCCCTGTCCAGGGCATCGACACGCTCCAGGAGGGCCCTTTGCTTGGCCTGTGTTGCCTGAATGTGCACAGTAGAGGGAACAGTGGGTGATGGATATGGAGTGGAAGATGGGGCCAAACACAAAGATATGCAGGAAGTGAGAGTTGACTGGCAACACAGTCATCTGGCCATTAGTCTTCATCTATCCATCCATTCCTTTTTATCCTTCATATACAGTACTGTGCAAAAGTCTTAGGCAGGCAAAGAAAATGATGTTTAGATTATCCTCGTGTTGGTGTAAAACTATGGTATTATGCCTGTCAAAGTGTGTCAGCTTAGCCATTTCAGAACTTCTGCTAAAATCATCCCAGTATTTGCAGCGACCGTCCAGTGCAGCCATGTATGTTTTGACTTGGCCACTAGCACACCTCATACAGCTAGTCAATCTGTCACTTACTTTTTAAACCAGTTTATTTAATTATTTAATTGAGCTGTTGGTGAAATTTAACAAGATCATGGAACGGCTGAGGTGCCCCTGAGGAGAGGTTTGGGAACTGAAGCAGTGTTCATCTAGCCGTCCAACTAGGTAACAGTAACTTTTTAGAAAACAGAAGAAATTACTACTAGTTTTTATTGTGTTACTCTTAATTTGCACATGTTCTAATGTTAAATTGTGTTTTTTGTTCTAAGCCAAAGTACACTTGCTACCCAGATAAACAGCTTTAAACATTTCTTTGGATTGCCTAAGACTTTTGTACAGTGCTGTATTTCCAAAGTAGTGACATTTTGATCATTGATTATTCAGCATGTTGAAGAGGTTCACCTACTTTCAGTGAATCAGTATGGCCTTTGGCCGCTGGCTGCTGTCACGGCGTCCACTGGCTAGGTGGGGGCTCACCTCCTGCTGTCGACAGGCACTCTCATACTTGGCGCTCTCTTTGTCCAGCAGAACCTGCTGGCCAGTTAGTTGGTTCTGGAGGGCGTGAGTCTGCTCCTTGAGCTCCTCAAGCTTCTCCTGCGTGGCCTGCACCTCCCACTGGAGCCGGTCCCTTTCATGCTCTGAAGACACAGGGAGGCCCCATTAGCAAAATCTTTTAAAATGTTGATTTTTTCACTCAGGTGTCTGTTTGTGTGGAAGCATCTGGAGTAAGAAGAGTAAAACTAAAGACTGTGTATGAAGAGTGTGCTCAGGTGCCAAAGAGTGCATGTGAGGAGAATGCTCAGGTGCCAAAGGGTGCATGTGAGGAACATGCTCAGGTGCCAAAGAGTGCATGTGAGGAACATGCTCAGGTGCCAAAGAGTGCATGTGAGGAGAATGCTCAGGTGCCAAAGGGTGCATGTGAGGAACATGCTCAGGTGCCAAAGAGTGCATGTGAGGAACATGCTCAGGTGCCAAAGAGTGCATGTGAGGATCATGCTCAGGTGGAAAAGAGTGCATGTGAGGAGCATGCTCAGGTGCCAAAGAGTGCATGTGAGGAGCATGCTCAGGTGGAAAAGAGTGCATGTGAGGAGCATGCTCAGGTGGAAAAGAGTGCATGTGAGGAGCATGCTCAGGTGCCAAAGGGTGCATGTGAGGAACATGCTCAGGTGCCAAAGAGTGCATGTGAGGAACATGCTCAGGTGCCAAAGGGTGCATGTGAGGAACATGCTCAGGTGCCAAAGAGTGCATGTGAGGAACATGCTCAGGTGCCAAAGAGTGCATGTGAGGAACATGCTCAGGTGCCAAAGAGTGCATGTGAGGAGCATGCTCAGGTGGAAAAGAGTGCATGTGAGGAGCATGCTCAGGTGCCAAAGAGTGCATGTGAGGAGCATGCTCAGGTGCCAAAGAGTGCATGTGAGGAGCATGCTCAGGTAGAAAGGAGTGTGTGCGAGGAGTGTTCAGATGCTGCCTAAGGTCAGTTACCAAGAGCTATAAACAGACACCTGTCAAGGCTGAAGTGTTTTTTAAATTTAGTGTGTTCTGAAGCTCAGTACAGCTGTCATGAACTGGGTATGTACTTTTCAGACCTAAAGTTATTATAAGTTATTATAACCTTTGTTATAATACCACTAACAGTTGACCGTGGAATATTTAGTAGCGAGGAAATTTCACTAATGGACTTGTTGCACAGGTGGCATCCAATCACGGTACCACGCTTGAATTCACTGAGCTCCTGAGAGTGATCCATGTTGTAGAAGCAGTCTGCATGTGTAGGTGCTTGATGTTATACACCTGTGACTATGGAAGTGATTAGAACACCTGAATTCAATGATTTGGAGGTGTGTCCCAATAATTTTGGCAATATAGTGTATATCAACATTTGCATTTCATGCATTTCCCAGATGATTAATATGCAATTCTTTTGCAGAAATATAAAATGAATGCAGTTTGCTGAGGGAAAAGTAACAGTTTTGAGAGGACCAGTGGAATTTGACTGTTGTGCAATATTGACTGTTGTGCAAAAGCACATTTTTCTGTACTCTTTGGTGAGGAAAGATAGGCTGTGCCCTTACCAGTGCTGTGCACTTTATCCAGCTGCAAACTGCAGGTGCAAAGTTCTGCCTTGAGTTTTGAGTTTCTTTCTTTCAAAGACAAATTTTCTGAAAGGGAAGAATGGGTTTGTGTTGCAGTGACAGGACCAACTGAGCTTTCACAGCAAGTCTCACATATGCATCACTCCCCAGGACATAATCCGCCCAGAGCAGTACATCGCATACCTCTCCAGCAAACACTTTCATCCAAAGCAACTCACAGCTTTGTTTTTCGGTTTCTTATTTATACAGCTGGATGGTTTTTAACCAGAAAAATTCAAAATAAGGAATACAAGAGTAACACTACTGGGAAATGAACCAACAGCAACAACTTCTGAAGTTTTCAAAGATCTTTAGAAGAGCTCCAGGAGCTCCTGAAGTCCGCATGCATCTCACCAAGTCTCATTTCCTCCAGTTCTCCTTGCAGTCTGCTCTTGGCCTCGTCTCCCTTGGCCTGGACCTTCTGGAGCCTGACTTCAATATTCTCCAGGCTGGCCTGGTGCTCTTCACTCTGCTGGGCCAGTGACCTCTCCGTCTGCTCCAGCTGGACCCTCAGCTTCCCTCGTTCTCCTTCCAGAGTAGCTAGGCTCTCCTTCAGGGGCTGGATGGTATCCTGCAGCTGGGCTAGGTACTTCTCCAGTCGACCCAGGTCTCGGCTCTGCTGGGCAGCCCACTGAGCCATATCGGGCGCAGACAGCTGCCCATGCTCCAGGGAACTGGGCACTTCTTCCAGGAAGGAGCTCAGACAGGATGGCAGGCCCAGTCTCTGGCATATGCTGCTCAGGGTGTCACTCGTCACCCGCAGGCTATGCTGCACGTGAGCACAGGCATGGCAGGGCAGTGGAGACGACGCCACCGTCTGGCAGCCCACAGAGCACATGTCTCTGGAGGCAGATTCGGGGCAGCAGGTGTAGCCCCTCTGGCACACAGATGACTCTTGCCTTTGGACAAAGGTGCTCTTCAGCTCACGCTCACGCTTCAGCTGCTCACCAACACCCTCTACAGGTGATTCTTTCTCGCACTTGTTAGTTTGCTCCTGGACACAAAAGCAAATCAAACAGCTTGATTCATCCCAGAACTTGATGCATTTCAAATGTCACCACAGGCCTGCAGTGAGTTGCACCAGCTAAGAGTAAGGTTGGGTGTAAAGTAGTGATGTAACGGAGAACCTGAAGCTCTAAAGCTTGATATCACAACTACAAAGCTGGGTTCCCCAAAGCGTGATTCAATGCTTGTATCGGGGGTGCCAAAGTCTTGTGATCAAATGATGTCCATAGTTTAGTTCTATACACACCCACGTAACTGTGTCATTTACACTGTCATTAACTGTGTTAAAACTGGTTCAAACCTGTATGTGGCGTTCCTGTGCACTTATGTTATTCTAATTGACAGTAATGGAACAATCTATTTCATATTTGGGAACATTTTGCTGTGCTATCTCCACCTAAGGCATGTCATAATATTATGATGCATCCGTCATAATTCTAAAGTCATCATTCCTCGCACATGACCTCATTTATATACACAGGTCCTCAGAAAGCTCCTTTGCCTTAGCCAGGACTGTCCACAAACCAACTGCAGAGAGCTGCTGTTTTTCACCTGTTGAGTTGATTAAAACAGCTCTTCCCAAAGAATCAGGGAAATTAGGATGCTTTAGAACAGCTTGGACTATTTGGAATGGTATAGAACTTTAGATTTTCCCATAGACTGTGACAGTTTGCAAAAGGTATGAATTAGAGCATGTGAGCGGAGCGGTGAGAATTTCCGCTCCTCGCTCACGAGGCTGTTGGCTCCGCCCGCTCCTCCGCTCTAATTCGCACTAAGTCGCTCCGCTCAACACCGCTTCTCGCTCCACTAAAATTTCCTCCCGCTCCAGTCAAATCGCTCCCTGCTCGCTCCAATTTAAAAGAGGGACAAATAATCTGCATGCCTAACAAATGTCACCTTAAACCGAAGCCTTATATCATAAAGAAATATGAGCAACGGCAACATTGCCACTCAGAACAGAAAATATTAATTTTTAAGCTACATATAGGCAAAAGTGATTTCAAAGTTAATCTTTACTAACTGAAACAGTTTCACCACATTATTGTTCTTGCTCTACATTATTGTCATCTATACGTTTGATAAGAATAGTACACTTGTATGATATCAGTTTCTTTTGTGAAATACTTTGCGAATTCCATTTCGTTCCAATTTCTGTAACAGTCCTGATAATTGTACAGATGAATTCTGGGTAGATTTGGGCACGCCTCAGAATCGTAGTGTGAGCGGTATCGGAGCGAAATTGGAGCGAGACAGAGCGACCGCTCTTGGCTTAATTAAAAAACCGCTTCACGCTCTGATCAAATTCCACCCACTCCGCTCCTCGCTCACGCTCCGCTCCGCCACCGGTGTGTGAATGTGTGGTGTGAATGGGTGAATGTGAGGCATACATTGTAAAGCGCTTTGGTAAAAAGCGCTATATAAATGCAGTCCATTTACCATTTACCATTCCGCTCACATGCTCTGGTATGAATATTTTTGGACACTTTTTGTTCAAATGTAAATAAAAGCTGAAAAATATTTTTTTTTCCACAATGATACTTCTTGTACATCGTCTTATTATCTTCTGGGAGATGCCTGTGTCATTTCCAATCAAGAAGAAACTTGAATAAAAGTAACTTAAAGTCAAAATTTGTCAGGGGTATGAATAATTCCGGGCTTGACTGTATATAAATGAGGTCCAGTGTCTGATCTGCTCTCAGCAATTGGTGTACAACAATAACCCCTCATTAATGCACAGGCATGAAGAAAAGGCACCAGCATCCCACCCCAACTACTACACTATATATTAAGGATTCCCCTTCTCCTTTAGTGGCTCAATTTTCCAATCTAGCAACAGAAGAGAGTCATCTCGTAGTGCAATCCTACCACCTGCCCACTGGATCCAATCAATCCCTTTCACCACGCTCCAGACACTCTCTGAAGACCTTCTCCCGTTAATCACTATCATTGATATCTCCATAACATCTGGTCATGTACCAATGATATTAAAAGCCAGGGTTCAAAGCAACACATGCCACAGAGACTGCCCTCTTGGCTGTCACTGAGAAAATGTGAGAGGCCAAACTGTCATCTGTCCTTATCCTCCTTGACCTTTCAGCAGCATTCAATACAGTCAACCACAAGACTCTCTTGTCTATCCTGATGAGTCATGGAATTGGATGCTCAGCATGGCGATGGCTTGCTTCCTACCTAGAAGGTTGGTCATAACAAATGATGTGGAAGGGATCCACATCTACTCCATGCAGACTCTTCGCTACCATCCCTCAGGGCTCAGTTCTTGGTCCTCTTCTGTTCTACCTCTATACTAGATCTTTTGGTGATGTCATATCCTCACGTGTTCTCATATTACTGCTATGCAGATGACACCCAACTTATCCTCTCCTTTCCTCCCTCAGACACTCAAGTCTCCACTCAGATCTCTGCATGTCTGGCAGACATCATTGATGACAGCTCATCAGCTGAAACTTAACCCCGGCAAAACTGAACTGCTATTCATCCCAGCTGATCCATCCCCACACCAGGATCTTGTGATCTCCTTGGATAACTCTCTGATTTGTCCTTTGGTTATCACTCGCAAACTTGGGGTAACCATGGACAATCACCTGTCCTTTTCCTCTCACATTGCTAATCCGCTTTCTCCACCTCAGTATCAGAAGGCCTCGTCCATTTCTTTCCACACTGGCCACTCAGGTATATATATTGCGTGCGTGCGCACGCACACACACACACGCACACACAGATATATATATATATATATATATATATATATATATATATATATATATATATATATATGATGGGAGGATTGGAGTAATTTGGCTTTCACACACAATGCGACAATGGCACCTGTATGCTTTGTGCCTCTGTCCTGTAATGACTGCACGCATGTACTTTATGTCGCTCTGTGCAGCTATTCTAGTTCTGTGTTGATTTATGTAGCACCATGGTTCCTGAAGAACGTTGTTTTGTTTCACTGTGTACTGTACTACACTAACCGTGTATGGTTAAAATGACAATAAAAAGCCACTTGACTTGAATTCCATTGGATTGCGCCGTGCCACAGTAGTTTGTCGCTGCGTCGAGCAAAGGGGAAGCGCAGCAGCCGATGTTCTGCCTGGTAGACAGGTTACCCAAAAACTACCTGGGCCACTGCGCGCTGTCGAATACGCGCGGGGCCAAAAGAAATGAGGCATCCTGCTCTGAACCAAGCGGCCAGCGAAGTGCAAACTGTATTGTGTTGAAAGCCCCATAAAATCGGCTAATCATCAGGATGCAGGAATGCTTTTTGCATTGACACGCGTACCTCCTTAAGATGCAGACAGCTCAGATGCAGCAGGTTCTGCCAGTAGCGTCTCACCACCAAGCCGATGGATACAGAAGGAGGGGTCGCTCGACTTTGTGAGCCTCTCCTTCGCACCCCCAATATCACCTCTGCATGGGCATTCAAACTCTGAAGCAGAAGCATCAGTCTAAAGCCAAGGTACAGAAACACAGAGAAATGTGCAGGGCAGAGTATGAACCTACATCTCTGTTCATGTGCGTTAATAACGACATCATATGACATAATAACAGCACAATAGCTGTCAGTCCATACCTGTCAATCATCAGCTCCAGCAGAACAACGTGCGAGTGCTGATTAAATTCTTCTTCCCCCTCCACAAAGTCGTATTGCTCCAAAAGTGATGCCAAGTCCAAATTGCAGGACATCTTATCTGGGAACTTCCATGAAGAAAATCGAACCGGACCGGTACAGGAAAGCACGTCCAAAACAGCTCCCTGAATATCCGTTAGATCTCTCCGTAGACTGTCCACACAGTCCTGGCGACCCAAAAGGTGGGTCATCACTCTTTCCTCTGATGGCAAAAGTGATTAATAGTGCTTCTATATTGGTAATAACCAACTTACAACAGATGTTTTTTGATTCGATTTTATGAGACCAGCAACACTGCGAAACATTCGTGATTTTGTTACTGTATTGCAAAGAGGCAAATCGCTTTTGTTGACAATTATCGTCATAGCAACTCTAGTCCGAGCTACGAAGGTGGAGCTAAATTTTAAAGCGGCAATACCCATGATTCTCTGCGCCCCGGAAGTGATCTGCTAAGATCACATACGACGTTCCTGTGTTACAGTGGCTCGGTTAGCAGATTAAGTGTAACTCTGTATTTTCATTGCGATTTAAAAGTCATTGACAAAATAGACGGTTCTTTTTTTAATAAGGTGCAACTTTAATAATTACCAGTAAGAGGGCTGTGATTTGCATTACAGGTAGGAAGGCGAAGGTCATTGTCTCGCAGCCATGCCGCCTGGGCCCGTTCAGATCGTACAGCCGGAACTTAACAACTCGGTAAGTGTAACTACTAGATAACGTTAATTTCTTTTCAGCTCGGTAGTTTGTTGCCGTTTTGTTTGCTTTGTATTTGTACAAAGCTAAATATTGTTGTGGTTGTTGGTTAATTTCACTGTCCTTTACGGTACCGTTTTACAGGCCTTTGTGCTCCCTTCTTCAGTACATTAACAAACCTATAAACAGTAATACTGTCAGATCGGTGCGCAAATAGCTTAACCTGCTGTTCAGTTTAAAAGCTGAGTTTTAAAAGCTGAGTTAAAAGCAGTTTATCAATCTGTTCCCAGTATCCATTTGGTTGTGCATAACATGTTTTATGGCAGATCGATTGTAAGCGCGTTTCTTTGAAATAGTGGGGTTTTAAGTCACGTGATGAATATAATCGTTGACCTTTTTTAGTGTAATATTGATGGTGATATTTTACCACCAGCAACCAGAAGAGACGAAGGATGAAACTCCAGCAACAAAACCGATCGTGGGAATCATTTATCCGCCCCCCGAAGTCCGAAACATTGTCGACAAGACAGCCAGCTTCGTAGCCAGGTTTGCCTTCCGTTTGCAAACGGAATCTCAGGTTGCAATCTTTTATTTAAGATTTTATTTAATCTTTGTCACACTCAAGGACGCTTTACAGTCAAACAATAATGCAGTGAAGCAATGCACACACAGAAACAGCAGCAAAAAAGCGACAATAATGTTACATACTGGTAGATGTAGCATTTCTAAAATATTTGAGTTTTCAGCTGGAGCTTGAAGACAGACTTTACCTCTTGCAAACTGTGAAGAAGTGGAGGTGGGTGAGGGTTAGCAGCCGTGTAAGTGTCCAGAACATATGGAGTTATACAGAGAAAGCATCTGCATGGGCCATGACAACTCCAGAGCATCATGGAGGCGAGAGGCACGAAGAGTCAGGAGGATGATATGAGAGGATCAGTAGATATTTCCAATAGCTAATCAAAGGTTATTTTTTACTTGTTCTGGGCAGAGAGTAAGTAAAGCAGAATTCAATTAGTTTGTGGAACTAGAGAAACCGATAAGATCCAGTGGTGTATAACCCTTAGTATGGGTTGGAAAATCATGCTGTACAAAACTGAAACGTTCCAACATCGAGCACAGCTCACAAGCAGGTGGACAGTCAGTTTCCATATGAATATTGAAGTCACCAAGTAACATAATTGCAGAAGACATGCCACAAACAAGAGCAAGCAGTTCATTGAGGTCAGAGAAAAAATTAGGATGGATCTTGAGTGGTAAATAAATTAGTTTAATATGCAGGGAAGTATGGCCAGTGATTTTAAAAATCAAATATTCAAGTGATGAGATATGTTGTAAATCAATAACACTTGGTTTCATTCTGTCACAAGGGGCCACCACCAAAGCACCACCCTGCCTGTTAAACAGGGCTTAGACAGAAAGCCAGGGGGTGAGCAGGTTCAGTAGTAAGAAGTTGTTTGGTTTTTGCTGAATTTCTCTGTGCAGTAGCATGTCCATATTTTTCGTGGTAGACAGGTCATTCGGGAAATTTGCTTTACTCTTCGAAGATTGACAGTTTAAAAGCGCACATTGAAGATTTAAATCAGCTTTTTTGTCTTGGTTATTCCGCTCTGTTATGATCAGCAGGTATCTCAACAAGCTCCTTGATCTAGTCCACTTTCTTGATGAGCTTTTAGATGAGTCAGGTCTTACAGATCAAATTGTAGGAATTACGATGAAGTATACTTTATACAAAAATTACAACGTGGGGAGTGGTGAATATATCGCGGGTGACGAGCAGTACCAAGCTCTGTACACAAAGTGAATGTCGTTTCTGAGCCGGGAGTGAGAGCACCAGGCACGAAGTTGCAAAGAGGAGTAGGTGATCATCCTAGGAGGCGGCACCACTAACCGCCACGTTAGCCAGAACCCACAAGTTACACCCAACTGAACAGTCAACATAGTAAAAGTTAACGGTTGATAAATAATTTATCTCATCTCTTTTAATAACAGTGCCTCAGGGCACTGTTATTTATTTATTTTAAGCTTAGTTAGGCTTTGTAGCACATCAGCTTCAGTTATACATATACTGGTCAATGATGAAGCTGGATTAGGAATGAGTCGGTTTGTTACTCATGTCTTCTACAGTGAATATGCGTGCAAAACAATCATTAAACTCATTAACTATATCAATTTTATTTTCAATTATAAGACAATTCTGCAGATTAGTGATTTCAGCTTTTAGAGCTCTTTTGGAGTTAAAATATTGGAAGAAACTTTTAGTGTTATCCTTAGCCTCTAATGCAGCCTTCTTTTTGACATTCCTCTTAGTAAGTCTACATTTTTTTAATCTAAAATAATATTTACCCCCCCCCCCCCCCCCCCCCCCGTCTTTTCCCACCTCAGGAATGGACCAGAGTTCGAGGCCAGGATTCGGCAGAACGAGATCAACAACCCAAAGTTCAATTTCCTGAACCCCAGTGACCCCTACCATGCCTACTACCGGCACAAGGTCAACGAGTTCAAGGAGGGCAAAGCCCAGGAGCCGTCGGCCGCCGTGCCCAAGGTCATGCAGCAGCAGGCCATGCAGCAGGCCCCGCAGCAGCAGCTGCCGCAGAAGGTGGGCTTCAGCTCCTTTTATCTCCGGCTGTTATGCGTATTGAATGAAATCTCTTGGGTAGCGTGGAGTGGTGAGCATGTACCAATTATTTGGATGGTCTTGGGGGCGGGGGGGAGCTGGGAGCTACTGGAATCACGGTTAAGTGAACAGGCCTGCATTGTCGCCCCTGCTTGTCACTGAGCAGGTCCAGGCTCAGGTGATTCACGAGACTGTGGTGCCCAAAGAGCCCCCGCCTGAATTTGAGTTCATCGCAGACCCCCCCTCCATTTCTGCCTTCGACCTCGACGTGGTGAAGCTGACGGCCCAGTTTGTGGCCCGCAATGGCCGCCAGTTCCTCACGCAGCTCATGCAGAAGGAGCAGCGCAACTACCAGTTTGACTTCCTGCGGCCCCAGCACAGCCTGTTCACCTACTTCACCAAGCTGGTGGAGCAGTATACCAAGGTACGAGGGGGGGGGCCAGTGCCGAAGCATGTGTGACACAGGCCCATCGAGGCTGGCAGTCATATCCACTGTGCTCTTGTCTGGCTCTCCAGGTGAAACACTGTTGCTTTCTGTGCTTTTCAGATCCTCATCCCACCCAAGGGGCTCCTGCAGAAGCTGAAGAAGGAGGCCGAAAACCCCAGGGAGGTGCTGGACCAGGTGGGCCCCTGAGCTATGCAGGCGCAGTGCTGATGCTGGTACTTGCGGTGACGCCGGCTTGCCGCGCCCTCTCTCCAGGTCCGCTATCGCGTGGAGTGGGCCAAGTTCCAAGAGCGTGAGAGGAAGAAAGAGGAGGAGGAGCGAGAGAAGGAGCGCGTGGCCTATGCCCAGATCGACTGGCATGACTTTGTGGTGGTGGAGACCGTGGACTTCCAGCCCAACGAGCAAGGTACTACCTCCAAGTCTGGCCACCAAGTGCAAGAGACGGGCAAAAACCTGCACGTGATGGTCCCTCTGTAGAGTAGGTACATGCACATGTAAAGCACAGGGACAGCTGCTGGACAGCTGCAGATTCTACAGGACATGTTAACGTTCGATTCAGCCTCGCCATGCAGAAAGGCTCATTGAGTAGAAATCACAATAGGGTTCTACTTGTTAGAAGCATATAGCTGTAGACCTTTAAACATAAATACCAAGCCTGATTCTTTCCTTTGATTTAAAGGTTCCTGTTTCTTTCAGGTCATTATGCTTGGATGACATCTAATTTTTCATTCCATACCGACATTATACTGCTCTATATGGTATTTTAACTGTGTTTTCAAAAGCAAAGCTAATTTGATATTTTGAAATCTTGGAAATAAAATTTCCACATTTCACTAAACGATCCACGCTCCTGCTCAGTTAATTTCGTCATCAAGCCTACTCTTAGGTGACCTGCCATGTCAGTCATTACTTTAGCCCCGCCCTTTCTGCTTTCATAGGTGACCTGATATGTCAGTCATTACTTTAGCCCCCTCCCTTTCTGCTTTCATAGGTGACCTGATATGTCAGTCATTACTTTAGCCCCCTCCCTTTCTGCTTTCATAGGTGACCTGATATGTCAGTCATTACTTTAGCCCCCTCCCTTTCTGCTTTCATAGGTGACCTGGCATGTCAGTCATTACTTTAGCCCCCTCCATTTTTGCTTTCATAGGTGACCTAGCATGTCAGTCATTACTTTAGCCCCTCCCTTTCTGCTTTCATAGGTGACCTGGCATGTCAGTCATTACTTTAGCCCCCTCCCTTTTTGCTTTCATAGGTGACCTGGCATGTCAGTCATTAATTTAGTCCCGCCCTTTCTGCTTTCATAGGTGACCTGATATGTCAGTCATTACTTTAGCCCCCTCCCTTTTTGCTTTCATAGGTGACCTAGCATGTCAGTCATTACTTTAGCCCCCTCCCTTTCTGCTTTCATAGGTGACCTGGCATGTCAGTCATTACTTTAGCCCCCGCCCTTTTTGCTTTCATAGGTGACCTGGCATGTCAGTCATTACTTTAGCCCCCTCCCTTTCTGCTTTCATAGGTGGCCTGGCATGTCAGTCATTACTTTAGCCCCTCCCTTTCTGCTTTCATAGGTGACCTGTCATGTCAGTCATTCCTTTAGCCCCGCCCTTTTTGCTTTCATAGGTGACCTGGCATGTCAGTCATTACTTTTGCCTCTCCCTTTCTCCCCCAGGACATTTCCCCCCTCCCACCACCCCAGAGGAACTTGGCGCTCGGATCCTGATTCAGGAGCGCTACGAAAAATTTGGGGAGAGTGAAGAAGTGGAGATGGAGGTGGAGAGTGAGGATGAGGAAGATGACCGGGTGGACAGGGAGGATGGACATCCAACCCAGCCGGACCAGGACACACAGCTACAAGACATGGATGAGGTGAGTGGATGTTCTAATGTCTCCAAAAGCCGCCACGCTAAGGATGGTTTACATGCATGTGCCATGATGCTGACCATGCTACGGATAGTTCACATGCGTGTGCCATGATGCTGACCATACTATGGATGGTTTACATGCGTGTGCCATGATGCTGACCATACTATGGATGGTTTACATGCGTGTGCTATGATGCTGACTCACAGGGCTCTGATGACGATGATGACACCATGAAGGCACCGTTGCCCCCTGACAACCCCATGCCCCCACCCCTGCCCCCCACACCCGATCAGGTCATCATCCGCAAGGACTACGACCCCAAGGGTAAGACTGGGTCCGGGCCACCAAAGTCAGTTAGCGGCAAAACAAGCAGCTGTGATGAATGAATGCCGGTGCTGTCATCTCTGCTGGGGGTGAAAGTCCCAGTATGATCCCTTACTGGGGCAGCTTAGCTGCAGCACTGGCCCTTTGCAGGATCATGTTTTTACCATTTGTACTGTACGCAGCCTCCAAGCCCCACCCCCCGACGGTAGCCTCAGAGGAGTACCTGATCTCCCCCGTTACGGGGGAGAAGATCCCTGCCAGCAAGATGCAGGAGCACATGCGCATTGGCTTGCTGGACCCACGCTGGCTGGAGCAGCGTGACCTGAAGATCCGCGAGCGGCAGATCGAGGACGAGGTGTACGCCCCGGGGCCTGACATCGAGAGCAGCCTGAAGCAGCTGGCCGAGCGGCGTACCGACATCTTCGGTGTGGAGGAGACCGCCATCGGCAAGAAGATCGGGGAGGAGGAGATCCAGAAGCCAGAGGAGAAGGTACTGCACCCCGACCCTAGGCAGCACCAATATGCACTTCTGACCCCGACCCTAGGCAGCACCAGCACACACTCTGACCCTGAGCTTGTGACCTCCTAGGTGACGTGGGACGGCCACTCGGGCAGTATGGCACGCACACAGCAGGCCGCGCAGGCCAACATCACGCTGCAGGAGCAGATCGAGGCCATCCACAAAGCCAAGGGCCTGGTGCAAGAGGACGACACCAAGGAGAAGATTGGGCCCAGCAAGCCCAACGAGGCCCTGCCTCCACCCCCACCAGCAATAGCCTCTACGATGCCCAGCCTTCCCAAGCCCTCGCCACCGGTGACCTCGGTGCCCCGCGCCCCTCCCTCTGTGAGCTTATGGACTTGTCTCTCTGTGTCCCACACCCTACAGCAACTCACTGGCACAACATGCGGCAACGTGCAACACACAGACAATGCTTTTAGTGAAGATGTTTCACTAGTGTCAGAAACACAAGCAATCTGTCAACATCTAGTATAAGTCCATCACATGCATGTGGAGAAGTGCACAGTTTTCACTGCCCAGCTCAGTTTATCTGTCCTGGCCCCAGATGTGTGATCCATGCTAGCGCCCTGCAGCCCACACACAGAGTGAAGTAAAATTTATGAATATGGATTAATGATTGAAAGTAACCATAAGCCAGCTGATCGTTACGGGTTCATTCATTAATTCAATCTGAAAGGGTCAGAGTTTTACCCCCCCCCCCCCCCCCTACGTTTTGATGGCCTGACCGGTCCCTCCTGCACCCCCCGTTTTCTCAGCTTGACATGTCTCCCGCAGATGCCGCCCCCAGTGCGCACCGCACTGCTCTCCACGGTGCCGGTTCTGCCGCGGCCCCCCATGGCCCCTGTGGTGCGGCTCAGCCCAGGCCAGGTGCTGACACCCATGCCACCCATGCTGCACGCGCCCCGCATCAACGTGGTGCCCATGCCGCCCACCGGGCCGCACATCATGGCCCCGCGACCGCCCCCTATGGTGGTGCCCACCGGTGAGACTCCGTCTGCTCTCTGTCATTAGCTGCACTGCTTTGTATACACTGTGTTAACCCCCCCCCCCCGGTTTAATGCTCCTCAGCCTTTGTTCCGGCCCCCCCGGTGCCCCAGCCCCCCAGCGCCGCCCCCACACCACTGCCCCCCGCCCACCCACCCCCACCTCATGAGGATGAGCCGGCCAGTAAGAAGATGAAGACAGAAGACAACCTCATACCTGAGGAGGAGTTCCTGCGGAGGAACAAGGTATGCGGCCTGTCTCCATTTGGGGGAGGGGGGAGGGGGTGGCGCGCTACAACCTTCCGGGATGCTGACACTCTCTGCCCCCCCAGGGCCCTGTGGCGGTTAAGGTACAAGTACCCAACATGCAGGACAAGACCGAGTGGAAGCTCAGCGGGCAGGTTCTCAGCTTCACTGTGCCACTCACGGACCAGGTATGGGCCTGACCGCCACCCCGTTCCCCCCACTGGTGAGGAGCTGTCAGGAGGCCCCAGTGACCACCTCCGGCTCCCTCTCTCCTTACAGGTGTCCGTGATAAAGGTTAAAATCCATGAAGCTACCGGCATGCCAGCAGGGAAGCAGAAACTGCAGTATGAGGTGAGCCCTGCCCGCCTCCCGTGGCCCCGCCTCCCGTGGCCCCGCCTCCCGTGGCCCCGCCTCCCGTGGCCCCGCCTCCCGTGGCCCCGCCTCCCGTGGCCCCGCCTCCCGTGGCCCCGCCTCCCGTGGCCCCGCCTCCCGTGGCCCCGCCTCCCGTGGCCCCGCCTCCCGTGGCCCCGCCTCCCGTGGCCCCGCCTCCCGTGGCCCCGCCTCCCGTGGCCCCGCCTCCCGTTGGCCTGGGCAGGTCACAAAGTCATAAGCAGACAAAGTCATAAGCACACAAATAACACCCGTTCTGCCTCCAGGGCATTTTCATCAAGGACTCCAACTCGCTGGCGTACTACAACATGAACAGTGGCTCCGTCATCCACCTGGCACTGAAGGAGCGTGGAGGCAGGAAGAAGTGAAGGCTGCTGCGCTTCCTCCAGCACCCTCTGCTGGCCTGGAGCAGACTGTCACGTCCAATCCAACTTGTGGTTCCGCTGGCATCCCAGCACTGCTGAGTAGCTGTTCTTGGGACAGCAGGCAGATATGGATCATTTACCAGTTTCCCAAAATTTCCCTGCAGAACCTGTGTCATGTACCCCCCCTCACCCGTTTCAAACAGCTTTGAAAAATATAGTGATGGGATGGCACAGAGCGCCACCTGCAGGCCGTGACTGTCTCTGTGTACATGCCACTTGGAGTTTGCTTTGGGTGACATTCTGCTTTACTTAATTGCACAACACACTGCTTGGGCATCAGTCTCTCACTGTGGTGTGCTACTTTTTTTTGTTTTGTTTAAAGCATCAGCTACATCGCTTAGGAATCCTTGTTCTAAAAACCCAGTAATCTTGGTGATTTGCTGCAATCAAACTATACTGTGGTAGAAATGTATCCTGTGCTAGAAATCTATCTTGTGCTGATTATCTCAAAATCACCTTTAGGGTTTTTTTTTTTTTTTTTTGGTAACTTCCCCTCCAGACAAACGGCATTACCTGGCATGTTGCTATTTGCATGGAGATATTTTCAGTTGCTGTTGATGTGAACATAGATAGGTTTGCTTAATCGTTATAGGTCTGCTGTAACACACATCTCAACTTTGTATAGTAGATTTGCTTTCTAAACTTTAAATAAAGTCATTTCCTTCTGGGTACCTGAGTTGTTTGTACTTACTGATACCGTCAGGTGGAAGAGTAGGGGAGTAGGTCTGTGAAATGAAGGGTAAGCTATGCCTGTACCCCTGAACCCCGCCGCAGGTACCACACAGATACCATAGTTGACTAATGTACTGTCCGCAAAAATTGGTTCTTTTTACCTGATATCTTTATACAGAAAAGTGCGTGCGAGAATGTATCCAGCAATTCATCCTGTTAATGAAGCTTAAGCGCCAGCTCTGTCCCCCCGCCACGGCCCTCTCCCCGGAACGCGTAGCGCTGGGCGGATCTCTGGCCACCCCGGTCACCAGTGCGCAGATGTCGGAGGCACAACAGGGAGATACGGGGGCACCGAAATCCAGACGGCAGAGGAGCAGCGCCGTTTTAGTTGGAAGGCAGGCGGACAGCAGTTCGGAGGAAGCAGAATCCGGCTCGGCAGGAAGGGCTGGCGTTAGCAGCGCCTCGGACACGCAAGGCTGGTGCCTTTAAAAGGCTCCGTCACGAGGACTAACGTTAAGCAATCGCTGGATGTGCGGTTAGTTACCGAAAGCGGAGGCGATCTGGCGGAGGAAGCGCATACCGAGCGAGCAGGCGGAGAGCCCACGCCTAGGGCGGCAGCGGACGACGGACACGGCAGCTTGGTGGCCGGGCGCTGGAGGCGGTGCTCTTCGGCCGCGATCTTTCATAATCCAACCTAATCACCGGTTTGATGATCAGCACAGCGAGTTTTCGGCGTCGGGGAACTTGGGTCGGGCTCAGCTAGACAAAACTGTCGTCTACCGGAGTCGCTGCTCGTTTTTCATTCTGAAGTTTGGATCTGTCCGTTTTACCCGGAGGGTTCCTGTTAGTGCTGCTGCTGGGAGCGTTAGGGTTACTCTTAGTGTTACCGTGTTACTCAGTTACTGTTAGGAGGGTTTCCTTTATTTGGCTTGCACTCTCCACCGGGATCTGACTTCTCCATGACCGCCGCCTTATGAGGAGCGGTCGCCTGGTTTCCCCCGGCCGGAGAACCGGAGCCAGTTTGGTGGCAACTCCGCTTAGCGGAGACCGAGAGAGACGGAGGCGGAGCGGCGACAGGGAAGCGGGCCGCCAACCATGGCCGAGACGGAGGAGAATGGCTGCCGGTCGGTGACTGATTCCGGCAGCCTGCGGGGAACCACGGACAGCCTGGCAGACGGAGAGAGCTCCTTCGGTTCGGACTCAGAGATCAACGGCTTCGCCAACACCGATAAATACGGATTTATTGGGGGGTCGCAGCAGAGCTCCGGGGACTCGTAAGTATGCCACATATAACATGGTGTCCCATAAAACATACGAAACATACAGACATCAGTAAAAGCTGTGTCCCTGTACGCCGAGTGGCCGCCCGCTCGGTGCAGCTTCATGGGCGAGTGCCTGACCGTGTCGCTGCGGGGGTGGGCGTCCCGACGGGGTGAGCCCTGTCTCCAAAAGAGCTGGGACGCTGTGTCAAATGTGGTTAAAAACAGAATACAATGCTTTACAAAGCGTATAAGCCCATATTTCATTGACAATATAACAAAGACAACATATCAAATGTTGAAACTGGGTCATTTTATTGTTTTATGACAAATATATGCTGAATTTGATATCGGCAGCATGTTTCAGTAAAGTTGGGACAGGGGCATGTTTACCGCTATGTTCCATCGCCTCTACTTTTAAACTTTTGGGAACTGAGGAGACCAGTTCCGGGAGTTTTGAAAGTGAAATGTTGTCCCATTCTTGCCTGATATGGGATTTCAGCAGTGCAAGTTTGGAGTCTCCTTTATTATATTTTTTGTTTCATGAATGTTTTCAAAGGGTGACAGATCTGGACTGCAGGCAGGCCATCTAGCACCCAGACTCTTGTACTACAGAGCCATGCTGTTGTAATACATGAAGAATTTGATTTAGTATTGTCTTCCTGAAATATACAAGGCTTTCTGTGAAAAAGACATTGCCTGGATGGCAGCATATGTTGCTCCAAAACCTGTATATATCATTCAGCATTAATGGTGCCTTCCCAGATGTGCAAGCTACCCAATCCATGGGCACTAATATTAATCAGAAAACAATACAATTTCAGCATTCAATATGTTGTCTTTGTTCTATTTTCAGTTAATTATGGCCTTATATGATTTGCAAATCGTTGCATTCTGATTTTAGACTTCAGACCCTTCGCGACCCTGAATAGGACAAGCGGTTACAGGAAATGGATGGATGGACTGTTTATAATGCAATGTAACATATTTTGGTAATTTAAACGAATAGATCATTCCTCTCCTGATCCTCTTGGTCAAGAGGTCTGCTGGCCCTCTGTGAGCCCCTGTGGTATTTGACAGTGGCCACTACCACTTTTGCTTAACACTTTTACACTTCCTGTATTATTCTTTTTTTTTTTTTTTTTTTATACTCATGTTCATGACTTGCTCTGTTGTTCTGATGAGCCCTGCCTTCTCCAGCTCACTCTGCATTGCTTTCCACCGTGATGACCCTGCCTCCTGATCTTGTGGGCTCCCAGCACTGGCCAGAGTTCTTTAGGCTCGTCGCGGGCAGCTGCCCTGGTGTGAAAGGCCTGTGGGTGGTGTCTGCAGTGTAGCTCTCAGTTGGGCATTTAACAGCAAAAGCAGGACCCTTGTTTCGGGAGCTTTTCTCTGCTTCTTTGGTCAGCTGGTGGTGCTGAGTTAATTCCAGCAGATGGAGGTTTCCCCATGTGCTGCTGCTCTGCTGAGTGTCATCCTCCTCAAGTTAATGGCGTCACGGGTCCCGTCTTGTGATTTGGTACAGGGGGAGGGGGAAGGTGTCTAAATTGTTTGCTTGTTTTCAGTTGGGCAGTCCTGTGAGGGCCCCTCAGGGATGAAAAGGCTCCAGAGCATAGAGCATCACCCCCCCCCCCCCCCCCCAAAGCCAAGTGCTGTCTGATTTCCTGGCCCTTCCTCCCGCTTTTGTTGTTGCTTCTCTGGTGTCCCGGGCGTGTCTGTCGTCCCTGTGGGTGCCTGTCCCCCCCCCCCCCCCACAGCAGCATTGCTGTTACGGCCACAACGCCTCCCCGTATTGCTGAACAGAGCCGTGCACGTATGGCGTGAGGTATAACCCCTGCCTTGGCCAAGCACGTCCCCTTCGCCAAATGGGACAACCCATTTGGGTTGGGTCTCCCTGGGACGTCTCCCGGTCACTGCTCTCCAGTCTCCTCTCTTTTGCGTGGGGGTTCCTGTGGGCTGGGCAGCTTCATTGCCTGCCTGTCCTTGGGGCTTCCTGGTATTTGCTGCGTCACCATTGCCCACGCCTGTCTTAGGACTGTGAAGCCAGCTGTTCTATCCCAATCTGTGTAACATACCTGTGTGTGCCAGTTTTCCTAAAAATTCTCAAATTAAGCAAACGGAGGTCTGCTCATCCATACCAGCAGCCCTGAAGGACGCGTAAGTCCCCAGATATAGCCCTGATGTTCCAGGATGCCTGCAGGATAGAAAGACAGGCTTTGGAAATGCAGGACCTTTTTTGATGGTGGGTGCTGCAGAGTCTGGGCTCCACAGATAATCTGTGTGAAACTAAGATTCCTCACGGGCTGAAGTTCTTCAGTTAACTTGCTGAGTTTCACTCTGCGGCTCTCAGCAAGATCAGAAATCTCTCTGGGATTCTGATGGTGTAAACAGAACTATTCAGTTTGTCCGGTTAAACCAGCTGCTAAAGCTGCTTCCGGATCATTCTGTCTGCATGTTGTGACAGGAGTCTTCACAATGGCGCTGCTTTCATGTAAGCCTCAGCTGTGCTCGTCTCCTGTGAATCACCATGGCTTTGTCAGAGAGCCCCTGCCCTGTGTCCTGCACTCCCTTCTTCAGGCTCTTGGAGAGAGTTGGACCTCTTTTCAGACGTTGCACAGGCACTACTGCTGGTTTGAACTGGCTTTCTTGGAAATTTCTGTGTTTTGAATTTTGCTTTATAATTATCATGCATACAATATACACATTCTTCATCCCCCTGCCTTGTACTGAGGCTCTGTGTCTCTCAGGGAAGAACTTGTCTTCTAACAAACTTCAAATAAGGGTGTACTCACACTAGGCCTGGTTGCCCAAACACGATTATTGCCCTTCCCCACTGGTCTGTGCTTGCGTTATGCTTAATGTTCCCGGTCCGAGCACGCTTTCCTCAACACCACCGGCGCTTGGAGAGGTGCCTGGGCACATCACACATCAAATGTGGCTGCTAACTATGCCTGAGCACGGACCTCAGACAAGACATCAATGATGCGGCTGACTTTTCCACAAACATGGCAGCAAAGGCATCACTTTGGTCTGCGAAGTGCAGTGTTTGCTGGAGATTTGGGCTATTCAGTGCATCCAGGAACAACTGGATGTAACATAGAAAAACTCTGAGATAGCTCAGAAGATGTGGGGCTGTCTTATATGTGCAGCACAAATAAATGAAAATCACTGTGTTGCATACTCAATAAATCTGTGTGTCGTGTGTCATTAATAAGCTACAAAATAAGGGCATTAATCATGAGCTCCAAATGTTGTGCTGTGAGATGTTTCCTTCAACACAAAAAAATCATACAGTGATGAAAGCGTACTCAGGCCAGGATCAATAAGCATAATGTATAGACTATAGAGTACAGACTGGCAGGGGAGTGGGGGCAATTGTGCTTGGGCAGGGTACAAGGCAACCAGGCCAAGTGTGAGTACAGACTAGCGGGGGAGTGGGGGCAATTGTGCTTGGGCAGGGTACAAGGCAACCAGGCTAAGTGTGAGTATGCCCCAAGTGTCCTGTTGCAGTCTAGGCTTGTTAAAGGGTGTGTGTTGGTGTGAAGGGTGACGCTAAAGGCTTTCTGTGCAGAGCTGTGTGAATTTACTCTCCTCTGAATGCAGGCAAGTCTTCCTGCCTGTCTGCCTGCCTGCCTGTTTTAACACGTTCCTAAACGTGCAGTTTCATTATGCTAATATATCAGCCATCTTAGGATAGCCTTGGCAGAACACAACCTGTACATTTAGGGGAAGGTTAAAAACCTATCGTTTAGTTAGCAGAAAGCTAAAAATGTTTGCTGTGCTGGCCTTAGGTCTTCTGTCTTCAGGTTTTTCCCTCAACTGAGTTACACTTCCTGAAATGTGGCCATACTACGTCTATGCATTCCTGACCTCACTTTTAAGATTAAGTGATTTTTACAAATGCCATATTGTAGCTAAGGGAACTTGACAGACTGGTTTTTAAAGGCTACGATGCAGGTGCCAACATCTCCAGATGTGCTTCTTGCTGGGCAAAGTGGAGCCGCTGAGAGGCCTTTGGCTGTTGACTGCTCAGGCTCGTTGGCACTCTGACAAACCAACGATTCTTTCATTCCAGAGTTACCTTAATCAGGCTTATATGGTCCATAATAAGCTAATAATGAATGGCAGGTTGAAAGCAGTTTGGGTTGGAATGAAAACATTCTGGAGGGGAGAGGGGAGCCAGGAACAGTATCAAAGATCTGCTGTACTATGCAGATACCAGGTTTGTGGGTGGGATTAGCCGTTACTGTCCGGGGACAGCAGTGGAGACAGTCGCCTGTGGATCTGAAGCCTCGATAAGAACATGCCCTGGTCCCACAGTGCCTCCCACTTGGTGAAGCCCCACCAGGTCGTTCTGCAGTGTATGGGTCTTCACTGCCAGTTATTCATCAGTATTAGCCAGTTATTGTCATTTATCCAGATGGCAACTGCAGTATTGGTTTATGTGTGTGTGTGTGTGTGTGTGTGTGTGTGTGTGTGTGGGGGGGGTCTGTCACCGTCACTCTGTCTGACAAAGCCATCAACAGAGGGGCCGTGGTGAGTGACAGCTTGTGCTGTGATTCTCTTGGCTGCTGTAACCATGCTCGGTCTCACTTTGGTCGATGACGTCAGTAACCCATCACTTCTCTGGGTTAGTTGCAGTGGCTTATGCTTAGATAAGAGTTAGCTTAGCTTCTGTCCATCTCCAGCTTTTGAGGTGCTGTAAATGTCATTGAGTGTCCCGGGTTGCTGGTCTTGCACCTTCATTTCCACAGAAATATCCATTATGGGTATAATTTTGGGGTGGACGCAGGCAACAGAAAGACCTTCCCCAATGACTAGTGACCTCACTGTAAAAACTGACTAACCCTAACACTTCCCCAGTCACCACTGACCTTTGTAAACTCACTGGTAACTGGATTTTGTCCCATTTTTTGTGCCTATATTAATATGCTAGTTGCCCTTTACTGGGCTGAAGGCTTGAGGTAAAGACATAAATGCTAAAATAATGGAGGTGTTTGCGTTGAACAATCAGCCTTTTTCTGTAGGGAGGATGAGGGATTTCCTCATTCCCCCAGTGCGTTCACCAGGCAACCCTGCTGCAATCTCCTAAGTTCATGCTATTTTGATTGGCCAGGTCTTAGTATCAGTCATGGATATCAGTAATGCTAGAAAAAAAAATGTGTTGGTGCACTACTGCTCCTTTTTGTTAATGTGCAACAGTTCCAGTTAGTGGTGCACCGATGTAGAAATGTTGGCGGTACCAGTATAAATTTGTCTAATTGTTGTCTTAACAATACTGATTACCGCTAAAGTATGAACTCCACAAATCTGTGTGTGTGGGGTGGGAGTTAGCAGAATAATGTTATAGCAGTTTTTTAAAGTCTCTTTGGAAAACGAGACCAATCTGTGGGCCAGATCGAACTCTGTATTTAAAATATGGCACACGTCTAAAACCATGTTGGGCTTGTACTTTGAACCAATGAAATCTGTTGTCCTCCACTATGGAAAATGACTAATTGTAATTGCAATCACCTCCATTATTTTAGTAGTTACGTCAGTTCTGGTGCTGCTGATTTTTTAAATATTGACTAAAAGTCTTGACACTGATATAGCATGCATCTCTTGGTCCGGACTATAGAGACACATCAGGCTTGTGCTGTTTAAAATCCCCTCACCATGAAGATCTGCATGTAGGTAGCTCTTGGCATTTGGAATATGCCTACACCTAAGGAAGGGCCTTCCAGAAGCTCCAAATAATGTACCCATAGTTCCTCAGGGAGGGAGTGATGGATTGTGGGAGGTGTACTGATGGCTTATTAGAACCAGGCTGTTTTGCTGTCTGCCTTCACACAGGACTCATGAGAGCCCCGTCTAACTGTCAGGACACCCCCCACAGCCTTTGCACTGCTGCTGACACACACGCAGATACAGAGCCGCAGACGCACAGCGCCTAGGTCCCGCCAATGCCTGGAACTTCCTGTTTTCTGTGACTGTTTAGGATGGGCCTTTCTCTCAAGGCCACGGCGTGCTGGGGCACAGGGCTCTCACAGTCCTCTGGGCGATCTGTTTCGTGTGGAGGGAGTGGGGTGGCTCGTATGCAGAAAAGGGGCATTTGCTGCTAAAAGACGCCATGTGTCCCAGCCGTCTCTGCTACCACTCATTTATTATTTCATTTCCTCCTTGCCCCCCACGGCGGCCTGGTCAGCTGATCATGCTGGCGGCGGTGACGGGCAGCCCGTGTGCTTGGTGCCGAGCGAAAGTTGGCAGTCTCTGCTGTTGTGTCCCACTTCCCCGTGCCATTTCTCGTTTTCCCTCACCGTGAACTTTGCTGTCTCCTTGTTTATCTCTTTTTATGACATTGTGTTTTCTTCCATTTACTGAAGTTGAATAGTGTGCTTGTATGTGAGCAGAAACTGTTTTCAAATTTTTTCTATTGTGATCACAGAATGGGGCAGTTGTTGCCCTGGGGTCCCGTTACTTCCTTTCACGCGGTGCCAGGGCCTGCAGTGACGTGCCAACATGCACACAGGCACACGCAGACATGCAAGCACACGCATACACCAACTGACAGACACATATGTGCATACGCAGATACGTACACAGACTGATGCGCACATGCAGACACACACACATACAGACACTTATGTGTGTGCAGACTGACACAGAGACATGCTCATGCAGATACAGACACACACATACGTACCACACCACACACATGCAGATACACACGCACACATCAGAGTTCTGTTCCTCCTTCCCCCTGTCGGTCTTGCCCTTCTAGTTGGCATGCAGACCGCTGATCGGAGAAGTTGTCCCCGCTTCTGTTTCTCAGGTGTCGGTTTCTATGGGAACGGAACACACTTCCTGTGTTAGCCCTAAGCAGCTACACTTTTATACCTGTATGCTGTGTGCTTTGCATGTAAAGTTACTGTTAGGGCTGGCAGATATGGACCACAAACCATATCTCTGTATTTTAGGCAGAACAGGGTGACAGTGCCTTCCACAATTATTGGCACTCCATGTAAAGATTTGTTAAAAAGAAAAAAAAAGAAAAAAACCCACCGTTTGGTGAAGTAGTTTCATCTCACACTGAAAAAATGAGAAAAATCCAGCCTTTCATTTAAATAAATTTATTCAAAGAAAAACAAAACCACGAAGAAATTGTTTTTAATAAAAACACGTGTGGCACCTCAGGGTTTAATACTTTGAACAACCTCCCTTTGCTAGTATACCAGCACTGAGGCTTCTCCTATAACGTTTTATAGGGTTGGAGATACAGAGCAAGGCATCAGAGACTATTCCTCTTTACAGAATCTCTCCAGAGCATCCAGGGTCCTAGGTCCTCTCTTGTGCACTTTAATGGCCATGGCAGAAGTTTGATTCTGTGGTCGGTTAACCATTTTAATGGTGATTTGGACATGTGCTTAGGATTATTGTCCTGCTGCAAGATCCAGTGATGACCCAGTTTTAGGTTCCTGGCAGAGGCAGTCAAATTTAAATTTCAAATCTCCTCATATTTCTGATAGTCGATAGTACCACATACCGTAACAAGGCTTCCAGGGTCTTTGGAGGTAAAACAGCCCCACAACATCACAGAACCTCCACCACATTTTACAGCTGAGATACTGTAAGGTTCTTTTCATTATAGACATCCTTGTTTTTACACCAAACCCACCTTGAATGTTTATTGCCAAAAAGCTCCATTTTTGTTTCATCAGACCATAGAACGTGGTTCAAAAGTTATAGTAGCGTTTTGCAAATTCCAGGCACTTGCGTTTGTGGTTAACTGACAGAAAAGGCTTCTTTCTAGCATACCTTCCAAATAATCTGTTAGCATGACAGTGGCGTTGGATGGTGGTTTTGGAGACACAATAACCCCAAGATTTTACTTTGTCTTGTTATTCACCAACAGTGATTCTTGGGGCTTTTTTGCCCCTAATTGTGGAGGGCTATGCATAAACATTCAGTTTCTAATCAAAGCCACATGTGAAATTTCACAAACATGCTATTAAAACGAAATGCAAATGCAGACGGCCCTGCTTATCTGTGAGGGTTGGCTCAAAGACCCCCTGCACATACCGAACTCCACAGATGCCCTAGTCCCTTCTCTACAGGTGTGTTGTATCTGCATATAACCTTACACACATTCTCCTGTGTCCTTTTAAATCATATCTGCATTACTTAAAATACTTAATGCAATGTAAAAATACGTAATGCAGTGTAAAAATGTTGCTATGCTTTATTGTGCATGCATAATGACAAGAAAAAAAGTCTGTACATCAGGGCTGCACGATATCAGATATTGACATAATCGCGATTGTATGGCACATTCGCAGTAATCACAAGGGCTTTAGACAACTTTTGAGAAGCCTCTGGCTGTGAGCTGCGAGAAGGCAAGTGTTGGACATCCAACCCGGCCCACATCTAACGTGAAACGCCACACCCATGTTCAACACATCTTCAAGCGGAAGCAGAAGTGTTAGCTGAAGCGAACTCGCCGAAAGAAGTCTGAAAACCTGTGCATATACTGTAAAAACTACACGCCTGTATGTGACACAAGCGCACAGAACAGCATCCACGAGCAGAAAACCATCCTCGCAAGGTTGTATTTCTGCTCCGCGCGCACAAATGGTGACTAAAAATAAACAACTATGTTATTGGTTTACATATGTACTATATTGTACTTTTGATTGTCATTTCGTTTGATGAAAAGGAAAAAGTTTACTGTAAAGCAATATACTCTGTCACACATAGTGTGTAAGTACATTCAATGGTTTGAGTTACGGCGGAGCTAGGGGGAGCTCGGCTAACCGGATCCCTAACTGCAACCCAACCATAAGTAACCAAACAATACACACTCAGTGACAAAAAAAGTTAAGCACCCAGACGGAGTGGTGGAAATTAAATAGGGAGAGACTGTCACAAGCGACTCATTCTGACAACGAACATCTATTCCACCCGTGGTTCGTGGTCCAAAACTATGGTCTTCGTTCCATATTTTAGCATGGTTCAACCTCTGACATCATGTAGCGATGTTAAATAACGCGTCCGGACAACAGGAAAAGTGCTTCACATCTACTGCATTGAACTCCAAATTCCTATTGGTTCCCCCTAGGGACTAAATTAATTCTCTGCTAAATTAATTCTCTCTCTCTCTCTAACACACACACACACACACACACACACACACACTGTGTTAACACTGACCAACAGCCAAAACTACACGTCACTCCATTTGTGTGCATTCAGTGTAGTGCCCGGCACACAGGAAATTCAAGTTCTGCTTTTTGGAGCTTTTATGGAATTTATTTTTTCCAAATACTTTCGATCTGCTGTTGGTTGAGTCCGTGGACATGGATTTTTTTTTTTATGAAATTAGTCAAGTAATGATGGTTCCCCGCCTTTCCACTCATCAGCTTCCCCATGAGACTGAATGGTTTGATGTTAACAGTGAATTCTGGGTTTTCATCTCAAGCTCTCATTGATTACAGTAAGGAGGCTGTGTTGTAGGTCTCCATGAAATAGAACTCTAATTTGACATACATTTAAAGTATATCGATACAAAAGGTGTCGTATCTACCTGTATCTCACTTTGAAAACATAAAGATATACTGTAAAAATTTGATGTCCTGCATAGCTGTAGTGGGTGTAGCGAGCGCTGTGTCCAGTTTGGCACTGCGGGGGCTGGGAGCTCATCCCACTGCGAGAATGGCTGGCGCTCGTGTCACTTGGCAAAGCCACCAAACAGAGGCCGGCTACATGCGTCAGGAGGTGCAGCTTTTGGTGTGACGTGCTGTGACGTGTTTTTGGCTGTCTGGCTCGCTGACGCCCTGTTATCTGGCGAGCAGCGGTGTGGGGGTGGGTTGCTTCAGTGTCTGGGCCCTGCTGCCCCCCCCCCCATTTTAAGGGGGTCAGCCTTTCTCAGGCTGCTCACCCTGCACTGGTGGCTGAAAGGCATGGACAAGGAGGAATACCATATGCATTAATATGAGTCGCCTCCAATAAATCTTTCAAAATGCAGTAATAACCTGTTTGAGGCTGGGTGTGGGTGGGGAACAGCTGTGTGTCTCAGTGACCCTCCCAGGATTAGCGCAGTGTTCTCAGCAGGGCCTGCGGGTGTTTGTGGGGGTCGGTGAACATGCTTATGCATTTTACTGTGTGCATGCATGTTTTTATGTGTGTGTGTGTTTGTGTATGCGTGCGTGCGTGTCTGAGTGTGTTTGCCTGTGTGTGTGTGTGTGTGTGTGTACGCGTGCATGCGTGCCTGAGTGTGTTTACCTGTGTGTGTGTGTGTGTGTGTGTGTGTACACGCACGCGTGCGTGCGTGCCTGAGTGTGTTTGCCTGTGTGTGTGTGTGTGTGTGTGTATGAGTGTGCATGTGTTTCGCTGGACCTTCCTCCTTCCACATTACATTCCACTGTCCTCTGATGTCTGTCTCACAACTGTTGCGCCATTTGCATGCTCTTTTGCATGCGTGGTGACCTTTGTGAAGTGTGTCCTTCTGAGATTAGTATGGAAACACGGATGCAAAGCGAGAGTCAGGCATCCCCTAGCATCACGATGGCTTGAGGTGTGGGGCCCAGAGAGGCCCTGAATGAGCGATTGGGCTCGTAAGAATAAGAGAGCTGAAGATGCCTGATGTATGGCACGACCATCATGAGGAACAGGACACTGTACAGGCAGTCCCTGGTTTAATTACTTCCAACTTACAACTCCTACTTACTAATCGACTGATACAAAGCCTATTATTTAAAATATTTGGGTTAAATACAGTGGCTGGTAATGAAGAATGCATGCGTGACATTCATGAAAACATTGCTCTGCTTGGGTGGTTCAGTGCGGAATGTAGTTAATGATTATACAGCAATAATAAAGGTACCATTGTTATCTGCATTATTATTATTATTATTATTATTATTATTATGATTTATCTACAAATTCAACTTTAAAGATGGACTTAGGGAACGCATCTCAATCGTAACCTGGGGGCTGCGTGTATAATTCAGTTTTACTTTCAGTTTTATTTGTATAGCACATTTTCACATTACCTTGTCTCAGCACTTTACATTGTCCCTAACCCTAACCAGACCCAAAGGGGGAGCCAATCCTCCAGGGGACAGTTATGGCTATGGGAACATAAGTAGGAGGGAGAGGCAAGTGAGAACACAAATCTGGGGAGTCCCTGAAACGTCAATACTCTAATTCCACGAGAGTGTGAAGCTAGAGTGACAGCACTGACAGTTCAGTTCATCCAAAGCCAATGGCACCGATCCCCACCCAGCTCTACACCTCACACTATAGGTCTAAATGGGAGTGAGCAGTTAGCTGGAGCTAGAGCTGGAACTAGAGTCCCTATAAGCTAGACTAAAGAAATGTGTTTATAGTCTATATTTGAATATTGGGACTGAGCCTGAATTGCACAGCTGCAGAGCTCTATAAGAGAATGCTCTGCAGCCTGCCATAGTTCTTTCTACTCTAGGTACTAATGGATATCTTGCTCCTTGAGATTGAAGCAGGCGAGGAGGGTTGTATGAGACAAATAAATCTAAGATATTCCATTCAGTGATATCCCTCTGTCCTGCTGCCAGTGTTCAGGTGATATTCCTCTGTGTTGCGGTCATTGATTTGGCCGTAACATCTGCTGTCAGCGTTCCGGTTATGTCCCTCAGTCCTGCTGCAAATGTTCAGGTTATATCCATTTACCCCCCCCTGCCAGCGTTCAGGTTATATCCCTCTGTCCCATTGCCAGCATTCAGGTTATATCCTTCAGTCCTGCTGCAAATGTTCAGGTTATACCCCTTTGGCCCCCTCCCATTGTTCAGGTGATATCCCCCTGCCCCCTGTCAGCGTTCAGGTTATATGTTCAGGTTATATCCCTCTGCACCCCTCCCAGCTTTCAGGTTATATCCATGTCCCCCTGTCAGCGTTCAGGTTATATCACTCTGTCCCGCTGCCAGCGTTCAGGTGATATCCCTCTGCCCCATTGCCAGCATTCAGGTTATATCCTTCAGTCCTGCTGCAAATGTTCAGGTTATACCCCTTTGGCCCCCTCCCATTGTTCAGGTGATATCCCCCTGCCCCCTGTCAGCGTTCAGGTTATATGTTCAGGTTATATCCCTCTGCACCCCTCCCAGCTTTCAGGTTATATCCATGTCCCCCTGTCAGCGTTCAGGTTATATCACTCTGTCCCCCTGCCAGCGTTCAGGTGATATCCCTCTGCCCCACCCCCAGGGCCCAGGACATCCCCCCCGAGGTGCTCCGCCAGCGTGAAGTCAAGTGGCTGGACATGCTGAACCACTGGGACACATGGATGCAGAAGAGGAACAAGAAGGTGGGTAAGCTGCCTAAGGAAAGAGTCAGTATTGAACTTTTGCAATGATGTGCTCAGTGTCGGTGTTCCATTTCAGGTTATTGCTAATATATGTTCCCAGGAATTTAAAGGAGTCAGTAGTGGTGATGGGGGTGGGGGGGTATTTTGGGTTATGGTATGCATCAAGAGTCACTGATGAATTTCTGTGTTTTGGCTGTATTGAGTGCCATACTGGGCTTCATCATTGTTAGAGATGAGACCAGCAATGGTTGTATCATCTGCATACAGTGGTACCTTGGAATATGAACTTAATTTGTTCCAGAAGGCTGGTCGCGTTGCAATTTGGTCAAGGTCCAAGTTGAATTTCCCCATAAGAAATAATGTAAATGAACTGTATCTGTTCCAGACCCCCAAATGATTGCCTATTTAAACTTCTCTACCTGTGTAACTAATGATAAAAAGCATTAGCAATCAGTATAAAACTAGTACGCACATAAAAAAAGCACACTTACAAAAGCAATAAACGTTAAATAAATGACAATCCCATACTCCAAAGCAAAAGCTGACACACGTACACCTCGCTATAATTTCCTTTTTAAGTTCTATAGTTACTCTCACCAAATGTTCTGTAGATAAAGCACAAAAAATTACACTGAACACAGTAATGCAGCTTTCACACGTTGGACTTGGTTGAGAGGTTCCGCGAGACTCAGAGCATTTCATAGGTATCAGCGTCCTAGTAGGGCCACTAGCCTTTGTTTCTGCCCATCAGAGATGTGTCTCCATCCGTAGAAGTTTTAGCAGGTCTGTTTTGTTTTGTTGTCTTCCGAGTTTTTGGCCGAATTGCGGTTAGATTTTTGTTGACCGACCTGTTCAAGGTCCGAATTGGCAGAGTTGAACACGTCTCGACCCATACAAGTTTTAGCAGGAATGGTCAAAGATTTCGGTCAAAGGTACCAGTCTGAAAAAATTCAACAGACCCATTTGATATCCGAGTTGGTCGAGTTAAGAGGCGTTCGAATTCCAAGGTTCCACTGTATTTTATTATTTTCACAGAATTGTCCGTGGAGATAAAGTCTGTGGTATAAAGTAAATAGAGCCAGGGGTAAATAACACAGCTGTACTGAGGGGTAGAGGGCATGAGGGTTAGGTTATGTACCTTCGCCCTCTGTGGCCTGTTCTGCAGGAAGCTGCCAATCCAATGATTGGATCCAATGTCAGGGTCATTGTTCATATCCAAGAGGACTGTAAAGAGTTTTAATGGTTCGATAGAATTAAAAGCTGAACTAAGGTTTATGAACAGAATGCATGTGTGGGTGTTTGGTGATTCCAAAGGCATGGTGGATCGCTATGCTGATTGCATCCTCAGCAATCCAGTTGGCTTGGTAGGCAAACTGATATGGGTCCATCAGGTGGGAGGTGCAGGATTTCAGGTATGACACAATGGTGTGCTCAATAGCCTTCATGGTCACAGAAGTAAGGGCAACTGGTCTGAAGTCATGGAGGCAGGTGATCTTTGTGGACTTTGGCACAGGAATGATGGTAAAGAGTTCACAGCACTGTGGGACTGTACATTAGCTTAGAGGGGTGCTGGGAGCCAGTCGAACTGCACAGAGGCTCAACCAGGCAGGGCTCATCCCGTCTGGCCTTGCCGCCTTCCTGATGTTCAGCTTCTTGAATGTAGCTCTTGCGTCATCTTTCCACATACGGAAGGGTGGCATTGGAGTGGGAGTAGGGCAACCCGATCTCACGAATTTTCGTGCAGCCATCACGACATAAAATCTATTTAAACGTGCTGTGATCACGTTTTCGGCTTTTTTTACGTGCTGGGGTAACGTTTCCCCTCCCTATGTGTTTTAATGGGCAGTGCCTAACACCGCCACTATGAGCGCTAACTGGTGACTAAGGGACGGGAAAGTCATGCATGGCCAGAATCATATTTTGTTTTTTGTGATCTGATAACGCTTTCCATAACGTGTGACGCGACCTTGCAAAACAGCGCTTGGATTTTACTTCTGTTGCATGAATGAGTTGGTGTATGGAGGGAAATCCCGGACATTATTCAAAAAGAATTATTAACAGAAGTAAAATCCAAGCGCTGTTTTGCAAGGTCGCGTCACACGTTATGGAAAGCGTTATCAGATCACAAAAAACAAAATATGATTCTGGCCATGCATGACTTTCCCGTCCCTTAGTCACCAGTTAGCGCTCATAGTGGCGGTGTTAGGCACTGCCCATTAAAACACATAGGGAGGGGAAACGTTACCCCAGCACGTAAAAAAAGCCGAAAACGTGATCACAGCACGTTTAAATAGATTTTATGTCGTGATGGCTGCACGAAAATTCGTGAGATCGGGTTGAGTAGGGAGGACGGCTGGTGGAATGGGTTTTTCAAACTTTGCGTAAAATTTACTTAATTTATCTGGGAGATTAGGGTTAGGATTGTGATCATTATTTGTAGGGGTGGTGTGACCTGACACATCCTTAAGATTTTTTCATAATGATCTGGAGTTTCTGAAGGATAATTGTTGTTCCAATTTTGTTGCATGACTGAACTGTACTTTCCTGACTGCAGCCACGCGACTTATATTTGGCTGCCCTGTAGGGCTGTACCTCAAATCAATATCACAATTAACTGAACATTTTACCTCGATTATGATTAAGGAACGATTATTTTGTTTTTGTTTTTTCCCCCCTGCTATTTCATTGACAAGTAGAGCTGGGCGATATGGCAAAAAAAAATCACGATATTTTTCCCTATATCGTTTCCTGTATGTTTTCGATAATTATTAGCACTATTGACAAGGTTTCTACTGTAAATATGCTCATCTATTAAAGCTGGGATATTTCTTCTAATGAAAGACTGTACATCTTATGCTTTTAAAATAATTGAAGGAAACGCACACAGATGAACCACTTTTTTCTTTTTATGCCTCAGGCAGATTACCATCTAATTGATATTTGTATACTTATTGCCTGAATATAAGGTGATAAAACGGACAGTGTTGCTCTTTACTGAATTTTGACTCTTTCAAAATACAGTACTGCTGTTTCAAATGCTTTTCAAATTACAGTACTGTACAAGTAAAAAAAAAAAAAAAGAAGAATTAAATTTTTTTCCATGTGTTATGTATAAAAAACCTAAAATGAACACTGTAAGCGGACTACTTCATTACTATAAGCAAAGTAATTAAACAGTATTTGTACAGGAATGATTCTGTCTAAAGCTTTTTGATCCATATAAGCGGCTGATCACTATAACCATGATCATTATAACCGGTTTCCACTGTAACATCAATTGGTGGTATTACCTTTGGTAGCTGAAACAGTTTTTTCGCCATGTTTACATTTGACCTCTTTTTGTTCATTGTCGTCCTCACTAAAGCCACAATGTGTCCAAACAATGGACACGGCATTTTTCTTTGGTACAAGCTGCTTGAGTTGCTCAGTTGGCTTGGTGTTTGAGTTTACTTCCATGCTGCTTCCATGTCGCAGACTGGATGGGGCGGAGTCATGTGACAACACATGTGTTACTGATCCCAGTCTCTGTACTGATCCTAGTCTCTGTACTGGCCCCAGTCTCCATTTTTGCATGCCCCTTTCTTGTCTCAGCAGAGTTTTTTATTGCCATAGAATGTCACTGTTTTAGTTTAGATGCACATTTCCACGCAGAACTTGAATGAATAACGTCACTGTATTCATGAACTCACGAAGGGAGTCACAATTTGGACTGAATCGGCACATTCTAAGCACCCTCGAAGCATTTCTGTTGCTTCAGTGGATCGAGACCTGACAGATTTGGGTGTTTTCTTAAGAGATTTTTCCTGTATATTGCTATGAAGAATATCAGTGTGGGCAGACATCCTCAGCAGAGCCCTATGGAATAATCAGTAAGCATCCAGAATTGAGATCTTATTGTAGATGTAATTGAAATCCAATGGTTTGTCTTTTCTGCTGTAACAAGTGACTTGATGCTTATAGGCGGTTCAAGGGGCTGGTTGGTATGGTTGAAATCACCTAGCATGATAACAGATGTATCAAGACTTTTCACCTGGAAATTTCAACAGAGGAAATGCGTTGCGAGAGTTACATAATGGCTATATTAGCGAACGAATACAGCTGAAGTGAATTGTGTCGTGAGGTAATATGGTCTACATTTCAAGCTGATGAATTCAAGATCAGGACAACAATAATGAAGAAGGATTGCTGAAATGTAGATTTTGTGAATTTGCGGGTTAGTTTGACTCACCTGTCAGCTCTTAAATCAGATGTAAACACGTTTTGTATTCCTCATCCACTGCCGGGAAAGACTGCTCAGTGCCAATTTAAAATAATCATGTAATAAATAAAAACCTGTAGTATTCCTTCCTGGTTAACAACACGAGACCTTCGGTCATGCCTAGACCTGTCATGATCATGAAATTTTAGTTGATTATTAACTGCTATTCAAATAATTGCTTTTAATGATTTAATTGTCTTTTCCCTGTTCAATTTATCACACTATTATAAAGCCTAATCATTGTTTGATAATACTCATACACATTATAAAAAGAAGAGCTATTTATTGTCAATGAACATTGGGGCATGAAAACAGCAGTTCCGTTCGCCCTTTAAAACACAGAAATTGTACAGGGCAGATGTGATATAAATAGCAAATAAAAAGTGAAACGTCTTGAGATAAATGGTTCATATTGTCACTGCCGCATCCGTACCACCTGCGCAATTTGTACCTTGCTCATCTGTGCACGCACAGCATTTTCGAGCACGTCTGCACCACGTTAAACTTCCTGCCACTGCCCAATCCGTTCATCCTACCATTTTACAGCAACTATATTGTCTGTTTGTACAGCAGACTAAGCTGGACTGAGCTAAATGTGTGCGAGCGAGGATGCTAGCAAAGGTGCGTAAAACCACAGGGTGTGTAAGAGCTCAGGTGTGCGTCTTGGTTCTTTACTTGCCATCTTCGTTTGCACGCCTGATCGTTTTGTGAGGCTTTTGCCTTATGATGCAGACCCATGCATGAGCCTCTCTATCCTGCCAGGTGAAGCTCCGCTGTCAGAAGGGCATCCCACCCTCGCTTCGGGGCCGCGCTTGGCTCTACTTGTCTGGGGCCAAAGTCAAGAAGGAGCAGAACAAGGGAAAGTTTGAGGTAAAAATAAATAAATAAATAAGAAACCATCTGTTCACCACACTAGTGTTGCAAACACCATTTGCACGATGGTTGTCTGGCCATCACCCAAAAGAGCACTTATACCATCCCGTGAGGGGTTATCCCTTGAGGATTTTCTGGTTCTGACGTCCTTTACACTGGTTTTTTTTGGTGGATGCCTGTTTGGCAGATGTGTTTGGGTGTCCTCTAGGGGGTGCTCTGTTTATCTCATAGCCATCCCCCCCCCCTCCACACACACACACACACACACACCCTGTACTTGTGCTGACAGGAGCTGGATGCTCAGCCTGGGGACCCCAAATGGATGGATGTGATTGAGAAGGACCTGCACCGACAGTTCCCCTTCCACGAGATGTTCGTGTCCAGGGGCGGCCATGGGTGAGTCATGCCCCCCGGCGCCGCATTTCCTCAGTGCGGCTGTCCGCGGGTGACCGTGTTTGTCTGTGTGCAGCCAGAAGGACCTGTACCGCGTGCTGAAGGCCTACACAATATACCAGCCAGAGGAGGGTTACTGCCAGGCCCAGGCACCCATCGCCGCTGTGCTGCTCATGCACCTGCCCGCCGAGGTGAGCCGCTTTACCCGGCATGACGACAGCGTGTTCCGGCACACATGGACGTCCGCTGCAAACGCTTTACCCGGCATGACGGCAGCGTGTTCCGGCACACATGGACGTCCGCTGCAAACGCTTTACCCGGCATGACGGCAGCGTGTTCCGGCACACATGGACGTCCGCTGCAAACGCTTTACCCGGCATGACGGCAACGTCTGATAAAAACATGTTATTTTGACATTGCAGGGACCATTTTTTCAGTCTGCACAAGGGGAAAATAATTTTGTTTAATACTGCGACTGCAATCAAGAAACTGAAAATGTCAAAAAACTTGTATTTGGTTTGGTTAAGGTTAGGGCTGGGTAGGGGTTAAGGTTGTCATAGTTGGTATTAGGGTTATGCCCATAGAAATGAATGGAGAGTCCCCAAAAAGGTATAGATACCTAATCTGTGTGTGTGCGTGCATGCGTGCTTTTTCAGGATGCCTTCTGGGGCCTGGTTCAGATCTGTGAGAAGTACCTCCCTGGATACTACAGTGCGGGCCTGGTAAGAAGGAGCTGTTTTTTCGGTCCCCACAAGGGAAAACTCAATTTCATTAAAAATCTGTGACTGCAATGAAAAAACTAAAAATGCCACAACTCTTGTATTTTGTTTGGCTATTTATGGTGCAGGTTAGGGCTGGTTAGGGGTGTGTGTGTGTGTGTGTGTGTGTGTGTGTGGGTGTGTATGCATTTTCTCTGTTAACATTTATCCGTCCTGTCCCATCTTGTCCTAAATCATACTTGTATTATTGTTTCCATCTACTTTTTCTACTTGCATAGGAGTTTCCAGCTGCATTGTGACTCTGCTGTAGGTAAAATGACCCCCCCACCTCCTCTTCATTCCTGCTTCATTCTCTTCTCCTGATATGGTTTCCGCTTCCTATGGTCGGCTGTCAGGCTGTCATATTAGAAAATCACAGGTAACATAGTAGATAAGCACGTGTGAGTGCAGTTGTTAAACTGTCCAGAAATATCCGGCTGCTTCTGGCTAAATATTAGGTCTCGGTCAAGCTCTCGTTTCCCAGCTAAGTCATGAGTGATGAGTTTGTGCAGCAGCTCTTAAGCAGTGCTGAATTTGGCTGGCTGAGCACACTGCCCCATCTCTCCTCCTGGCTTCCATCATCCTAGCACATTCTCCCCTCCAGGCTGTTTTGTGTGTGTGTGTGTGTGTGTGTGTGTGTGTGTGTGTGTCCCTCACCAGACGACCAAAAAGCATTCCTTGGACATGAATGCCATTCAGTCTGTAACCGTGCTGCACTAGAGCTGCCCCCTTCCCTTCACATGTGTGCCCCCCCTGTTTCCTGTGTGACACTTTGCTGTTGCCCTCCTCTCCTGCAGGAGGCGATCCAGCTGGATGGGGAGATCTTGTTTGCCTTGCTGCGGCGCGTCTCGCACCAAGCCTACCGGCACCTGGAGAAACACGAGATCACTCCTGTCCTGTACATGACGGAGTGGTTCATGTGTGCCTTCTCCCGCACGCTGCCCTGGGCATCTGTACTGCGCGTCTGGGACATGTTCTTCTGCGAGGGTGAGGAGCTCCCTAGTCCTGTATGCCCTCACACGAGCACGTGTGTGTGTTGCATAACTTCCTGTTGAGTCATTTTACTGTAATTCACAATCCCTATCCTTCACCCAGCAAAGACCTCAGTGCAAAAAAAATCCCCACAGCTTGGATTTTCCCAGAAGACATCCTCCCAAAGTTAGGAAACCATGAAGCCCTTAAGGCATTAGTTTCTATTGTTTTATCTGCAGCATCATTATGAACAGAGAAGTGGTATGTTCTTGCTATGTTCTGTTTATATAGCCACACAAAGATTCACAGTGATGCACTCACTGTGAAGCAGCAAGAGTGATGTGTTGCGGTCCAGAGGTTCACGATATGGACAAAAGTATTGGGACACTAGGCCATTACACCTACAGGAACAGGCAAGCATTAAGAGCTCCTTTCATTGGAACTAAGGGGCCGAGCCTAACGCCTGATAAAGAACCCCACACCATTATCCCTCCTCCACCAAACATTACAGTTGGCACAAATGTTTGTAAACCTGACTGCATGGCAAGGTGCTATGGGTCTGAATGAAACAGCTGAATTCAGTGATTGAGAGATGTGTCCCAGTACCTTTGTTCATATAGTGCATCTTTGACAATGCTACTCTGTTGCTTTTGGTTGAATTTTGCTGCAGTTTTGAAATGCAGCTGCCCTCACCATCCTCCCCAGGTGTGAAGATCATTTTCCGAGTAGGTCTGGTGCTGCTGAAGAATATGCTGGGCTCACAGGAGAAGCTGAAGACATGCCAGGGGCAGTATGAGACCATCGAGAGGCTGCGTGCCATTGACCCTCACTACATTCAGGAGGCCTTCCTCGTGCGGGAGGTACGGACTCCTCAGGAGGAGAAGATGGACCGACTCACAAACTCCTCTGTCTGTGCCTCCAGCATTTCCACAAGTAGTTAGTTTGTATGTAGAGAGACCAGCCTTGTGCAGGACTGACTAGTCATCATGTCAAGGATATGTCCTCTAGAAGCTGTTGAGAGGAGCTGAACAAGGGAGGGACTTGACCTGAATCACTCCAGTAAAATGCCCAGGTGTTTGTGTGCATCATATGATTCAGTGTGTCTCCATGCAGTGGGGCTGGTAGGTACTGTCCTGGAGCTTTATAGAGATGAGAGGCTAGGGACTGAGGTATCGCTGAAGCCGGCTCTGCGGGTCAGTCGCCTCACTCTGTATGAACGGCGGATGTGAGAAGAGATGCACTAGCGTAGCCCCGCTGAAGCCGGCTCTGAGGGTCAGTCGCCTCGCTCTGTATGAACGGCGGATGTGGGCAGAGATGCACTAGCTTAGCCCCGCTGAAGCCGGCTCTGAGGGTCAGTCGCCTCGCTCTGTATGAACGGCGGATGTGGGCAGAGATGCACTAGCTTAGCCCCGCTGAAGTCGGCTCTGAAGGTCACACAGGGGCTTTCGGGGCTGGATTGGCTCAGCCACCAGGCCCAAAAAAGTCCAATGCTGAGACATGGACAGCCATGTGCTCTGTCAAATGTGACTGGCTTGGTTCCATGGGAAATGGCCACAGTTCCTTCCTATAGGCCTCCCTCAGCATCGCGTCACATGTCTGCACTGTGGACTGGGGTGGGGGTGATCCCTGGATTTTACTCACCTGTGCCCAGAGCTTCTGCATAGGGATCCTTGGTGTGAAAGTGCTGCCCCCACTTTGTTTTCTGTTCTGGTGCACAAAGCACTGGGAGAATGTGGTAATGAGCTAGGGCAGGTAGATTCCCTGAGAAGGTCAGCTGTTTGTGTCAGAATGCTGCACCGTCGGCTGGTCCTCATCTTCCTGTGGTGTTTCTGATGTGTAGCTGTACGTCTGTGACTCCCACAAGTACACAGGTCAGAAGAGGTCTTCAGGTCTCGGGAAATGCCAGAACATGTACAGGTCATTCCATTTTAATGCAACAAATGGCACTGGCTTCACCCTTTTTGATGAAATTTGGCATTTGAATTTTACATTTCTTCCGGAGCTGAAAAGTTCCGAGTTCCTGTGACCTTTATGCTAAATAAGCATGGGAGATGCAAAAAGCTCATAGGTTAAAACTCACAGATCCCAAAGCCATTTAGAGACACCACCCCATAAGCAGAAAGTGAAAATAAGAAAAGATGTCCATATCTCACAAATTGCTTCTTCCAAAATATGTCAACCCCTTCAGGTCCTGGAAGTGTCCCTGACAGAAGGGGACATCGAGAAAGAACATCAGGCTCAGCTGAAGCGCTGGAAGGAAGTCCGAGGCGAGCTGAAGCACAAGACCCCTCCCAGGATGCATGGCGCCTGGGCCATCATGGCCGCCGAGCCGCCCAGCCAGCAGGACCTGCAACAGACACCCACCATACAGCTGCCACAGGAGGACAAGGAAGTCCCAAAGCAGAAGGACAACAAGAAGAAGGCCAGCCTGAGGAAGAAGAAGACTCCAAAGGAGATCCCCAACCCGTATGCCCTGCCCAGCGATCCCAAGCCGCTCCTCAAAGCCTCTCCCCTTCAGGAGTCTAACCTGAGCATCAGCAGTGCAGAGCAGGATACATACCTGTAGTTGAGGCTGTTCTGCCCTCATGTGGCTTAACTGGGGAAGTGCTCCTGGACTGTCTAGGCACACTTGGGGAGTGTTTCTTCCTCTTCCTTTCTCCCCTGTATCACAATGGTTGTCTGACATGAGCGGGTGCTGGGCTTCTGTCATTACTGTCTCACACTGCAGAGGTGAACTCCCAGCTTATGTATTACCCCTCATTCTTCTGCTCCGTGAGAGGGCCGGGTCCCTAAACCACCCTGATTAACTAATGGATACCACTCTCATCAGCACCCATTTTGTTCATTGGGATTTTAATGACTATTTGTGGAGGTATGAAACTTTTTGTAAAGATTTTGTGGTTTATCCATATATGTAGATGGCAAATGTTTAGGTTTTTTATAAAGCATACAGGGTTTCCCTGTATATATCAGACTCTGACTTGGGAAGTGAGCAAAGATGGTGTCAAGCAGTTTTTTAAAGCCTTTTTGTATTACTAAAAAACACCAGATGGCTAAAACTGAGCTTTTGTAGAGTTCTTTTTCATACGGCACGGAGTGATGCTGATACTCATTGCTGAGGGCTTTTCTTTCATGTTGGAAGGGGCTCAATAAGCAAACATTTTTAAAAGGTGTAAATGAGATTCCCACATTCACTGAGAGAATCCCAGCTGGAATATGCACCATTTGTTTAAGCTGGAACCGTACTAACACTGTGTCTGAAATGTACATTGCATGTTTGAAGCCAAAGGCATATCAATCTACTCTCTTTCACTTCAGCTGTAGAGATGGGACAGCTGATGACTGCTGGGATTAAAAAAGCACCAAATGTGCATTTTTCTTTTCCTTGGTTTACAATGAAAACAAAAGCTTACTGAAACGAATGCCCATCTTGCATGTCTGAGAGTCCCACAGGGTAGTGCCGGCAGCCTTGCCACCACTTGCCTGGGGTATGATGACACGCAGGGGCTCATGGGAACTGTAGTCTGGCAGATATCTGTGCCAGATACAATTATCATGCTCCACATTTGTGTAAATGATCTTGTTTTTCATTTATGGTTTTTCAATTGTATTCAAACCGTTGATTACCTGATAAACCTATTCTCTGCTATCTTTGCTTATCAATCATTTTATTTCTGTTGAATATTTGTCCACATTCCATTCAATGTCATAGGTTATCCAACAGATGTCTTATGATGGTAAATTGGAACAGTAACTTGTGTGTGTGTGTGTGTGTATTACATAATACACACACACTATTTTTTACAATACTGTATGGGTCTGCTTTGCCACTGTATATAAATGGATGCCTAATATGGCTTTTTTTTTTTTACTGGAAAACAAGATTAGAACACTATAGCTTTATATGTCAAGATACCTTTGTAGAAACTTCAACTTATTTGGGAATATGTAGTACTCTACTTTGGAAACGTCCTTTTAAGTGAACACACAATATCATCGAGAAATGTGAGGAAAGAGTAACCTTGCTAAACCTTATGCTATAAGCACAATTACAGAGTATCTTTTAAAATGCACTTACCATAGATGGGCAATAGCAGGTTTGTTAGATATATCAATTATGAATAAAGGGGAGTACAGCTCAGAAGACTGCGACATTATACTGGTAACACAAAATTTGATGATAGAGGAGCAGTTCAGACTGGGAACCTGCAGAGCCAACCGCTACATGATGCATGTCTGACTGGCAAATCTTTTCAGCTTTTCATTTAGGAACTTTGCAGGTCTGTTTTAGTAAGGTTTGTGTTTCTGGAGACGGTGATCTTAAGTGAGCCGAGCCCACTGTGTTCTCCCAGCCCCTGTCCTCCTCCTCCTGCTCACTCAGTCCATGAAGGAGTCCTTCTCTCAAGGGCCCATCAATGAAAATGTGTTCAAATTCATTAAGATACTAAATATAAGGTCTAGTAGCTAGATCTTATTTTATTCTCTTGTGTGCCAAGGTCTGAATTTCTGTGTATTGTTTACTTCCATATTGAGCAATGTACAATAAACACATTTGCACAGAACGATTCTTAATTTTTGGCCCCGTTTTTATAGTTATGTTAGATTTTAGGTAACTCTTAAAGCAGACATCATAATGCATTCATAAAGCATTATAAACATGGCTATAACTATAAAAAGCCATAACACATTATAGCCATGTTTATTATGCATTATGAATTCTCCATGAAGCGCTCATCTATAATGCACTCTAGACACCTTCGTAATGCATTATAATGGTCAGTATAAGGCATTAAAAAAAACTATGAACATAGATATAATGAGCAATCCATTTTAACAATCCAGCACTATTAAGCAGATAATGTTCTCTTAAATAACCCATATGAAAACCGTATGAACTGAGGGCATTTTCTGTGTCAATACTCAGTAGCGTCGGAAGGAGTATCACATTGAGAAAGGATGTGATATAAGAAAGATTTTAGAATAGAAGATTTCCATTAATTTTAAATAAGACTAACACTGCTTTGGGTACAGTTTCAGAAGAAACATTATAAAAAAAAATAACTGATCCAAATGGTAAAATGAGTTTGTCTGATACGGGACTACAATCTTCGTTTAAAAATATGTTTTAACGCACTTTTTCACCTGTTCACTGTGATTCGAACGATTCGCCCGCAGAGGGAGCTGTCGGACTGCCGATTCGCCCACAGAGGGCGCTGTCTACCGCTATATTGGAGGTTTCCAAACTTCTATTTCTTCTGGAGGTGATGAACCTTTACTTTTATTCGGGTTTCATTTACTTAGATTAAATTGGTCAATGACCTCGGGAGCTAACGGTTCAATTTAAGTCTTTGTATACGTTTTTATTTAGAAAGACTGAAAACGGGTCGTTTTGGTTATGGATAGAGCTTGTGATTTTTTTATGACTGATGTGCTACGGTCACCGCGGAAATGTAAGGAGAATTCTGTAAATTAAAAAAACCTGGGGCGTACGTAAACGTGAACCTAAATATTAATTTGAACAATCCAATTAAAATTATAGTAGTATTACTTTTGGTTGTTGATAGGCGATTATTTACGTTAGTCTTGGCTTTTCAGCATGGCGCGTTTCCTGTTTTTCCAGCATTTCTGTTATGGTCAGAGTTTGCACCTCAGTAAGAGCTCAATTGCCTGCTTTGCTGAGAACTAAAATGATCCAGGATGGAGCAGATGTACAGCACATAGCGCAGCTGGATCTGTAGGCCTGAAATATACTCATGCTACCTTTTTAAAGGTTCCGGATCTTTTGCATCTCGATCGCTGACAGCTGGCAGCCCTATGCGGCAAAAGGTTGATTGCCTTTACAAGCCTTTCCCCAAAGAAGGGGTGGCTTAAGCACTATGGATATACCTCTGTTTCCAGTGTGTTTCTGTCCAGTAAAGATTTCAAGCTGTGCTGACATAACATTAATCTCTCTGTAGCTGTTACTCTCAATTCTCAGTGTCAACAGTAGCAGTTTAAAATCAGTTAGATGGCTTCCTACATAATTATTTTGCTGGAGCCATGTAAAATCCAGCCTACAGCAAGGCACGTGTAGTTAAGCGGGCAAGTCTGAGTGTCAGTGCTAAACTTTACTGGAATATCCTCCAGATAAAGCAGATTACCTGTAATAAATAGTTTTATATGAGAGTGTTAGTCAAGGTCTATAAATATAAAACCAAAATTCTGGCAACTTTGCATTTTATTCAGGCACGAGTGTGCAAGCGAGGTATAAATGTAATTATGCGGATTGCTGCTGTGTCGTCTTTTTTATGAGGTTTCACATTTCTCTCAAGACTGACTTTACCGAATGATGCCTGCTCTAGCTAGTCAAATGGTCCCTTGTCTAGCGACAGCAGAGAGCGTTTGAAATGCACGGCATGCTGGGATACGGTGCAGCTCAGGCAGCGCAGAGATGGTGGTGCAGAATGACGAAGAGCTCCTGCCCCCCCCCCCCCTCCGATGGCCTTGTCGGCCTGGACACCTGGCCGCCCCCTTCAGGGCCGCCGTGCCATTTCCATCTCAAAGGCCCCCATCAAGCTGGCCCTTTCTCTCCTCTCCCAGCCCTGATTTATCTCCTCTGAGGAACGGAAGCCCATGCCTTTAGAAATCCATCCCCGTGTTATTTTCCAAGGAGGGAGAGTGGAAAGCGAGGAGCCTTGTGATCTCCGGCACGATCTCTCGGCCAGGTGGGTGCCTGTCACAGTGGCTGATTCATGTGTTTCGATTTCGGATCCTCTGCCATTTGTCCGGCGTGGGCCCTGGCAGGCAGGGGGTGTCGTCTCTGCCTCCCTGGTGTCTGATTGCTGTGCTCTGATGAAGCGTGATGCGTGACTCGGCTTGTGTTCGCAGCTCTTCAGACGGCTGGTTCTCCACAGTCGAGGTGCTGAAGTCAGGGTGAGGGCAGTGCATTATTTATACTGCTCAGGGAAACACTCGCCCTCTTGATGTGTCTCAATGTCCGACCAGGTAATTTAATTATCGTAGTTCCTCACTCCTGTCTCATCTGTCATGGTGAATGCACACACTTATTCGTGTGAGACGTTAAAAAGTAACAGTTTTTTTAACAGACACATCAAACGAGCCTATTTTCCAAAGAAGCTTTACCAAGCATTTTTAGAAGATTCAAGACTCAAGCAACTTGTCATATGTTCAGTACACAGTGATATTTTGTGTTTTGTTTCCTTTAGACCTGGTTCTTTGCTGGGGAGTCGGCCCCTCGGTGTGTGATGGCATGTGGGAGGTGTTATGGGTCATGGTTGTGGCAGGCCCTGGATTGGGGGGGGGGGGGTTGCTGTGTAATGTGGCTCATGTGCCAGGCCCCAGCCCCCAATTTGTGTTCTCAGCTGTTCAGGTTTCACCTTGCATTCCCTGTCCAGTCTCTCCAAACTTGCGTCTGTGTGCTTTCCAAGATCATCTTTAATGTCCTTGTAAATGCCTTGTAATATTTCTCAATGGAAATATTTTCTCTAGAAGCCACAGCATGGTTCTGCAAATGTTTCAAACAGAAGTGTATACGTATTTTATTACATTGATATTTTTCTCTTTGATAGTAAAAAAAAAAAAATTCTAAATACTCTGTGTATTTAGACAGCTGCTCAGTCTTTTTGAAACCGAACCATTTACAAATCAGTGTGACACCATCTTATAGATTAGATATCTGCATTGTGTTTACTAATGATGTTTGTATATTCCATGTCAATGAATTCCCCATAACCCATTGATCCTATGCTGATAAGAGGTGCGTGTGTTCTGTCTTCAGATGTCTATTTCTGGTATCCTGTGTTGATGGCTCCTACACCGGCAGTAGACGTAGGCCATGTTTACCGTAGTAAGATTTGTAAAGTACCCAGAGTAGGTGATGAAGGGGAAAACATGCCAGACCGTCGCTAGCATCACGAAAGAGCTGCTGTCCCCTTCTGACATTCACAGAATCCATCATGGTATCATTTTCAAGGAGACATCGCCTGTGGTCGCACACACCTGTTCAGAGGCAGCGGGGCAAACAAAATCCCTGTAACTCCGAGTTTTTCTCATTCATTTTGGAGGGAACTGAGTAGGTGTATAGCTGTAGGCCGCGGTGGAGCAGGCGGCATGTTGGGTCATGCACCCCAAAGCAGGCTGGCCGAGTCCCAGGAGAGCCGCTGCTGGAGTGAGGTGTCTTACCAAACCCTACCTGGGTAAACGGGAAAATGTCGAATTGCAAACCCCATGTCAAAAATGCCATGTCTGCAGAAGCTTTTGTCCCTGCCGAGATACTTCCAAGTATCTTCCATCGCAGTCTCTGAGCTTAGTAAGGAGGTGAAGGAGGGTTACCCACTTGGAGTTACCCACACCTGGATGATCTCCTCATAGCTGAAGGGGGAGGCGAGGGAGGAACTGTAATCCCTTCATTGTCGGAGCCATCATCTGGTATCAGAAAGCCTGAGGCCTCCCCTCGTGCTATAGTGTGTCAGATAAACCATGTTTGTGTCGCAGTGTTACCTGCAGAAATCAGAAAGCATATTTGGGCCCTTTGCCGATGGATAGGTGTGCAGTTACAGGCTGTGCTGCCTGTGCTGCCCTGTGTGGGCTCTGCGTGAGAGGGTTGCAGGCAGCAGATGCTAAAGCCCCCCCCACCCGACGTGGCGGAACAAGAAGCAGACTATGAACCTGAGCAGGATTCCCTCACAAGATTCTCTGCATGTCTGCATGCTGGCCTCAAGTTGCAACATCATTTTTCAGCTGCTTGCCCCTTATCTAGTTGGTTGGTTTGTGGTTTCCTGGTTTTTCCAAACAAATGCAGAATTCCTCAAACGCCTCTGTAAGTACTGGGGTGAGGAGTTCCCTAAATCCCCAGGGTAGTGGTCAGGGGTCAGGGGTCAGGCCAAGGATTTAGTGGACTTGCCTTATCAGGGAGAGCTTGGTTTAATTGTGTGACAAAAGACATGCAAAATGATACCGGCTCATTGGAGACTGAGGCAGAAAGTAAACAAAATAATGGATCTTCATATCGCTTTTGTTGTCGGGGGTGTTGTTGTCTTTCCTGTGGGGGTTACTAGTCAGCTTGGTGACGAGTTGCAGATGCAGGACGTCAACCTCAGTGCTGTTGATTACACCCCCCATACCATCTCCGCATGCTCTCTGGAGGCACAGCAGTCTCAGCTTGTAACTATATACTGTAGCTGCTCTCAGTGATGATGGAGGGAGAGCAGGATGGGAGCCGGGGAAGGGAGAGCAGGAGGGGAACTGAGGAAGGGAGAGAAGGAGGGGAGCAGGGAATGGAGAGCAGGAGGGGAGCGGGGAATGGAGAGCAGGAGGGGAGTGGGGAAGGGAGAGCAGGAGGGGAACTGGGGATGGGAGAGAAGGAGGGGAACTGGGGAAGGGAGAGAAGGAGGGGAGCAGGGAATGGAGAGCAGGAGGGGAGCTGGGGATGGGAGAGCAAAAGGGGAGCCAGGGAAGGGAGAGAAGGAGGGGAGTGGGGCAGGGAGAGCAGGACAGGTGCCAGGGATGGAGAGCAGGAGGCATGCTGGGGAGGGAGAGTAGGAGCAGAGCTGGGGAAGGAGAGCAGGAGCAGAGCTGGGGAAGGAGAGCAGGAGCAGAGCTGGGGAAGGAGAGCAGGAACAGAGCTGGGGAAGGAGAGCAGGAACAGAGCTGGGGAAGGAGAGCAGGAACAGAACAGGAGGGGAGCCAGGCAGCATACCGTGGTGGAATGATCCAGTGGATGAAGGTGCTGCAAGATAGTGCCCCCTGGAGTGAATGGCTAGAATTGTTCATGATGTTCTCCAGTGTTGATACCATCCTAGCAACTGCCTAAGGTGGAGGGTCATTTGACAGTACACAGAAGCTGTCATCTGCTCAGCACTCTCAGGGCATTAGTGGTACAGTAGGTGGGGAAACTGCTAGCTCTGCAAGCCCTACACAGCCAGAGGGGAACCCCCCCTCCACACACACACACACACACATCCACAAGGGGAACCCCCCCACACACACACAGACAGCCAGAGGGGAACCTATGCACATGCACACACACACACACACACACACACACACACACACACACACACACACACCTCCATACAGACACTCAGCTGGAGTGGAACCCCCCCCCCCCCACACACATCTAGAGGGGAACTCAGATACATTTCAGAAGAAGGTTCACAGGTGGCCAGGTTTATGATGATATTAATGAAGCAGTAGTATTTTGTTGAAGATGACTAACAACATTGCAAACCTTTTGGTGCTTAACCACAGTGCCATCTGCTGGTGTAGATGTGTGTATCAGCAAAGTTATCAAAGGAGATATTCAGTTATCCTGGACAGTATGGTGAATAATGAAAGCTGAGAAAGCCTATAATGGCAGTTAATATGACTCACAATGCGGCAGGGCTCTGGCTGAGTGGGGGGCGCTGTTGCCTCACACCGCCAGGGCTGATGGTTTGAATTTTGCATCATCTGTGTGTGTACAGAGTTAGCATTTTTTCCCCATTGTGGAGAGAATTTTCTTCAGGTACTCCAGTGTGTGTGTGGGAAACTCAATTATACAAAAATCTGTGACTACAATTAACAAACTTAAAATGCCAGAAGTCTTGTATTTTGTTTGCTTTTGGTTAAGGTTGGGGCTTGGTAGGGGTTAAGGTTGTCATGGGTGGGATTTTGTGTGTGAGTCCCTGCCCTGCCTTAGAGCGAAAGCGGCTCAGCTCCCCTCCATGTCCCAGACCAGGATTCGCTGCAGAATGTGTGTGGAGGAATAGTGTCATTAGGACGTAACAGCAGCTGATTCCTCTTTAATCTGCAGTGCTCTTGCTGCAATATGCCGCTTCATCAGTGCCTTGTTTATGTGGCCAGAGCTGGGGCTTTGGCATTCGCAGTCAGCATTCAGGTGCCGGTCATGCTTTGGAGCATGAGGAATTCAAGCTGATAGCCTGGCCTGGCTCACCATGCATCATGTGCGCATGTAAGGCCTGCTGAGAGACACGATGCCAAGGCCCCGTCCAGAGTCCGGGATGGCGGAAACGGGAAGCCGTCCTCAATCAGGGATCCCGCTTCCTGTCCGAGCGCTGCGCTCTGGCGCGTCGTGCTGGTGATGTGTTTGGTTTATCTTCTGTGCATCAAGCGGCACATCCTGCCATTGTCATGTTTTCTTCATCCCGTCTGTTGTCCCATTTCTCCCTGCAGCCCGGGACACTCCACACATCCCCCAAACTGTGTAATTATGGGATTAACAGGATATGCTGCTAATGGGCTCCTATCGTCTAATGTAATTACTCTCTGTGGTTTGGCTTCTGCTTCAGCTGCTGCTCTCTCTGGTGATTAACCTTTAATGGCCTCTGGGGCTCCTGCCACCTCCTGCTGGACACTGCATCATGGTCACTGTCGTTATTGTTGTTGTGGTTGGTGGTGATAGTGGTATTATACTTGCTGGTGTTGTTTCACAGCCTTGCAAACTATTTTATTTATTACTTACTAAAAGTAAATCTGTTGCCCTGCAGAGCTGGCACATTTCCAGTGTCTACTGGGCCCCTGCCTGCTTGCTCCCAGACTGGACTGGGCCCGTCCTCTAATGCTGTGTCAGTCCGGTCTGATTCTAGCTGAGGTCCTGGGGAGGCCAGGCGCATTATCTGGGGAGGTTGAGAACAGCCCCGTGCTGACAGGCACCCAGGACTTGGCTGGCTGGCTGGAAGCCCTATTTCTCACAGGTCAGCCAAAGGTCAGAAATGTGACCTGAGGACATTCCTGGATGGCTGCAGGCTCCGCCACTATCTCTGCAGCACTCCTGGACATGCTTATGGACCGCGCACCAATGTCACACACTTATGGACCGCGCACCAATGTCACACGCTTATGGACCGCGCACCGATGTCCCACGCTTATGGACCGCGCACCGATGTCCCACGCTTATGGACCGCGCACCGATGTCCCACGCTTATGGACCGCGCACCGATGTCCCACGCTTATGGACCACGCACCGATGTCCCACGCTTATGGACCGCGCACCGATGTCCCACGCTTATGGACCGCGCACCGATGTCCCACGCTTATGGACCGCGCAGCGATGTCACACGCTTATGGACCGCGCACCGATGTCACACACTTATGGACCGCGCACCGATGTCACACACTTATGGACCGTACACCAATGTCCCACGCTTATGGACCGTACACCAATGTCACACGCTTATGGACCGCACACCGATGTCACACACTTATGGACCGCGCACCGATGTCACACACTTATGGACCGCACACCAATCTCTCCTGCTGCTGTTGAGGTTCTTGTGTATGTACTCAGACATCTCTACACAGCGTGGCGTGAAGGACATATTGGTCTGGATCACAGTGAGGGGGTGTGGGGGTGCCTAGCAATCAGGTGAGCTCCTGGGGGGGGGGGGGGGGAGACAGTGTCCCCGGGACAGCAGGAGGCCACCGGCAGAGATAGTGTCCCCTCCACCAAATATAAGCCAGTCAAACCACGCCCCGGACATGATGTTGGACTAGTTATGTTATGAAGTGCCCCCTTACGGCACTACAGCCATGTGGTGTATTTCCCTGAGAGTGACCCGGCACACAGGCAGCTGGACCAGGCCAAGGGGATGCCCACATAACACCTGACTGCAGCAGATGGATGGCCATTTCCGGAGGGTGGGACTGGACGTGTGTTTGCCTGGGGGGTCACCAGTCGGGATCCTGAGGAGTTTCGCTGTGCGGTGGGCGTGGCAACACGGCGCATGCTCCCCAACCTGACCTGATCTCCCATAACTTTCATGGCCCTGATGCTTTATTAAAAATGAATGTGTCACCCATCGAGCTGCCTGTGCTTCCAGCGGAGAGCTTGGGGACTTTGGCGAGTCGCCCTTGGGATCATGCTGCTCTCATGCTGAAGTCCAGCATGGCTGTAAATAACGAAGGAGTAACCTGCACACACTGAGATCTGCTGCCGGATCTGCACCTGCACACACTGAGATCTGCTGCCGGATCTGCACCTGCACACACTGAGATCTACTGCCGGATCTGCACCTGCACACACTGAGATCTGCTGCCGGATCTGCACCTGCACACACTGAGATCTGCTGCCGGATCTGCACCTGCACACACTGAGATCTGCTGCCGGATCTGCACCTGCACACACTGAGATCTGCTGCCGGATCTGCACCTGCACACACAGATCTGCTGCCGGATCTGCACCTGCACACACTGAGATCTACTGCCGGATCTGCACCTGCACACACTGAGATCTGCTGCCGGATCTGCACCTGCACACACTGAGATCTGCTGCCGGATCTGCACCTGCACACACTGAGATCTGCTGCCGGATCTGCACCTGCACACACTGAGATCTACTGCCGGATCTGCACCTGCACACATTGAGATCTGCTGCTGGATCTGCACCTGCACACATTGAGATCTGCTGCCAGATCTGGCACTGCACACATTGAGATCTACTGCCGGATCTGCACCTGCACACATTGAGATCTGCTGCTGGATCTAGCACTGCACACATTGAGATCTGCTGCTGGATCTGCCAGTGCACACATCTCGCCTGGCAGGGGTGCCGAGGGCGGGTGGGTGGGCCCTTTAATGGACCCCATGTCCCATTACTGCCTGAGATCGGGCCCCACTGTTAAAGGCTTGGTGTGGCTGGCGGCTCCTGGTCACTGCTCCTTGTAATTAAAAGTGTTATTCTGGAAATGGCTTTGTTTTTGATGCAGCCGCAGGTCTGTGTGATCTGGACCAGAGCTGAGTGCTGCTTCAGATGTGTAATTATAAGGCTCCTTCCGCGCTTGATGACAAAGGACTGATTGGTGAGGCTGGGGGCTGGGCCTCTCTGGGCAGCCCCTTAAACATCTGCTGGCTGTTTGGCTGGTGTTCCGCCTGATCCCACATCTCGAGACACTTGAGCGACTTGTGAACTCATCGCACAATGAGCTTTTATTGTTGTGAAAGAATATGGTGCATTTGGCACCTTGCAGGCTTGCGTGGGAGACCCCATGTGGAGGTACATCAGGGGTGCTGGTTGAAGTGGGGAGCTTGTATCCCAGCTGGAGTGAGCACCAGCAGCACAGGAGAGGAGAGGGGCCTCTGATATACATTCCATTGTTCTTATGGTTGGGGGGGGATGATGAGGGATTGTGGGAGGGGTGGACGGCACATTAGGAATATCTGTTAAAATGCTCTGGTGTTTTACACAGAGATAACCCACAAAACTAGACTAGGGAAGAATAATAAGCTACAGTCTCATTGTTACGTGACCACCAATTAGCAGAATGGTACAACATAACATAAGGAAGCCATAGAGATGGTGATGAACGAAAACCAAAATATTTAATGAATAAAAATCACATCAACCAATAGAGCAACGTGGTGGGAACCCTCCAACTTCCTAACTTAGGGAAAACGGTCTATTCCTGTCTCCCGACCATAAACCAAAACGATAGTTAGGTGAGTCTTCTGGATCTCTGGCTTCTGTACTGAACTAGACCTAAAATAACAATGTGAGAAAAAACACCAACCTCCACCAGCTCGAGACATACAAATTACATAACTAAATCCATACGACACAAAGGAAAGAAAAGACAAAACAGACATAACACCACAAAAGGGCAAAACACTCCCAAAGGCACTATGCTGAAGCGTTCGTGCCGAACGGCCGACAGGAGTGGAGCCATTGGGTCATTGGAAATGGGCATCTTATATAGCTGAAGTCCATCTTCTCAGAACAGCGAACGCCAGAGCCACCTAGAGAGTGGAGTGGAAAACACAAAGAAAACAACAATCCACCAAGCCCGCTGAGGACGTAGCACTCATTCAGAAACATGGTAGGGTAGTGTGTTATGTAAAATTATATAGCTACACATTCATGTCAACAGACACACACACAGGCTTTGTCAGCAGCTAGATGTCTGTCAAGTAGCACAATGGATTTGGCAGAGGTGCCCCTTGGCACTAGTGGCTGCAGCAGTGATGACCGCTGCGTTATGTCACTGTGTTCCCCATCGTGCAGGATCCAGCCCCCTGAGCAGTGGGAGGAAAAGCCGGGAAGCTCAGTCTAATGTGAGCTGGTGGTCCCAAGGGGCGCCAGCTGAAAACTCAGTCATGTCTCTCTACTAATGAAGATGTCTCAGATACGGCTTCAATTTAAAACAAACCCTGCACAAGAAACACTGAACAATACCAGGAAACGTCAGGGCTGCAGGCTGTTGTCTGTGAGGCAGACACTAATGGCCGTGGCGAATCCCACTGCAGACACATGAATGGCCATATCCTCCGATTAACACAAAACAAACACTATCTCTGGTCAACATCTTGCTTTACAAGCTTCTGAATCACTGAAGTGGTTTCCAGGAAGAGGAAGGGTATGTGTTGGGGGTGAGGAGGATGGCAAGGATGTCTAGGTGGGGGACAGGGGGGGGGGGGGGTCATTTGTTCAGACTAGGTGCCAGAGATGCTCGGCTGTTTTAGCCTACAATACAGGCTGCCATTGCAACCCAGTACTGCTGTAGCTGCAGGAACCTCCAGATTCACTGCAGGCCTCTGTGCTCTGGCACTGCGCTGTCTAATGGTCAACAGTCACATCTGACAGCCCTGAAAGCCAGACAAATCTAGTAGCTCCAGCTGATCTGCTGGAAGGCTGTAGAGGAAATGCTTCTTCTTTGTCATTTCACCACTAAACTTGGTTTGCCTGCTGCCGTTTACCTGTTCATCTGTGTACAAAATGCTAACATATTGAGCCCTATGTAATTTACAAGGGTCATGAAATAGGCAATGAAGCAGCTTGAGGTACCAATATATAAGTGTGCAAAGTCAACCTAAAGTGACCTGCTAGAGACTCATCCTTAGAAATATGCACTGATCTGTAATGGGCAACATTAATGCCATTAGAAATATACACTGATATGTAATGGGCAACATTAATGCCATTAGAAATATGCACTGATCTGTAATGGGCAACATTAATGCCATTTGAAATATACACTGATCTTTTATGGGCTACACTGATCTTGCACTGTGCATTTGGCAGTTTCATGGCCCACTGGCCTGGCTATTGGCCGAAGAGTCAGATGAAAAGCAGTGGCAGAGCCACACGTTGCTGCTTTTTTGACCCTGGCAAGGAGATGGCTTCTCTGGTTTCTGACTGAGACCATCTACTGGACAAACACCTAAGTGGATGTGAATGCTTTCCACGACAAATGAGTAGAACGACCATGGATTAGAGTGTCCCCCTCAGCATGCTTGTGGCCGGTGCCATGCCCAGGATGCTATAGGAAGCTAACCAGCTACCCAGCAACATGGTGCTGATAGCAGCCGGGGCACCGTGTACCTCCTCTATGCCCCACACTCCCTGCTTGCAGCAGGGGTATGCTGTTATTCATCTGTGCCAACAGAGGGGGCGCTGCTTTCCCGAGTACAGATGAAGTACAGCATGGGGTTGTTGCCATCAGTGGACTCATTCTGCATGTGTTTGTGTGTGTGTGGCCAGCAGCTCTCCTGCCACCTCTCACCGCCAGCGATGAAGGAGTTCACATCCCACACAGACACACGTGTGGGCCAGACGCTGCTGCATACGGGAAGAATGTTTCCAGATTTTACTTCACCCAAGCAGGACTCTCACACTAAGTACACTGGCCCAACACAAAGCAAAGCTACTTACAGGCCAAAGAAAGCAGTTCACCAAGCATGACACATGATGGGCATCAACAATGAGCGCTGCTCTTTGCAATTACAGACATTGAGCTAGTTATTCTGGTCAGTCTGTATAACCTAGCTCAGCTCACTTCACTGTCTTTATAAATTCTTGTTTCTTCTTCTGCTGTAGGCTTCTGCACAGCACCCAAGTGTCCGTCAGAGCAGAAGTGGCTTCCTGTTCTCACTGCCCACTCCTTCAGTAGCAGCACACCGCAGCACTTAGCACGAAACAACCCCTGGGGTCTGCAGAGAGGTCTGCACCGCTGGCTTGGGGCTGCACCCTGTGTCTGCTGCCCGTGCAGTGGCCCGGTGTGTCTTTCTGAGCACGCAGATCCTAGCACATGTGCTCCCATCTTACTGTGTCCACACATTCACTGCTGATTGTACTAGTGCAGGCTGCTAATATGCAGTGGCTGTGCAGGTTCTGGGTTCTTTGCACTCCTGATGATCCAGGAACGACAGCCCTGAGCTTGATGTGGCTATGGAAGTGCCCTGTGGAGTGGGCTTTGTACAGTCGCACGCACACACACACACACACACACACACACACACACACAGGCTTATTCTGGTGTCTGTCAGTAGCACAGAAGAGCAGAGCATTAACCACTAGTAGGATTATCACTGCAGGCTCCACTAACCCTATCCAGACACAACAGAGACCATCTCCCCCCCGTCTATCCGCAGTTGCAGCTTTCACGCACACGCTCTCATTCTGATGTATTACTTCGCTTGCATGCATGTCCCCATTTGCTATTTGTCTATAGTCTTCATGTTTGAATTCAAAATAGTCCCCTCTTACCAATGGGTGTTGGCATGTGTATAACCCTCTAACTTATGCCGATTGGGTTTGTAAAGAACACAGGAGTCCTCAGGGTGAAGCCTGTGGCCCTGCACCATGTTGTCTGCCCGTTACCACACTCCCACGAGGAAGACAGCAGCCTCTCACAATGATAGGATTTCCTCCTGCTCGGACACCTGGATCACACGCTACCGGAACCTTCTGGATCTCATTCACCATCCTACCTGAGTGAGACCAGGGTTTGGCAGCCTAACAAGCAGCTGCTATTTTTGCAAAGGGAAAATAGAAAAAAAAACCCTCTATTTAAAGTCAGAGTGTCTTTATTGTCATCTTCAGCTGTATGATGCATGGGCCAAACACTGAGACGAAATTTCTATCTCATTGGTGGTTTTGCAAGAAACGGTAATAAATAGAATATAAATAGGTAAAACATTTAAACACATCATATTGGGACATGAACATAAGACAGGTAGAAAAACACAGTAAAAAACAATTAAAATGATTTTTAGGGCCAAACTGGTTTGGCTAGGCTATGGATGTGTTACATGGACGGTCCCCAAATGAATATGACCCTCTCAGCTTCTGTTTTGAGAGAATTTTCATATCATCGGTTTCTTCTCTGTTTGCAGAGAGGGCTCTGTTTACATAATTTTTGAGAAAGGCACGTTACACACATGCCTACACATGTACAGTACCAGTCAATCATTTGGACACATCTGCCCATGGAAGACTCAGAAGGTTGTCTGTTCAAATCCCCTGGTCAGCAGAGTGATCCCACCACTGGGCCAGTTGCTCCAGGGACTGGCTGACCCTACTGTCTCCCCTATGCCAGTTCCATGAGGTGGCCTCCTGGGATGCTTTTCCAGCTGTTCTGAAGGAGGTCCCACATGTGCTGAGCTCTCACTGGCTGCTTTTCCTTCACTCTCTGGTCAAACTCCTCCAAAACCATCTCTGCTGTGTTTAAGTCAGGTGGCCAGCTCATGTGATGCGACACTGTCACTCTCCTTCGTAGACGGCTAGGCGAGTCCCACCTTCTGTCTGGTACTGTATGTGTTTTTTATATGTTGTTTTATTGGAAGCTCCATGTGCCTGCGTCTATGTGTGTCTCTGTGTGCGAGAGCCAGTGATCTTATGCATCACTTGATAAGCCCACCATCAGCACCAGCCCGCCGTCTGGTTCTCATTTGCTTTGGAATCCCTGAGAATTCACAAGCACTCTGATCTAATGTGGTATGATTGTATTTGTGAGACTCTCTCTTGGAGGCATGGTGCAATTTGTTTGCATAGCTGAATTAATGAGCTGAAAAAGGATGAGGTCAATCATGCAGAACCATGGGGGTATGAATGAGGCAGCTAAGCTATTGAGGGTACAAGTGATTCACCCGCTGGGCTCAGAAGTGCCTCATTCACAGAGGTATGAAGCTAAAGGAGGGTGTGCCCTCTTGGGTGTGCAGCAAGCAATGCTAACGCTACACACAGATCCTTCACAGAGGTGTGAAGCTACCGGAGGGTATGCCCTGCAGGTCGTGCAGCAGGGAATTCTAACGCTGCACACAAATCATTCACAGAGATATAAAGCTACCACAGGGTGTGCCCCGTAAAGCATGCAGCAGGGAATGCTAACACTACATACAGATCATTCACAGAAGTATGAAGCTGAAGCAGGGTATGCCCTGTAGGGCATGTAGCTTGGAATGCTAACCCTACAAATAGATCATTCAAGCTACCAGAGAATGTGCCCTGCAGCAGGGAATGCTAATGCTACACACAGATCATTCATAGAGGTGTGAACCTACCAGATGGTATGCCCTGGTAGCCTGGTGCCCTGGATATTTACATGTACTTTATTTTTGTTCACTTACATATAGCCCAGACTACCTTAAATCCCCCAAGCGGCTTCACTGAGGTTAAAATGTCAGCATGAGCCGATGACATACAATACAGTATGAAATACAGTAGGGCTTCTCTGACAAAAATATATCTCGTATTCTACGTGGATTGAACCCAACGATACCCAGTTAGGTAAGTCCTAAATATCCCATAGAAATCATTCTAGACTGACAGATGGAACTTCAGGGTTTAACAGGTTAAAATTTTAGCTTTAACTTTTCAGAGCCAAAACTCAAACTGAAGCTACATTCATATAATAAAGGTTAGTGGTTTAGTAACTTTGGAATTAGTGTATTGGTGGTTATCTAAGCTAACTTTTTGGGTAGCAGTTCTCACCACTAGATATTTATAGGGTTTTATAATGTTTCAGTCGAATTGGTAGAGTGATGATGAGTATTGAAGATGTAACATATGAAGTGTTATAATCAGCGCTATAATGCCTTATGACTGTCCTGCCAATAAAATATGCTGTAATCCTTTATTCATTCTTATACTGACCACAATAATGTGTTATGGAGGCTTGTAATGCATTATGAAGCTGTCTATAATGCATTATAGATGACAGCTTCATAGAAAGTGTTACCGATCAATTTTGTTGTTATATCTGTATCATCAGATCTGCAACCATATGTCTTGGACACTCAGGAGTTGAGCTGTCAGCTGATCACCACCTGGTGGTGAGTTGGGTCAGATGGTGGGAAAATGCCAGACAGACCTGGCAGACCCAACACACATAGTGAGCATGGGCTGGGAGCATCTGGCGGAGGCCCCTGTCCGAGATATCTTCCATGTTCCATGCCTCCAACACTGAGGTAGCTGTACAGAGCTATGGCTGAACCTGGTAGTGGGCACCAGTGGTAAAGGGAACCATCGGGTTGAAGAAGGAGGCCTTCTGAACTTGGTTAGCCTGTGGGACTCAGCTAACAGAAACAGCTAACAGGTACAGACAGACCAAGCAGAGTACAGTTTTGGCAACTATGGTGTGGAAAATTCAGGTGTGGAAGTAGTTCAGTGAGCATGAGAAATGATTTTCATCCAGCCTCAAAGAGATGCTGGTGTGACAGACCGCCAGGCCGACACCGCGGGCTGATCACAAAAGGGGAATGCGATTACGCCACTTTGGGTGCCAGGGTGTGAGTACATATTCACCAATATAACCACAAAAGCCACACACACTAAGAGGCTGAGATGGCATTAGACCCCCAGGGTTCTGGGTTCAACACCCAGCTTGGTTGAGTGTGCATAGAATTTGCCTCTATTCCCTGGGTTTGGATAGTCTGTGTCTCAGTGTTATGACAGCATGTGCAAGTGTCATGTCCAGTTCCACTCTGTTCTCATGTCATACCCCTGCTCTCATGTCACACCCCTCCTTGTCTTTCCCCATTGGCTCCCTATAGATGCTCACGTCAAGTGACAGCATTCAGGTCCATTAATGGACAGGCACCCATCTCCATCAAAACGCTCACCCTCATCGGTCAGCAAACTAAGGCCACCTGGAGCTCCCTCCAGCACTTGAGAAGTGTCATTCTAGGCAGTTCTCTTGCGTGGTTCCCTGGTGGTGGAATGAGCTGCTGAACCATGTCTAGTCATCAGACTCCCTCTCTACCGTCAAGAAATGCCTTAAGACCCATCTATTCCAGGAATTTCTCTACTAACCTGGTGCCTCCCCATGTTCCCTGAAAGTGCCTAATGTTGCATGAAATAGTTTTGTTAGGCTCTTTCTTTTGGAAGATGTTGTGTAGCCCCTGCTCCAATACTGCTTACACTTATAACTAGACATTCACTGAAAGCTCAGCCTAGCTGCTGTGTAGTCAACTCCCGGACAGCCATATGCCTGTAATGTGCTGTTTGCCTCACTTTGCACTTTGCTTTGGATAAAAGTGTTTGCTAAATAAAATAAATACAAGTGTTACCTACACTTTACGAATTGGACCTTAGAGTCCTAGTGACCTGCATTGCATTGCATAAGCGCTTCAGGAAAAGAGTGAATATTCTTCTGATTTGCAGGGACAGTTTCCCAGCCCTAATATGCTTGTATTCTCCTGTCCTCGTCCTCCCGTTCACTTGAAGGGCTTTGGGACATGTGCCTCAGTTTTTAAATACATTTAAGAATATATTAGAACAAATATGACATCAGCATGTCATTGCCTAATTTACCATTGAAAAAACCATAGCAAGTGTCATACACTGAGCAGGGAATGAGGAGCAGGAGTCCAGGGAGTCGGGGAAATGACGGATTTATTTGGGGAGAACACAGGCAGGAACACTGAGTAGCACATTAAACTGACATCAATGACCGGACTGGGGAAACATACTCTAACACGGACTTAAATACACAGAACTAATGAAACACAACGAGAAACAGCTGATGACATGGGGATGATTCCACACGAGGTAGCGAGGGGGGCATGGCACACAGGAGGATCGGCACAAGCAGGGCATGACAGAAAGCAATTCAATTTTCAATTTTATCTGTGTTGTTGGAGCACAGCTAAGTTAAATTTGCTGAAAATGAAAAACCCCCATGATTTGTATGTGTTTCCACTGAGCTCTTTATCATTGTCTCTCTTGGATTAAATCCTCAAAAGCAGAAGCACCTTCAGCTTGTCAAGCTGTCAGCTCTCGGTGACACTCTGAGCTGCCTCTCTCTGTGATGGGACGGCCTTGCAGGCTCCGTGTTCAGGCTTGCTGCACTCGGTGACACTCTGAGCCGCCTCTCTGTGTGACAGGACGGCCCTGCAGGCTCCGTGTTCAGGCTTGCTGCACTCGGTGACACTCTGAGCCGCCTCTCTCTGTGACAGGACGGCCCTGCAGGCTCTGTGTTTGGGCTTGCTGCTCTCGCCACTGACTGAAGGACCCTGCAGCCAACAGCCAGGTCCTGAGCAGGGCACACCCAAGTTGTCAGCAGCGGAGATGACAGCCTCGGTGATGGATTCGGCAGTGCATTACACTCAGGCGTGTTGGGTCCTGATTCGCTCTCAGCGACGGTGATGCCTGACGTGTTTAACAATACAAGCAGCAGCAAACAGGAAGGGGGAGCGATGGGTCAGAACCTGTCCCTCCTCCCGCCAGGGCGTCTCGTACCACAAATGCCAAGGGTCACTGGATGGGGACCAGTTTAGATCAAAGGACAGAGAAAACATTTGAGTGCACAAAGACTGCCGGTGGGCTGTATCCCTGGGGCTCATGGAGGGGTGGGGGGCACTCAGCATAACTACACTTAATCCCAACAAACACAGACACCTTCATCATGTCAGTCTCTTCACCAGCCTCTCCTGATGGGCTCATTTTCTCTTGTTTATTTTATCCCTTCAGCTCACAGTCTCTTCGCCACTCTCCTGCTTTGCTTAGACAATAACATACAGAAGCACATGCCACCTGCATGTGCTTCTGTATGTTATTGTATGTTTTCTCTGCTTCTGTATGTTATTGTATGTGTTCTCTGCTTCTGTATGTTATTGTATGTGTTCTCTGCTTCTGTATGTTATTGTATGTGTTCTCTGCTTCTGTATGTTATTGTATTCTTAAGAACCTCCCCCGAAATGGTGGTACATCCTGTATTGCTGGTACAGCCATTAGCCTCACCTGCTATTGCTGATGCAGACAGGTACCCAGATATAAACACTTGCTCACAGGAAACATTTTCACAACCTGTACAACAGAAATGATCGCAGTGTCAACACCGGGCAACTCAATGGCCCGGTACCGATGTCATCGATGTCATCCCCAAGGGCCGTCACTGAGGCTGTCCTCCTCAGGCGCTTCACCCAGGGTGCCATCGTTGCAGGGTGTCCTCTTCAAGCGCAATGCCGTTGCCTAGGGCCGTCCTCAAATACATCACCCATGATCGCTGTCCCTGAGGACTGGCCTGTTTGGGAGGGAATGCCTCTTGTGGCCCATGTGCCACAACTAAGGTAAACAATGAGGCAGCTGGACCCCATACAGAGAGCAGGCTCCTGTGGGGGTGTCCTTGGGGGGGTCTCTCTTCCTCCCTAGAGAGCCATCTGAAGAAGGTTGAAGAAGGACAATGGAGAGGCAGGAGTGTATGTGTGTTTGGATTGTGTTGTCTACTCCATTTTTTTTAGTTGCTAAGGTCGTATTGTGTTAGAGTTGAACTGCATGTCACACGCAAAGCGGGGTTGTGACAGGGTCAGGCCACGCTGCTATGTCAGCCTTGGAGAGCCAGCAACGATAAGAGCTGCACACTCAGTTAATATCACCGCTTTTGTCAGCATTTCTCTACTTTAACTGCGCCGGCATTCTGCCTACAGAGACACTGTCCTCCGGGGCCTTATCATGAGGAGGGGGTTAGGCTGATGGATGGGCACTGACAGACATGCCAGAGGAAGTAACATGTCAGAGAGACCTTGGCGGGAAAGAGCAAGAGAAAGTGTGTGGAGAAGCGAAAAAAAAGAGGGAGCAATGAGGCAGATCAATGAAGGCGCAGAAAGCGGCCTTTTGCTTAGGGACACACAGGATCCTGGGGGCTCCGGCTGTTCAGCGAATCACACACGTCGTTATGCGGCTGAATGTGCACAGACCCAAAGAGAAAACCAGCAGCTTGCTCTTTGTTTTATGTAATGTTTTTGGACTCTGCTTTCTTGGGGCCTGATCCTGGGATTCACAGGTGAAGCATCTTGCAGTCAAATGAAATCAATCTCCTCAAGGGAATTTCGACTGACTGGTAGCTCACAGAGGCTATTGGGATCTTCCCACTCAGGACTCTGACACCTGCCCCAACCTGTCCTGCCAACTCACCCGCAGGGGCAGTTCTTGGGGGGAGGGGCCAGTGCCCCCGTGACATCATCCAAGTCCACCCATGGCCCCCCTAAATGCATATGCTGTTTGTGACTGAAATCGATATATTATTATTATTACTGTTATTATTATTAATAATAATAATAATAATAATAATATTTGCTTGGGTGTAGTGGGTGGTTGAGTCGCCTCATAAAAAAAACAACATGAAAAGCGAAGTTAACAATAGGAAAAGAATAATCAACTATAAAAATAGCTAATTTGAGCTGTAATGGTTTACTGGGAGGGGCTCATCCTGGCTCCAGCAAAATGAGACACTTGCCTTCAGGAAGCACCCAGCCAGCCCTGGACATGAGCCCGCTGACATCCAGCCAACCAGCTTCCATTCATTCATCTTGCTCAGGGTTGATACCGGCCCAATCCCAAACTGGTCCCTACACACTCAGCCTCACCACTCTGCCTTCCATTGCACGTTCCTGAGACCCATCGCCATTTTACAGCAGCAAGGGCTAAGGGGAAGTGGTCCACTATGCCCTCCTGAAGCGATTCAGCAGTGATGAAAACTCACGCAACATCAGAACCACTTCAGTATCCCACAATGCTTTGCACACAGGAAACAGAACAGTGCAAAAAATATTAAGGATGAGGTTTACATGAAAATCATGTTATATTTGGTGCCCAGGGATGGTTCGCTGGTATCGGGCATCCACTGTAGATCTTGGAACATAGGGACTACAGAGGAACTACTTTGTGTGTGTGCATGTGTGTGTGTGTTATATAAAATGTACTCAAAATAAAATGTGTACAAACTTCAGATTGTTCAATCAGTCTGATAACTTCTTAATTTTCTTAACAACTTGTATATTATTATATTATAAGGAACGACAACACAGCTTCTTCAGAGAGACATCTTATCACATCACAACATTACACATTTCTCTTTCCTGTAAAGAAGATTGGAAAGGAGAGACGAAGGAGAGTCTGCCTCAAAAATTTCCTTCAGTTTAAGTGCATAGGGCCTAAGCATGAGTGTGACTCGTAATGAAGGTGGAGTGTCAAGGGCGTAGTTCAGGCCTGGGCCATACTCATATATTTGGTGTCATTTAAGGAGCAGTTCCCTGCCTGGTACACAGAGGGAGACCTCTTCTAACTGTGATTTGATGTAATGTGATGTGATCCTTAGAAAGTCTCAATCCCAGAAAACCTGAAGGCAACTAGGCTGAGAACACATCTTGATGTGATAGTCTGTTACTTTTATTCATAATCAGAATTTTTTTTATTTAATTTTTTGCACACATTATAATCAGTAATTCAGAGGGTTGCTCCCCCAGAAGAGGTACGGACTAGAGGCCCCTGTGAGGTAGAGGTTAGAGGCTCTTGTGAGGTAGGGGTTGGAGTCCCTAATGAGGTAGCGGCTACATTCCCCTGTGAGGTAGTGGCTAGAGTCCCCAGTGCGGTAGGGGCTAGAGTTACCTGTGAGGTAAGGGCTATAGTCCCCTGTGAGGTAGGGGTTAGGGGCCCTTTTGGGGTAGGGGCTAGAGGCCTCTGTTAGGTAGGGGCTAGAGGCTCCTGTGAGGTAGGGGCTAGAGTCCCTGGTGAGAGCCACTGCTGAGGCTTGCCAGGTGAATGGGTCCCGAGAGAGGAGCCCAGAGCACGGCCTGACCACAGCTCCTCAGTATCTGTCAGCATGAGACCCACATGGGCTGCTGCAGCTCCAAGGCAGAGGGTGGAGCACCATGGGAGCAGGGGGCTTGTGGTCCACAAAACTCCCAGTAACATGATAAGCCTGTGGGGTTGGCCCAGTGGGGAGGGCAGTGGGTGGGGTAGCTCAGCAATGTGGCCCCATTTCCAGAAGAATTTCACAAAGACAGGATGAGAGAAGAGGGATTGCACGCCACCCCCACCCCCCCCATTTGACCCACGACTTTGGGTGTTAAAAAGCAAACCTATGACCTAACTGCCCCCCACCCCCCGTACTGGCCATCCTTCCTGTTTAGGAGCTCTGACAGGGGGTACAACGTGGCATGTGAGCCTGGGCTGAGTGCTGTCCAATCTCGGACCTTCCTAATTTGCTCCAACTTCACAAAGACCTTCCTGAAAAGCTGCAGGTCTCAGGGGACGCTTCAGCGACGGTCTCAGCGCAGCACACGTATGCAGAGTAACGGCGTCCATGGGCCACAGATGACACTCTCGTCAGCGATGCATGCTTATACAGAGTGACAGCGTGCGGCATGGGCCACAGAAAACGCTTCGATGACAGTCCCAGCGCTGCACCCGCATGCAGAATGACTGCATCCGCCACAGGCCCTGGGTAATGCCTTGGTATCGGTCTCAGTGCTGCAAGCGTATATCGAGCAACGGCGTCCGCTGCAGGCACCGGTGAGCCTTGGTGACGATCTCAGCACTGCACACGCATGCAGCGTAATGGCATCCGCCACACCGCGGGCCACAGATGATGCCTCAGTGACAGTCCCGCACGCGCATGCAGAGTAATTACATCTGTTGCAGGCCCAGGTGCAGCCTTTGGTGACAGCAGGCCCCGGTGAAGCCTTGGTGATGGTCTCAGCACCGACATAACCTGATTGTGTGTACAGGGGGAGCAAGGTCAAAATAGCCTCTGCAGGTTAGTCTCCCTTTGGTATTTAAAGCCCTTTTGCCAGGAAAGTCAGACTGAGCTAAAATGTACCTACAGCTGTATGGGTATTTGTTGCTACATAAGCAAAGAACACAGGATTAGACAGAATTTTGTTCATTATGATTGCTATGATCGTATATTTTTTATTTTCACGTTTTTTTGTTACTTTGTGAAAATAAGCATGTTTTAATAGTATTAACAATACACAAATTGCAAAACAAATTCTGTTTTCTCTCTTGCACTGAAATTGCACCAAACGAGGAACCTGAAACCGAGTTTTGTACTGTTACACCCCTAGACTGATGTGCCTTGAACACTGACCATTATGTCAGTTATCCTCAAAGTAATGTTCTGGCCAGCAATGTGCAGGAATGTGGACCCAAGTTCAGCTATCCTGGTCATGGGGGTTTTGAAAACAGTGTTTATGACCCATTGTGAGATGGCCTTCCTGCTAGGAAGCTGGCAGTCTCCCCCTTCTGGGTGTGGGGTGGCCATACAGTCTCAGCTACCCCATTTCCACACATCGCAGCCTCCCTCGTCTGTGCCACCCAGACCTGGCCCACGCCTTTCAAGTGGTTTCTTCTTTAAAGCAGTGGTTTTGATGGTTGACTCAGGTGTCTGTCATTCATTAATTCATTACCCTGTTGCCTCGTCCGCCTGAAATCTCACATGGAAAGTCCATCATGGAAAAGGCGTATTAATAGGGACAGGCCCCCAGCATGCAGCTGTGGGGGGAGCCCAGGTGGCGTCAGCATCACAGAGAGGGGGAACCCGTGTGCTGGAAATGTCCAGTCACGCACTCAGCCTATAAAGAGCACAGCCAGCTGAAGGTTACTCTCCTTTGCTCCCTGTTTGACCAAGAGCCTGCATTCTGCGTGCTGGCTGCTTGCTGATACCCTCTCGGATTCAAGTTATTTCTTTTTGATGATGAGGTGAACTTAATGTTCTCACTTCCTTTTTGAATGTGCTTTTCCTGAATGATCTTTGCAGGAAAATGCTGTGGTGTCAGTGCAGCCTGTGTCAGTGCAGCCTGTGTCAGTGCAGCCTGTGGTGTCAGTGCAGCTTGTGGTGTCAGTGCAGCCTGTGTCAGTGTAGCCTGTGGTGTCAGTGCAGCCTGTGTCAGTGCAGCCTGTGTCAGTGCAGCCTGTGTCAGTGCAGCCTGTGGTGTCAGTGCAGCCTGTGGTGTCAGGGCAGCTTGTGGTGTCAGTGCAGCCTGTGTCAGTGTAGCCTGTGGTGTCAGTGCAGCCTGTGTCAGTGCAGCCTGTGGTGTCAGGGCAGCTTGTGGTGTCAGTGCAGCCTGTGGTGTCAGTGCAGCCTGTGGTGTCAGTGCAGCCTGTGGTGTCAGGGCAGCTTGTGGTGTCAGTGCAGCCTGTGTCAGTGCAGCTTGTGGTGTCAGTGCAGCCTGTGTCAGTGTAGCCTGTGGTGTCAGTGCAGCCTGTGTCAGTGCAGCCTGTGGTGTCAGTGCAGCTTGTGGTGTCAGTGCAGCCTGTGGTGTCAGTGCAGCCTGTGGTGTCAGTGCAGCCTGTGTCAGTGCAGCCTGTGGTGTCAGTGCAGCTTGTGGTGTCAGTGCAGCCTGTGGTGTCAGTGCAGCCTGTGTCAGTGCAGCCTGTGGTGTCAGTGCCGCCTGTGGTGTCAGTGCAGCCTGTGGTGTCAGTGCAGCTTGTGGTGTCAGTGCAGCCTGTGGTGTCAGTGCAGCCTGTGGTGTCAGGGCGGCAAGGAGAGTCAAATTGGAGAGATGGCTAAGTCCCATGTCATACTGTCCAAACAATAAAATTTGAGACACAAATGGGGAGCAGGGGGGAGATGACAAGCCAACGCTCCCTCCAATCACCAGGCAACCAGAAGGCAGGCATCGGGTCATACTGTACATGGAAGATGACACAGGCAGAACGGCGAGCTGGATGCACGGTTGTCATTGGTAGTGGCGACGTCACATTTTGCAGGGTGTGGTGGACATCTTGATAGATTGAGTCACTGACACTAATGCTGCCCCTATGCTGCCATCGGTGGCTCAGTGCTGCATTCATGCTGCTGTCAGTGGCTCAATGCTGCATTTATACTGGTGTCAGTGGCTCAGTGCAGCTCAGTGCTGAGTTCATGCTGCTGTCAGTGGCTCAGTGCTGCATTCATGCTGCTGTCAGTGGCTCAGTGCAGCTCAGTGCTGCGTTCATGCTGGTATCAGTGGCTCAGTGCAGCTCAGTCCTGCTCCCATGTGTCCCATGAATGCAGTACTCCCATGAGAGTAGTGTGGAACCAACTTCCGGGTCACTGCTCATGCGGTCGACCGGTTGGCTTGTACAGCGGCTGTTTCATTTATTTTGTTTATTTTCTCAAATTGCCCCTCAGGGACAAATAATGTTTTTTTGATTTGATTTAAGTGCTGTGTGTAGCTGCTGTCAGTGGCTCAGTGCAGCTCAGTGCTGCCCCCATGCTAGTGTCAATGGATCAGATATGGGGGCTTCTCAGTCCTACTCTGGTGATTTTGTGCTCCCCCAGGTTCTGCTGAAATCCTGGGGAGGGGAACCTATGTTTTTACCATGCTACACAAATTACAGGATGTCCTAAATGAACATTCATTCAAAGAACTGTGAATTGAAATGGCATCAGTGTTTTTCTCTGACCCAGGAAGACACCCCAAACAGAACGCAAAAAGAAACACAGAGGGTGACCCTGTCCCGCAAGAGCACATCCTGTCCTGCCTGCTGCGTTTTCCATTGACTGCAGCCATGTTTGGGGGGGGGGGGGGGGGTCAGGGGAAACACCTTGTGCCCCAGACTGCGGGGGAGAGTCAGAGCCAGCAGGGGGCATACCTGAGCAAAGTGCTGGGGGCAACCCTGTAAGAGATGGGGGTGGGGGCACAGCATCAGTGCGAAAAGGTGATGATCACGAGGGCACCCATCCATCCAGCCATCCATCATCCATTCATCCGTGTCCAGGTGTATAAGAAGCTGCCCCTCCCCCGCTGAAGAAGCTGCCCCCAGGACAGATGGCTTATTGCCCCTTGAGGCACAGGTGGCCTCTCCCTTCATGTTTGATTTTGGCAGATTTCTTTTGGATGACATTAGAGGTGTGAATGGCGGGGGGGGTGGCGGGGTGGACAAACGGACCCAATGGATCAGGCAAGCCGGCCGGACCCCTTGGGAATCCCTGTCATTGAGATCACAATGAGGGAATGTGGGGTATCGGCCACACCCAGCGGTTGAGGCATGGGGGTGGGGCGCCTACTGCCCATCGGGTCTGGGTGGGACCTCAGCACTCCAACCCCCACCCCACGTTGAAATTCCTGTGTAAACGAGCGTTTCTGTATAACAATGCCCCAAGATGAGACCTGGACGACGGAGCGTTTCCTCATGGGTGGGTCTCCGCCGCCACCTGTCTTTGGTTAGCAAGAGAAACTGAAAGCTGCCAGGTGCTGGAAGCAGCATTAGCAAAACTCACGCCCCAGCGAGGGAGGGGGTCCTTCCAGGCCATAGAAGGGGGGTTCTTCCGGGCTGGGGGGGGGAGGGGGGCTTCCAGATCCTTCTGGTGAGCTTTTGGTTGTCTGAGGTGGCCATGGGGTGATTAAGGTGAAGCACCCTCCCCCTCTGAGGAAATGGCCCCTGTGTGACTCCCCTCACCCACAAGCTCAGCCTGTAACAGTGACATTTCTTAATGTCTCCTTTACTGTATCCCTTGCCTCCTGCCCTCTGCTTACTGGGATGGGTACCAGGCTCCCTGTGACTCTGGATGGATGGATGGATGGATGGGCGGATGATGGACAGATGGATGGATGAAAGATGGATGATGAATGAATAGATGGATAAATGATGGATGATGTATTCCACATTCATTTTGACATCCTGATTGGGCAGGTCACATCACGGAGGCAGACACAGCATCATCCACACTTAAGGTGCCGTCCCCTGGCGTCTCTGGGGCCCAGAAGGTGAGCAAAACAAATAGCACTGGAGGGGAAGTGAGAGAACAATGGGCTGGTGCCAGCAGACCCTGCCGCACTGCCGTGGCACCCGGACCTCATGCTGTGCAGGTTTTATTATCAGGGCTCGGCATCTTGGAGGAAACGTCACAAACCAGTGTGCATTTTCTACAGCTTTTGTACTGGTGTGAACCCCATCCTGGCATATTTTTGGATTGAAAAAACAAAGCAGCATCTCAAGTTCCATCTTCAGGCTGCATGGATGATGCTGGTATGGTAACTTCCATGCTTCTCGTGTGGGTAAGAGTCACCCCACCCCCAGTCACAGACCTGAGCAGGGGTTGGGGGATTGTGATTCTCTTACTCGGAGATATCAGGGAACCCTGTTCTCAGCAAATTTATGCTAAACTTAAAAAGAATTGAGGCCCTGAGCCCTCCTCCCCACTTTAGCTTTTAATTTGAGTTTTAATGCTCATATTTGCTATGGCATACTCACACACTCACACCACATCTAACCTGAGCTCTGTTATATGTATTTATAGCTCAGAGCATGTAAGTTGCTGTCTAGCCTCCCCCAGTGTTACCATCGTGCTCTTTCAGCACAGTCACTGTGCTACCCACTGCTTTGCAGCTACCGGCTACTAGCCCCCGGCCACCAGCCACTGGCTACTGGCCACCGGCCACCGACTACTGGCTGCCAGACACAACCACCAGCTACCGACTACCGGTCACTGGCTACTGGCCATGGATTACTGGCTACAGGCTACTGGCCACTGGCTACCAGCCGTCGACTACTGGCTACCGGCCACCGGATTCCAGGCACCAGCTACTGACCACCAACCACCAGCTACTGACTATCAGCCACCAGCCACCAGCCACCGGCAACTGGCTACCGCTGGTCTGAGAGATGGGGGCTGAGAGAAGGAGGACATGGACAGTGTTATCTCCTGGCTAGGGAAGGCGCTGCAAGTGGGGGAGCAATCAGGATGCTGCTCTCGGGTGAGTCGCTCTGTGACCCCCCCACGCCCACCCAACCCTGGAGCCCCAGCCGAGATCTGCTGAACCCACAAATCCGGCAGGAAAGCGTTTGGTGCCTGACAGCTTTATTATTCACACAGGCCCCGGTCAGAGGTCTCACCCTTCATCAATGACCTGGCAAATAAGGGCACACCACAGAGGCCGGCCCAGGGCTGGGGGGGCACTCTCTCTGGCCCTACTCAGGCATGTCCCCCTCACTGTATCTTAGATAAGCTGCATATCAATGCTGCATTAGCCTCTAACAGGATTATTTTTCCCTGTAAGCATGCCCAGGTTCACATATCACACTGCTCTATAGGGGCGGGGGGGTTTCATGCAGGTCCTCAGCCCTCAGTAACCAACATAAATCTGTGAGAAAAGGGCAAAGTAATGTGTTTGTGTGCCACCCCCGCCACTGCGTGTTCCTAACTGGAATACTGTAAGGCAGCAGTTACTCTCCCTGCCGACAGGATGTCCCACACGCCCCTGCATGCAGGACTTGGGCACCATCCCCCCCCCCCCCCCCCAGACAGACATGCTCGACGGCACACAGCCCCTGGGGGACTGAGGCAGTTCTCTGCACAGCCTTCTGCTGGGAATGTGTGTTTACAGAGAGTGAAACCTGTGCTCATGTGTGGTCCATCCATAATCCATCCACGGAGGCACGGACCCAGGACCCAATGCAGTCCCCTTCAGGACAGAGGAAATACAGGATGCGGGACGAAGCATCTTGGACGGTAGGCTGAAGACAGGCAGCTGCTGGCCCATTGTCTGCGGTGATCGAAGGGGTACAAACAGCCCTTCAGCGAGCATCATTTATTCAGGCTGCAAACTGATATATCCTGTGTGAAGATGCCCCAGAGGCAGCCAGTTCCCCATCTGTCTCTGATCAAGCCTGACGTATTTTTTTCATTTGTCTATTTATTTATTTAACAGATTTCTGTGACAGGAAGCAAAAGGCTTCCCTCTGGGGGGGCAGGCCTCAGCTATCTGTATGTGAGGGGTGTCTGGAAGATCAGTAGGTGTCTTAAATATGAAATGTAACAGCTCGACCAGCTCAGGAAGATTTAAGCTGCACAGATTGATTTAACCAGCTTAATAAGCTCAGAGAATGTTAACCATCTTAAGCAGCTCTACAGGCTTTTGTTTTGACAGGTCATAATGAAGGAGGGATGACCCACATAGCGGCTCTCAACAAACAGGGTTTTATTAACAGTGCAACGACGCATAACTCAAAGGGAGAAGCAGAAAACAGAGGGGCCACAAGGGGTCAAAAACAAAACAGGTAAACTACAATGACTAAAGCAGGGAGCAACACAGGAACAACAACAACAGCAGCAGCAGCAGCAGCAAACACACATTTAAACAGACGCTCCGCTACTTACGAACTTTCAATTTATGAACTTTCAGACATACAAACAAAGAGGACTGTAACTCCAAGTTGTGTTCCTTGGGCTCATGTTTCCTGTCCGCGACATCAATTTTTTTTTCTGCGCACCAATTCTGCCTAGTACGACTTCTGGCCGCTACTCCCACCACACAGCAGTGTAGCGTGCGTACTCCCAGCATCCTAGATCTTTGTACTTGCGTATACCCTTAAAATGATGTAGAATAACGACTGTTATGAGTGCATGGACCAATCATGACAGCTTTAACCATACTAACCAGCGTCACCAGCTCCATGTTAACCATTTTAACCAACTCCAAAGACTTTTACCATCTTAACCAGCTGAGGACAGTGTGGAAACGTGAGATGGGGCCTTCTAGGGGGGCGGGCTGGGGACAGAGTGGGAAAGTGAGACAGGGCCTTCTGGGGGGGCGGGCTGGGGACAGTGTGGGAAAGTGAGACAGGGCCTTCTGGGGGGGGTGGGCTGGGGACAGTGTGGGAAAGTGAGACAGGGCCTTCTGGGGGGAGGAGCTGGGGACAGTGTGGGAAAGTGAGACAGGGCCTTCTGGGGGGAGGAGCTGGGGACAGTGTGGGACAGCAAGGCTAGGGGCGTAGTTGTGTCTCAGGTGTGTGATTTGGGAGCAGATCGTGGAAATGAACCAGTTCAGTTCGACATATTTCCGTATAGTTAACATTAACAGGCAGACACCAAAGTAATTAGTGTCACAGGAAAACATGTCAGTGGAGAAGGAAGCGGCCCCCTGCAGCTGGCATGGGGTCACGGTCATTGCATGCGGGCCAGACCCCGCCCTCCCGCGTCTCCTTGCTGGGGAGATGTGGGGCTGGGTGCTCCACCTTCACCTCCACCCACTCAGCCATGAAGTTCAGGCTCACGCTGAACCAGAGCAGTCAGCTGGCAGTGAGGGCGTCCAGGTGGGTCACATCCAGGGAAGGAGCCCTCGCCCCGCGCCATGAGGCATCTGCTTATAGACCGACACCCCCACCCACAGGTCAGCCAACCCCCCACCCCGGCCCAGGAAGGAAAGCTTTGTATTGAGGCAGACAGTTTTCAGACTGCAGGGTTATTTGGCTGTGACAGAAAGCAAGCAGCGGTGGGTATGTGGCACAGGGCCGCTTATGAGCTGGGTAGCCTGTGTGCGTCTGCTGTGCCGCCTCTGGGACCCCGGGGGGCCGGCAATAATAAAAGTGCAGGAATGTCATAAGGTGACACCACAGTTTAATTTATACGTTTGCATTATAATGCAAAACTAGGAATTTCCTTAATTATTAAAGTCCTTCTTCAGGACAGGGTCATAGTAAGATTTACATGTGATCAGACACAATGTCTAATGCATAACTGAATGTACCGCTTCCTATAGTCAGCAGTGGAAAGAGCAGCCCCATCTGATTTTCATACTTAAAAGTACGGACACCACACCCGAATGTTACTCAGGTCAAATGGAAATCATCCAGTAAAATTTAATAAAAATTAAAAGTAAAAATACCTGGTTTCAAAAGTACCTAAAGTACTAAAAACTAAAAAGTACTATACAGTGGTACCTCAGAACTAGAACTTAATCCTTTCAGAACTCCAGATCGAATCCTAAAAAGTTCAAGTTGTGATTGAATTTTTCCCATAAGAAATAATGGAAAACCAATTAATTGGTTCCTGGAGTTTTGTCGATATATGCTGCCTTGTCGAAAAATGCTACCGTAGTGCTAATCGATAGCCCTAACCCTAACTCTTACCCTAACCCTAACCCCCCAAAACCCCGTAAAACCCTTACCGTAACCCTAACCCCTGAAACCTAACCCTAATTCCAAAACGGTGGAACTGCACATGCGCAGAAAGGCTCCATAGCACGTCTTGATAGGTAGGATTTTATGACAGAACACCGGTCCCAAAAAATTACACCGAAATACGTTTTTTTTAAGCATTTAAACACAAAATTAACAGGATAAAACAAGAGCATATACTGTACTAAACGCATCTAAGCACATTTATCAAAACAGTAATTTTTAAAATAAATGTATCCAAACAATGTGTCCTGCCTCCATCGTCCGCTCCTTCCGCGTGCCACGCCCCCTCGTTGACCCCGCGTAGAATCCCTTTGTGATCAGCTGTTTCTGGTTGTTGTCATTAGTCCTCTGTATTTAGTCCGCATTTCAGTTTGTTTCCCCAGTCCGGTCATTGTATTGTCCGTCTGCGTTTTGCCTGCCTTACCTATAATTAAACCCTGTATTCCCCGATACCCTGACATCTGCTCCATGCCTCCGTTCAGTCCCGCTGGGCACGACAATATTATTATAATTAAATGTATTAATGGTTTATTATTAATTATATTAAAATAATTAATAATATCTTTATTTTTAAATGTATTTTATTATATAATAATTACTGTTACTGTCTATCATTGTCTAAATGTATTTTTACTGTCTAAATATATGTATTCAGCTAGTGTAAACATGCAGGATGCTATCACAGAAAATGCGAGACTGAGATTGAAGCTTTACCCTTTGTTTCCGCTGAGAGACGTGCAGCGTGACTCATTTCCCCGCGCGTATAAATTATCTTAGGTCGGCGTTCACGGTTTGACTTCTGAGTTCTAGCTAGGTAATTTTTTTTTCGAACTGGTTGGTTCGAATTTTAAGAAATTCGAGTTATAATGAGTTCGAGAACTGAGGTACCACTGTATATTTAAATCTATTGATCTTTCGTGAAGCAACCTATCCTTTAAAATTAACTCAAGACAGGGTTACAGTGCAGCACAAGAAGGAAAACTGAGTCGCATGTCTTGTTTTATTCAGAAAAGGCGCCGAGTTTGCTGGCGCAGATTAGCTGAATGTTTTTTTTTCTGTGGAAAATGAAAAATCGATATACGGACCAGACTTAATAAGGAAGTATAAATATTTCCTGGGCTGGTACTTTTAGACCTCTTATAAGTGGTTAATGAACCGACTAAAACCTTCCTCGTCTAATGTAGTCATTACCTTTATTTCAGGGGTTGTGTTGTTAGTTCTAGTGCTACTAAATTTGAATATTGAAAAAGTTTAAATATCCGACGGAAATTTCGGTATGTTAACCGTTATATCGTGCATCTCTACATATTGTTTGTTCCATCTTCATAAAGACAATATGTAGTGCATAATAATAATATATTGCTCAAGAATCGTGAAAGAAAAATAGCGATCTCAAAAAAAATCTCAATTCATATTTTACCCAGAATAGTGAGTCCATACTCGGTGCGCTGCATGCGATAGTACAGAACGTATCCGAGTAAAAGTCGTTATTTGACTCCAAAGTGTAGCTAAGTGAAAATAAAAGTTGCAAGTTAAGGCCACTTAAGTACAGTAACAAAGTATTTGAACTTCGTTTATTTACACCTCTGTCTGTAGTGAAGCGAGAATCATTAGCCAATAAGCCAGACAAACGTTAGTTCCACAGTAGCACCCTCTGTCGTGCTATGGAAGCACTACATTGCACGCCCCGTCTCAACTTCTCCGCTTCTGGCCAGTGTTGTTACTGGCGACAAAAAGAAAATACTATGAAACTAGGCGCCTTGTCAACGAGAACTTAAATTGTTAAATTGTGGGATACAATGTAGGTCTTTGGAGATATGAATGGGCTTCCTGTTTTTCCTTCAAACAGAAATACGTTCAACAGGACAACCTTCAAATGTGTTTTTTTTGTTCGTATACGTTTGGTAATCTAGCATTTTAATCTGTCTGTGACGTGTCAATTTGCTTTAAAATGAAATTCATATTAATCTAAGACAAATGAAATCAGCTGTTAGAAACATTTTACGTCTGCTCCAAAATAGCAGGGAGTCTCAAACTTGCCATGAAACGTTGCTAAAACAATTCGGCTAATGCCAGCCCTTATTTTAATTTTCGTCATTATTTTTCACTTGACTTTATTTTTAAATTAATTAAATTATCTTGATTTAGATATGAAAATAACAAAAAAAGACCAGTTATTAAACATGAGTAATTCTAAGAATGCGCCGACGAAATATGCTTTCGAGCATCCGATGCTCCCCAGTTTGTTTCACAGACTATTGCTATATAAGCAGGGGCGTCAGAAGCATTTTGAAAGTGGGGGGGGGACACCCTGGCATAAAACGAATATTTTATGTTAAATGTGGGGGGGGGGGTCCAAAGGAATAATTATGAAATGTTTGTAAATTTATTATGTTCTTGTGATACCACAGCATTATTGTATACGAGATGTTGCGCTGAAGTATATTAATAAACCCCAGTTGTTTTTATTTAATTGATTGACACAGTTATCTATTCATTGTGGTTTCCCTACATTTTACCTAAAAGTCTGTCAGATGACATTTAAATAATCTCACATCCCAAATCAATGTGTATAAAAATGTAAAATCTCCAAGCTGCGGCAGTTAACACTTAGGGGCTGCCATTGTAATGTAGCATTGCACTGCTATTCAAACTGCACCGTGATCTTGCGCTTGCCCAGGCTTGTTTTTATTATAAAAACTGGGGAAAATACGAGCTGAAGGCAACATAGCGTTTAAAGTACGATTTAAGCAAGCCTCCGTGTGCATAGATTGTTTGTGTCCGTTGTTTCCTCAGCACAATCAATTAGCGGCTGGAAAAACAGGAATGCCGAGGTAGGAAAACAGCGCATCGCAGCGGGACTGTCCGGGTCTGGCTTCGAGTTAGGGCTAGGGTGGGCGATTCAGGGGCTCGCTGACGCTCTCAGGAGTGCTGTCTGTTTTTGTGGACTCAGAAGCTGTTATTTTAATATTAATATTATGTTCAATTGTGCAATTGTGAAGTTATAAGTGATTCTATAAAGTATTTAAAGAAGAACTAGGCTCGAGGCTTGTAACCTTTCCTGCACTTTGAAGCCTTACTGGCGTGATTAGAGGAGCCGGTAGGTCTGCTTGGAAGATGCGGGACTCCAGCCGGGCGGGCGAACGACCGACGGGGCCAAGTAAGCAGAGACGGGGCGGGGGTGAGAGGGGCTGATTGATGCGGGAGGGGGATTAGTCCTGGGAGGGGAAAGGGGTGTGGAGGGCTGAGAGTTTAAAAAGGCAGGCAGCTCAGCAGCGCAGACAGTCTCTCACTTGGTGTCGCTTGTTTTCTCTAGCTAAGGACATTCCTACCGGCGCTCATCAAGCCTCGTCTGATCCTGCTCATTCTGGCGATATAAACGGGACGTTCTGAACATTCAGGAGCTGCGTTTGGATTTGAATTTTTTTTTAATTAACATGGATCCCACCGCTTTGTACGGGGACATATCCTATGACGACTATGACGGCAACAACAGCGACTGTGATTACACTGAGTGGGAGCCCTCCTATTCGCTCATCCCTGTGCTCTACATGCTCATCTTCATCCTGGGGCTCTCTGGCAACGGCGTGGTCATTGTCACTGTCTGGAAGTCCAAGTTCAAGCGCCGGGCAGCCGACGTCTACATCGGCAACCTGGCCCTGGCCGACCTCACTTTTGTGGTCACGCTGCCACTGTGGGCGGTCTACACAGGCCTGGGCTATCACTGGCCTTTTGGTGTGGCTCTCTGCAAGGTCAGCAGCTACGTTGTTCTGGTAAACATGTACGCCAGCATCTTCTGCCTGACGTGCCTCAGTTTTGACCGCTACCTGGCCATCGTGCACTCGCTGTCCAGTGGCCGCCTACGCTCCCGCGCCACCATGCTGGCCTCCCTGGGCGGCATCTGGCTGCTGTCGGGCATCCTGGCGGTGCCCACGCTGCTGTTCCGCACCACTGTGGAGGAGAGCGAGTCCAACCGCACCATCTGTGCCATGGACTTCAGCCTGGTGACGCTGAACCGGCTGCACGACCCCATGTGGATTGCCGGGCTGAGCCTGTCGTCGTCGGCGCTGGGCTTCCTGTTGCCCTTCCTGGCGATGACTGTCTTTTACTGCTTCATCGGCTTCACTGTCACACGGCACTTCAACAACTTGCGCAAAGAGGACCAGAAGAAGCGGCGCCTGCTCAAGATCATCACCACCCTGGTGGTGGTGTTTGCCATCTGCTGGACACCCTTCCACGTGCTGAAGAGCCTGGATGCACTGTCCTACCTGAACCTGGCGCCCAGTGGCTGTGCCTTCCTGCGCTTCCTGCTGCTGGCGCACCCCTACGCCACCTGCCTGGCCTACGTCAACAGCTGCCTTAATCCCTTCCTGTACGCCTTCTTCGACCTGCGCTTCCGCTCACAGTGCCTGTGTCTGCTGAGCCTGAAGAAGGCTGTGCACGGCCACATGAGCTCCATCTCCTCCACCCTCAGCGCCCAGACGCAGAAGTCCGAGGTGCAGTCTCTGGCTACCAAGGTGTGACGGCCGCGGAATGCGGCCATGGGGCGCCTGCGTTCCCCACCACGCATTCCGGCTCGGTTGCGGACTCGAGCTGATGGACACCCTGCTGTGAAAAAAGTGTCTTAATTTGTTACTGGAGACAAAGAAAAAGTTGCTGTCGTCACAGTAAACTGAGCCGGAGGTGGCGCCGACCGGTCAAGCAACACGTCTCTTTTTAAAAAAGCCCGCTACAGCCTCCCCTGGGGGATGGACTCAGAAAGCTTAGCGTGAAGGGGGGTCACCCCTGCCCCCCCAGCCCCACCAGCAACGGGTGCCAGCTGGCTGAGCCCCTGCAGCTGCTGGTTTCCTCATGCACCTTCGGAGGTGAGCGGTCATTTCAACAGGACTGCGGGACTCCCCCTCCCGGTGTGGTGGGGGGGGGTCCACACGAGGGTGGGGGCGATATTCTGATTACACTGGAAAAGAAAAATTAAAAATGTACAGTATTTTCATACTTTCTCTTGGCTTTTTTTGTTCTTTTTAAGCACTTGTCTAAAGTTGCATAGAGTTGGGTAGTTTTTGTGTGGGGGGGTTGACTGTTTACCTGCTCTGGCTCAATGGTGTCGACCGAGGGGTGTTTGGCTGCAGGGGGGGTGAGTCAAGGAAGGTGCTACAGATTAATTAAATAGTTTGAAGAGGAGACGGGGGGGGGGAGAGACAGATGGCAGCTGGCAAATGTTTTTGGGGGGTGGTTAGGGTGTGAAGTGGGGGGGGAAGTATCTGTGAAGAGGTGGCAGCATCATGGGGCAATGGGGTTGACGGGGTGGGGGGGGGGGGTAATCAGCCTCACCTTACTAACTAACAGCTGTATGATAGAATTATGACGTTGTTTTTGTTTTTTATTATCAATTGTTTTATGAAATAAACATTGCTTTTTATCGCACGCCATTCCTCTTGTGTGTCTTCTTAGTGGATCCAGCTGTCCTGGTCCGTTATCCGTGTGATGGTTTGTCTGACAGCTACACGGATCCTGAGTGGGTAAAACATGCACATGGAGTGCCACACACAAACACGCCAGCATTCGATGGGGACTCCACACGGATCAGACTCTGTCGGCCAGACACTGGGCGGCAGCCAGCTTCCGAGCATGCCGGGCATCTCCAGGGTCAGGAGGCTTCTCAGCTGTGAGAGTGAGGCTCATGGCTCTGGACCCTGCTCATTGGGCTAATGGTCAGTGAGTTCTATAAAGGTCCTCCTGGTCCAGAAGGCCTGAGCAGGCAGCCACAGGCTGAGTGAGTCAGGGTCCGTGCAGCTCTTCACAGGGTCCGTGCAGCTCCTCAGGGTTCGTGCAGCTCCTCAGGGTCCGTGCAGCTCTTCACAGGGTCCTTGCAGCTCCTCAGGGTCCGTGCAGCTCTTCACAGGGTCCTTGCTGCTCCTCAGGGTCTGTGCAGCTCCTCAGGGTGCGTGTAGCTCCTCTCAGGGTCTGTGCAGTGTGTTCCTGTTGCAGTGCAACTGACGCCAGACTCCTAAAAGGGGTTTGATTTGCATGACAAAGCAAACACCTTCATGGAAGTGGCAAGATCACTGTGGCAGGCATCAGCTAGTTCCAGGCAGTGGCCTTCATGCTTCCCAGTGTTTATTCTGCTTCTTCACAGAAACAACAACTGAACAATAAAACAAACTGAAAATCCTAGTGCAAGGGCTTACCCTCATACCGTCTCAGGTTTAATTCAATACATTTGCAGCATAGTTGCCATCACTGAGTAATACTTCTAATTATGCCTCAGGAAGTTAATCTTGTTATATTGCCTAACTTAACTGGTATCCCAGAATGCACCACAATGGTAAGACAACCTGTCAGTGGGGTTTGGGGGGTGAGGGGTGGGGGTCACACATGGCAATGAAGGTTCACATTCCCCTCTACATGCTTGGGCGGGGTGGGTGTTGGGGGGGAGTGAAATTCGGACCGGTCTGGCTAGGTCCAGCAGTAACCCGGCAGTAGGTAAATGCCCAGGAACTCAATGAGAGCCCATTAGCATGGTGATTGGGGTGGGCCTTTTTGATCTGAGGGTAATGAGTTCTGTTAGATATAATCTTGGCAGAACAACTGGTGGTAGTGAAGTCGCAACAAAAGTCAATATTTGTCTCTGTTGAAAAACATCTGGGGGAGGGGAGGGGGACGATGGGGCTGGAAAACGATTAGTACTTAAAGGAAAGAAAATGCAAAAAAACATTGATGGAGAGTGGAACCTGAGGGTTACCTTAGGAACAGGGACCTCGTTTCCACCAACACGGAGCTGGGGCTGGTGCTGGTACTGGTGCTTGTGCTGGGCTGGTTCTCACTTGGTGCCTTTTGAGAACCAGACGGTATTTCCACCGAAATCAAAAAGAACAGTACAGAAATGTTACGTAGTAAAGTAAAGGTTAATCTGTATTTCATTTTTTTTTGGCTTTATTTTGCCAAACCAAAAAAAAGTTTCTGGAGTACGACTCCTTACTCTCTATTGCCTGTATCCTCTTTTGTCTCGGTATAGGCTCCCCCATCTGTGTGTCAGTTTGTTCTCGCTCCCTCTTGTACTGCTCTCTTTTTAAGGATTTTGCAGTAATGGTAAAAGCTTCGCCTCATGATTTCTTCGCCATTCAAAGGCCATGATATTTTATATGACCTCCGACATAGTTATACTTTTTTATTAATTCTAGCCAGCAGATCAATCATTTGTTCTTCTCAGTATAAAAAATCATGTAACCTTATTCCGCTAATTAGTTGGCAAGCTCCTTCACTGCCAGCACCACTGTTATTCGATTAAATAAATCGGCCATGGATTGAATTTTCCAGGTATGGGCGCCATAGCCTGTATCACTTTCACTGATGTTATGGTACCACATTCTGAGCCCAGCTTTTCTGCGGGAGGCTCTGTTGGGATGGGCGGCTCTGTCGGGTTAGGAGGCTCTGTCGGGATGGGTGGCTCTGTCGGGATAGGAGGCTCTGTCGGGATAGGAGGTTCTGTCGGGATAGGAGGCTCTGTCGGGATAGGAGGTTCTGTCGGGATGGGAGGTTCTGTCGGGGTGGGTGGTTCTGTTGGGACGGGAGGATCTGTGAGGATGAGAGGAACTGTCTGGATGGGAGGCTCTGTGTATCTTTAGTGCTGTGGGTAGTGGGGGCAGGCAGCTTAGATGGATTGTGGGGGAGGGAGAGGCATGGGAGGGTCACTCCCAATGTCCCAGTCAGTAGCGACAGAGGGCTATCCAGGCTATGGTTGTGAAAATAAACAGCAGCGGAAGGACTTAAGATTTTGTGTGTAGCAATGTCCCAGAAAAACTCTTAATTAAACTAACACTGCCAAGAGTTTGTTGCCAATTATTTCCAGTTTTCATTTGCATTTTGTCAGAATATGGAAAATCAGTCACAGGAGAACGATGGGGGCGGGTGGGGGGGGATGACTTTTTACTGTGTCAAAACTCTCCACTTAGAGCCATTGATGTGACAAAGAAAACTTATAAAAGTGTCCCTTATAGGTGCTGCCTGCTGTTTCTCACCAGGGCCCCCGGCTGGCTGGGAGGCCCCTGGGAGAAGCTTTCATCCCACAGCAGCTGGAGGAAGTGGGCACATGATACAGGTCTGTGAGAGGGTGAGGGTTAGGGTTTGGCTTAAGGGTCACACATGGTCAGAGTCTCTTCTCTGTGTGACTGGTGGCAACTCACGGTTACTGTCACCGAAAGGACATCTTAAGAACATTCTGGTCTTGTGAATGACAGTCTGGCTAATCAGAGTTTGGCTCAGGTACCAGTCCCTCTTGGTGAGAGAGGCGGGGAGGGACAGAGAGAGAGGGGGGAGAGACAGACGAGGGAGAGTGAAAGAGAGCAAATGTAAAAATGTAAAGTTTTGATGGTGGTGGATTTTGAATGAGAAAGGAATCCATTAATTTTGAGTCACTGAATGCATTTGTATGAAAGCAATGAGAAGTGATTCACTGTTTACCCCAGATAAACTGATGTTATGGCAACTGTGTGAAGAGTTTCAAGAAGGCGAATTTAGTATTGCAGAATGTATCTTAGCAAATGAAAAAAACTGTAAATAACCCACCCTAGGCATCGTAGCAACAGGTCTAGTATAGACACTTACATTTAAAAGGGACAATGCATAAAAAGTGACTTTGTGGCAACTCGACATTATTCCAAATTTATCTATGGGAAATTTGTAACAGAACAAATGTAACCAAGACTCGCTGAATGGATACTTTGTTAAGTGTTACTTTTTTCTTTTTAAATTGTGTGATTCAGCAGTGGAATATTCCGCAGGGTGGGAAGGTGATAAATGCAACATGCAAAACTATGTATCACCTAGTATTTTGGCGGACTGACCGTTGAGTGACACAGATACAGCCGCACACAACTATAAATGCTCATGACAGCAGAGCCACTTGTGTAGGCCACGGCATGGGCTCGGTTAGTGACAATGTCAGTGCGGGCGCTGGTATCACACCCATTCCTGCCCCGCTGGCCCTCTACTGCAAACACACCTCCCCCCCAAATTAAACATCAAAGACGCTGGGGTGTCACCTTCAGATGCTGTGGCACCATTTTTAATTAGACCCTGTCACACCTGTGAGCCAGGACACAAAAGGCTTCTGGGCCAGGACTGGGGGGGTCTCAAGGGCTGATGGGAAGCAATTTGTTACCGTTTAGGTGGGGGGGGGGGACTGCTGATAATTAAAAGGTTCTTATCTGGGGCTTAAGGTTTCCCACAGTGAAGGAATCCACAAGCTAAACAAGGGCCTGTTCTGCCTTATGGCGTTTTTCCACTGCCACCAAGAACCGAACTGTACCCGATGTATGCAAGCTGTACGTGGGCCATACCCAAGCTTTACCATTGCAAAGAATGTGAGCTGTACCCAAACCACACCTGAGCTGTATCTAAGCCGTACCTGAGCCATACCATTGCAAAGAATGCAAGCTATACCCAAGCCATACCTGAGCCGTACCATTGCAAAGAATGCAAGCTATACCTGAGCCATACCTGAGCCGTACCATTGCAAAGAATGCAAGCTATACCTGAGCCATACCTGAGCCGTACCATTGCAAAGAATGCAAGCTATACCTGAGCCATACCTGAGCCAAACCATTGCAAAGTATGCAAGCTATACCTGAGCCATACCTGAGCCAAACCATTGCAAAGTATGTGATCCGTATCCAAGTCATAACTAAGCCGCACTTGAGCTGTACCCGAGCTGTACCCGTGCCGTACCATTGCAAAGCATGCGAGCTGTACCTAAGCTGACATGACCCTGCTTACTAGCAGGGTCAAAAGCGTGACCAAACTAAGCTTGTTGCATCACCACCATTTGATTAGGCAAAATGCACAGCGATACAAGTGTTCTATGCATGGAGTAACTGAAGGAAAAGGTGTATATTCTATATATAATTCATTACAAAGTATTGATGCATTCCCAATAACTTCCAACTGCCTATTTGTAAAAGTACTGAACAGCTGAAAAGAATGGATTCATAATGCAAACTTACGCAAGTGAATGCTAATTCTGTTAGTGTTTGATACTTGCATAATATGGCAATTCTTACAGACATGCTACCGGAATAAGTATTGCACACAATAAATCATGATGCACACCATGTAAACAGTAAATAAGCATCTCTTCAGTTTTATGTCACTGTTGCTCTCCAAACCCAACCTTTACCGAGCTGACCCATCTGCAATGGAAAACTGAAGCGAGCTGGAACCACGCTGTACATGTGGACAGCTCAGGTCTGGGTCAGGCACAGCTCAGGTCTGGGTCAGGCACGGCTCAGGTATGATTCGGTTCCTGTATGACAGTGGAAAAGCGTTATTTGACTGTGCCCCTCCTCCCAGTGCCCATTCTCTGCAATGCATAGTAAGACCCATTCATCCTGGAGCTGCACATCTCTCGGTCATTCATGGGCCCCTCCTCCACTGGTAGGTGGCCCTGTTGTACTATCTTCAGCCAAGGTTCCTGAAGGGGGCGCTTTGTATGTCTGGGTCACCATCACCTTTCACACGGTGCTGGCCTTATTGGGTGATGCACGCACGTATCTGCAATCCCAGCATCTGCCTGATGGTGGCAGTGACTCCGAAAGCCCAGCGCCTGGATTCTGACCCCAGGCCCTGCTGGAGAGCACCTCACGCACGGCTCTCTATCCACTGTGATGCATTTTGCCACATGGCTGGTCGTGGCTGGAGCAGAGCCATTGTGCCGGCGGTCATGGTCACTGGGCCGAGGTCGGGTGAGGAGTACAGTGAAGGCTGAGTGGGGCAGGAATGGGTGTGATACCAGTACTCACACTGACATCATCACTAACCAGCTAGATATACTTCTGCATGGAGCGCAGGGCCAGCGGGGCAGGAATGGGTGTGATACCGGTGGTCATGCGGCCATCATCACTAACCAGCTAGTTATATGTGTGATACTGTCTGCGTGGGTGTTGCTCAGCAATCCCTCTGCCATGACGCTAGGTGATCCATAGTTTTGGATGTTGCATTTATCATCTTCTCACGCTGCGATATATTCAGTTGTTGAATCAAACAATTTGAACAGAAGAAAACCAAGCATTTAACAAAGTATCAATTTATGGAGTCCTGGTTACATTTGTGCTGCTCCAAACTTTGTGTAGACAAATTTGGAAAAATGTTGAGCTGCTATAGTCACTGTTTATGCATTGTACATTCTAACGTTAGTCTCTATAGTACGTTTTACTTTTTTGTAAAGTACAAATAAAATTAATGGAGGTATGTGAATTTGGCGCCAGCATCCTGAGTGTTTTGTAGACCTGTTGATATGATACCCAGGGTGGGTAATATAATGCTAGATATAAACATTGCTTCAGTTACAGTCAGCCATATAAGTACCCCAGGAATTTACACTTTCTCTGTTCCCATAAAAATATCAATGAATGCCACGAAACAGGCCAATTGTTGTTGTGGTCTTCGTTTCCGGGGCAGTGCACATGTACGGCGTAGGGTCCACGGCGATGCTGTACTCATGGCATCAGTTTGACACATGTGTAGAAATCAGCCTTTCAGAGAGGATTGTGCCTTTGCTGCCCCCCCCCCCCCCCGGAGAAGGATTAGGGTCATATAACACTCCTAATATCTTAATGTGGCCGTAGGCACACTGCCCTTGTCTAGACAACGGGGGAGGGGGGATGCTCTGATAGGCGCGGGGGAGCACAGGGCTAAACTGGAGTGGGCCATACTCTCCAACTATGGGCACCTGGGCTCCTCAGGGAGGAGACTCGGCGTAGGGTTAGGCTTAGGGTTAGGGTTAGGGCTGTATGTGCCGGTGGGTGTGGGCAGGGGGACCGGCGACAATAGGCTATGTCTGTCTGACACTCCAGCCCCAGTTGGGTTTGTTTTGAACAAGCACATAGTGTCAGGACAGGAAGTAACGTGTCACTAGCCAGATGCCCTCTTTGATGCAGAAATGTAGCTCTGGCATGGAGAAGGGCTTTGTGTCCTTCGCTAGGCATCACTGAGTGCACTGCCCGCAGGTCAAAGGTCACATCGTCAGGTCAGGTGGGAGAGAGGCCATCGCCAAGCACTCTGACATCAATGCCAGGGAAAAGCATTACCCTGCAGCCCATCCCATGAGCTGCAGGGAGGACAGAGCACTGAACATTCAGCGGGGGGTGACAGAGAGCACTGTCCACACAGGGTCCCAAGTCCATGAATTGTCATATTTAAGGTTAGCATTTAATTGCAAGCGACTAAGAGCAGAAATGTACAGAGGAGGAGGAATGGAGGCGGAACACTGATTGTTTTTTAAAGCAATGAAACAAACACCTCCCCACAATTCTGGATATCATGTGTGCGGGCCAATGGAGACCATGGGATCAAAGAGCAGCCCTTCCCGCCTGCCCCATCAGTGGTGCAGCCCCGATCAGGGACCCCCCACCAAGGCTGCTCTTATGAGCACTGAGTAAATGTTGACTCAGCAATGGGGGCCCCCTGCCAGGGCCATGACCACAGACCCCCCCCCCCAGAGAGCGATGAAGCTGGTATCCTCACCTCCTTGGCACATGGGAGAGCCAGCCACATGGCGGAATGCAGATTACCCTGCTTATCAGGGCCGTGGAGAGACATTTAAAGGGGCGGGTGCTCAAAGTTAAAAAAGATAGAACAGGCTGAATAACAACAACTCACATTCATGACGAATCTAATATGGAATTATGTGGATATCCATATTAGATCGTTTTTAGTGAAATAAAAGCCCTCCAGAAAAGAAGGGAAAAGTCCTGTAACTTACTTTAAAACAAAACATGTTCCCTAAAATGGTGGACAGAGCTACAGAGCCCCTTGTAACACCCTTACCCAGTTAGCTAGCAGTTAATGACCACCACAACTTGTGCAGTTCATAAAAGGACAGGTAATGTTTGTCGCGCTGTTGCACAAACGGCACGCTCATTTATTTCAATTCATTTGTTATTATAGACTATAGTGTGCGCTGTACACCCTATTTACTGTTTTGTTGCAGTCTGCACCTTCCAATTAATTTGCCTGCTTCTCCTCCAGCTCCGCACTACCCAGCCTGCAGAAAATGCGCGTGCACTTTGTGAGCTCGTACCCGGCTCGTAATGAGCGCGCTCTGCCCTCAAGGGCGAGCATTGGTTAATGGCAGTCATGTGACTGATGCAAGCCAGATCCTTTTATTTAGCAAAATTGAGATTAATAGTTACATTTTATTGTTGAGGGGCAAAGACAGGGCTCCATACGCACATACACATTAAAAAAAAAAAAAAAAAAACAACAACAACAACAACAAAAAAAAAAAACCCAAGAAAAGGGCACTTGAGGCATCCTGCTGCTTATCATCACTCCCCCGCACAGTCAGTGCTGGCTGCTGGAGCAGCCGGCACCGAGAGCCAGTGGCGAGGTCCATGTGTGACCAGGAGCACTGGAGGTAGTCCCAGGGCACGGGGCAAAGCGCGAACAACATTCGAACACCCCTAATATCTAAAGTTAGGCCTGGTGTATTTTTCATTCCCTGTTGGTGTATTTTTCATTCCCAGTGATGGGGTTGGGGCGTGGGGGGTTATTCCACATGAGAAGCCAGAAACAATGCTGGCTATCCACCTTGCCAGTTAGTCCACTGCAGGGACAGGCAGGGACACTCACAGAGAGTCCACACGCCCTCTCACCGTGCCAGTTAGTCCACTGTAGGGACATGCAGGGACACTCACAGAGAGTCCACACGCCCTCTCACCGTGCCAGTTAGTCCACTGTAGGGACATGCAGGGACACTCACAGAGAGTCCACACGCCCTCTCACCGTGCCAGTTAGTCCACTGTAGGGACATGCAGGGACACTCACAGAGAGTCCACACGCCCTCTCACCGTGCCAGTTAGTCCACTGTAGGGACATGCAGGGACACTCAGAGAGAGTCCACACGCCCTCCCACCGTGACAAGGAAGTCTGTGATGACCAGCGGGAGGAATAGCATACAGCTTGGGTGCCGGGCGGCTGGTGCAGACCCATGACAGATGCAAAGGTGTGCCATACCAACCGGCAAGGTCTGTAAAATGCACTGCCCCTTTTATTCCTGCTGGGGGCACTAGCTGCACCATACTCACACTAATAGATGTATCGGTCATCCCCTGTGCTTTAGAAGTAGGAGGAGGAGGTGAAGACAAAATCAGAAGAAGGGGACACCTTTCTGTGTGACACTTGGCTGCTCTGTTTCCATGGGAACATGGTCCTGGCTGGTTCCCGTAACCCACACCCGAGCTTACATTCCTATGCCTTGCTAACTGAGCAAATGTATGATGGCTTTTTCATCAACTCCAGCTTTCATTAGCAGGCCAGTGCCGTCGACTTTGCCTGCCCACCCCCGACGGGACGAGGTTTCCCGTGAGAGTCAGGCTACTCCCCCAGGACAGACGGGCTGAACTGGAAAGGCCCAGTTTGAGGGAAACTTCCCCTCCATTGTCCTCCTGATGGATTAAACAGTGAGTTTCCTGCAGGCCTCCACTAGCTTGCCTTGATTCCAGATTCACGATAAGGGTGTGTTCAGCGCCAAAGCCTGATTTTGGAGCATTTTGATTTCCCCCAGGGGACAGACATGGTGAGGAAGCCAGGTGTGTGGACATGCTGCCAGCATCACTGACATGGGGCATGGAGCTGGTGTGGTGTGGTGTGTGATTTGGATAAAAACTGTCTATCTATCTTCCATCTTATTGTGAGCAGGGTTGCCAGTTGGACGTGGGCACCTGTGCCACATGTGAGGTAGCACTGGCCTGGCCTTATCCCTCATCACCACAGACGTTGTGTGTCTGTGCCGAATGTGAGGTAGCACTGGCCTGGCCTTATCCCTCAGCACCACAGACGCTGTGCGCCTGTGCCGCATGTGAGGTAGCACTGGCCTGGCCTTATCCCTCATCATCACAGACGCTGTGCACCTGTGCTGCATGTGCGTCAATACTGGCTTGGCCGTATCCCTCATCATCACAGAAAAACAGCAGAGACATGTGGCCAGAGCCCATCCCTGAGGGGAGAAACACTGGAACTGCTGCCAAGGAGGTGAGACGGGCCACTTCCAAATGGCACTGGTGCCTGGCCCGGTCTGAATGAGCCGGACTCATGGAGTCCCCCCGGATTGGGACCCGAGGGGGCTCATCCTCCAAGCAGGAGCACAGAGCCACTCTTTGTGGCACCCTGTATCCACTTCATTGTGGAGGGAGTCGCTCCCCACCCCCCCGCTCCAGTCCCAGGGTCCGTGGACCTAAATGCAGCCCCTGTCATCCCAAGGCGGCTGCTTTCTCAGCTGCTTGCATTCAGGGGCCACAGAATGAGGGCCCTTGCAGGAGCACAGGCATTCCTGTCGCATTAGTGATTTCAAACATCCCCAAAAGGACAGTGAGCGCGTGCTGCTGCCTAGGAGGTGGATCTCCTGGAATGGCACCTGGACCAGGAAGCCATGCTTGTTGGGCTTCGTGATGCATCTGTACAGGTGCATGATGGGAACATGGGAGTGCTGCGAAGGCAGAAAGACATAATGTGAGCCAGGAGGGTGTCTCTGTGCCCCCACCCACGGGTGCGAGGCCCCCGCGATCTTCACAGGCACCAGCTGAGGTGCCCTTGAATGGAGCCCTTTAGCACTGATAGCAGAGTGAAGCTCGCCGGCGATTAGCCAACCCCCCCCCCCCCCCTTACCTCCTTCCTCCATCATCCCCCCCCCGCTCGGCCTCCCACACCTCCTCTCCCCAGGATGAACACCCTCATTCTCTCTGCTCATCTGGCCCTCACTGCACACCCCCACCCCTCCCCCCTTCCTGACAGGTGCCCCCATGAAAAGCCCACCAGTGCAGAGCTGGTGGGGGTGGGGACGGGGACGGGGAAGGGGGGGGGGGGTGGTGTGAGTGATGGATGGAGAAGAGCCATGACGACAGGCAGCAAGCAGCCGCTCTCAGTGATGTCACACTTGGTGGGAGATTATAGCCAAAGCGGCAGAAAGTTCAAAAAGAAAATGTCCAGTGCGTCAGGGCAGCAGAAAAAGAGCAAAGTGAGGAATAGGGGTGTAGAGCATGGGCTTTATTTAGTTTTCTTTGGCAAAATGCCTTTTCCCCCTGGGTGGAGCTGGGGGGGCCCCATGCAGATGTGAGTCAGTAGTGTGCTGCTTGCATTCCTCAGGTCACTCCTCACACTCATTTACTGCTGCGAATCAAAGATCGCTGTTGTGCCATAGTGCAGGAAGGAGGGAGGAGCTGCATGCTTATCCTGCAGGCAGATACTGACACCTGCTGGTCTGAAGCAAGAATTGCTCCTGTTTTTACCTGCACTAATTGGGCTCCGTAGGCACGTCACACGCAGCCGCTGCTGGCGTCTTTCGCAAGGCTGCAATGCCTTCAGCAAAAAGATTAAGGTTTTTATCTATAACAAACAACTTTTTAGACACATAATCAATATGTTGTGCCAGCAATTCATAATGTTACAATCAATAACATTCACTCTCCACCAAACAATCAAGAAGTTCTTAAAATCTGAATTCTTCCTGAATATTTCAACCAGAAGCTTTTATTTAAAGTAACATACACTTGAGAGAGTAGGATCAGCTTAGGGCCTCCTTCAGGGGTCCAACAGTGACATCACTCTGCTGACCATGGGACCAGTGACCAGTGCTCGCAGAACCTGGCTGAGGAACAGTTTCTACCCCACATCCATCACACATGGCACTGATCTCCAACACGTTCCAAACTAAATCTCATTGTACTTACAATGACAATAGAGCACCTTTATCATCATCTTTATCATCATCTTTATCATCTTCCAATCACAGGCAGTGCCCTAACCCACAGAGCCACACCCTGCACCATACACAGGGCTGTAAGATAACACTGATTGGGAGGCATAAGGATATCAACAAATCAGGCCCCCGGAAGCTGGCCATCCAGTGGGGGAGGGGGGGGGGGCATGCTGAGTGGGATGTGAAGAGCTTGAATATGATGTTCTGCTTTAATGGTGAAAAAGAGGGGAGAAGTCCACTGGTAGAAAGAGAAAGAATAGGTAAAAAAAAAACAGTCCGAACAAGACAAAGTACAATAAAAACAGGACAGTGCAACAAGAGATGAACCTATAAAAGGCATTTTATAGAGTGAGAAAGCGTGAGAGTTGGCAGCCCTGCAACTCATTTGGCGTGACACGCTTTAAGACTTACTGTCAAGCAAGAAATCTCAAGGCACATTATTATTATCCCATTATAATTCTAAAATTAGCTGCATCAATAGCGTTGGGGCAGTTTGCAAACCCTACACATCAATTACAAGGTAATAAAACTCTTACATACATGTAAATGTGTGTGCAGACTTGTCTCGAAATGAAAATCTCACGCCAGCCAGCTGATCAAGGTTGGCAACCCTGAGTTAATGCAATACTTCAGGAAATTTTATTCGCCGTTACACATTTCAGTAGTGGTTCAATAAAAACAGTGGCAGAATTCACAGCTTATCTTAAAATAGAAGGAAAGGATATTTTGAGTTATACATTAAGAAACTCTTTTTTTAAGGTTATTATGGCAATCTGATAATAGTCTTGTAGTTACAGTTTATTGGAATAATTTATTTGGAAAATGGCTTAATTAGAAGAAGATTTGAATGATACCCAACAAACAAATGGGAAAATTGGGGTATGGTCAGACCTCTAGTTATGTATCGATTTAATTAAAAAAATAAAGGTGCGTATCTGCTGCCCGACGGTCCGGTGGGGGGCTGACGTAACGACGAGACTCCGCCCCTCGACTTGACGTTCATTGGTTCGGCAGCGCCTTCGCATCCCGTTGAAGAGGCCATCTTCTGTTTCTAAGGCCGAGAGATAGTCAGGACTGGCGTGATAGATTCGGGCGCGGTGAAATCCTTCTGTCCTGCTACGCTGGCTGGCTGTCTTGAGAAGCTTTTCGCTTTGGGTCCATGGTCGTGCGGAGCCACGCCACGCTGCCCTTAGGGGGCCGTGCTGACTGAACTTTCGGGCCGCTGTGCGTTGGCCGTTGGCCTTGCTTTTCTTGCCTGACGCTGGGCGGCGCTCATGAACAAGGGATAAATGGTGCCGAAAGCGGACAGCGGCGTGTTAGCTCCTATCGCCCTCCTCCTCGCCCTCGTCCTGACTGAGCAGCCCCGGACAGGTGAGCGCTGAAGGACGGGGCCGCCTCGTATCAACAGCTAGCGAGCTGGGAGACTGGGGTCAATAAACAACGCGCTAACTGACCAGATAGCTTTTTAGCTCGCTAACGTGGGACCGGTATAAAAGTTGCTTAGAAGTAGTACAGTTGGCAGTCCGACCCCTTTGTGTCCGGAGGAGTGACTGGCCCATGGAGTATGGCTGTGATTCTACGGCTGTGTGCGGCCCTAAGCGGGAGTGAGGACGGTGTGGGGGGCGGAGGAGAGCCGCGGGGAACGGGACAGGACAAGCCTGAGCAGCGGCTTTATTTCAGCTTGATGGTGTAAGCGGCTTACGGTAACAGGGCAACTTGATCACTGTATTAATTCCTAAGGAAAATGATTTGCAGCAGCACGCTGAGTAATTTAGACATCGATTATGTGTTGTTGTTGTTGTTGTAGTAATACATTATGTATCGGTATGTCTTCACATAAATTGTTAGCAGTGTCTGTCCCCTTTCTTGAAGTACCCAGAAGCTGTAGATCCTTTGCTGATCTCTTGCTCAGCTGTCTAAATGTGTTTATATATTTAGTCTTGGCGCTTTGGCTCAATATGCAAATAACTATGTAAATTGACGAGATGGCGTTGTATTAACTTGTTTAACACTGTTAAAGTCGTGAGTGTTCACCCCATGAGAATATGTATAGTGACCTAGTGCTCCCACAGCACCTTGTGTGCTGGTATGTGGAACTAGTGACAGTTGCTTGGTGGTGCTGTGCTTATTCCTGTCCCATATTTTGTTGCAGGTTCCCGGCTCACTGCAGCTCGGCGGCTGACAGGTACCCAGAAATCAGCTTGCAGAGTGGCTCTCCTGAACAGCCTGATCGCCTGCTCCCCTCGTTTGCCTTTGTGTATTTATTTGGGGGGGGGGGTTCTTGCCAGGTTTAACCTGGGGAGGCGTTTCTCCCTGATCGTTTGCTGGAATGGAGCTGCACCCCACCCTAACTGAAGAAGGCCAATGGCATGTGGCTGGGAGCTCACTGTTTGTCATTGGTGGCCCCTTGGATAAATGCAGCGGTTTTCCAATGCGATGCTTGCTTTCAAGTGGCGTTTCTGCTCCCTTTCTTGGGCACAGCAGTGTTTTTGTTGTATGCCACCGCGCCCCAGCTGACGCCCCCCTCCCATTTCAGAGCCGCACTGTCCTTCCGGGCAGTTCGATTGCCGCAGCGGCAGGATGCAGTGCATCCCTATGTCCTGGCGGTGTGATGGCTGGACGGCCTGCGAGGACAGGAGTGACGAGCTGCACTGTCCCCGTGAGTGACACAGAACCCACACACACTCGCCTGCTCCCTCTGTTGTCTCCAGTTCTGATATGTTCCTTAAAATCCACACGGTTGGTGCCGGGGGGGCTGTCCTGGGGAGTGGTGTTGGCTGGCCCCGTGGCTTTGGTGACAAGAGCGTCCTGTGTGTGATGCCACCTGCAGCTACAAGAGAGGCGCGCTTCCACCACGGGATCGGCTTGGAACAGGCGGAGGACGTTGTGGGCGTGGCCCAACCCATACGCTTCAGTAGTAAGACGCTGCCCTCTCCCGCTGAAGTATGGGGCATGTGCTCCTTGCCAGTCTTGGTAGATGTCTGTTAGGTATTCAGCCCACTGAGGCATGCCGGTAACACCTCTGATCCCACCTCAGTTGTATTTAATGGTTTAAAGCTACAGGTTTTGGTATAAAGTTTGGTATCAGAGTAAAAGACCCAGTGCCAGCCCTTTGAGGATTGTGGTGCTCTGATGCAGCCCCCGGGGTCACGCTCAGTGCATGAGACACCCTCTGCTCTGCCACAGGGAAATGCCCCACCGGGTGGCACCACTACGAGCAGACAGCCAGCTGCTACCGGGTCTACCCCGAGAGCAAGAGCTACTGGCAGGCACTGGAGACGTGCCAGAGGGTAAATGGCTGGCTGGCCACCTTTGTCACCAGCGAGGAGCTGCAGTTCATCCTGCAAATCGAGGTGGACGAGACAGTGTGCGGTCGCAAGGATCAATGCAAGTAAGCATGTCCACTGTTTGCTCTGCCGCCCTCCTCTCTGCCTGTCTGCCCGCCCCGCCCTCCTCCTCTCCGCCTGTCTGCCCGCCCCGCCCTCCTCCTCTCCGCCTGTCTGCCCGCCCCGCCCTCCTCCTCTCCGCCTGTCTGCCCGCCCCGCCCTCCTCCTCTCCGCCTGTCTGCCCGCCCCGCCCTCCTCCTCTCCGCCTGTCTGCCCGCCCCGCCCTCCTCCTCTCCGCCTGTCTGCCCGCCCCGCCCTCCTCCTCTCCGCCTGTCTGCCCGCCCCGCCCTCTCTGATTAGTGCTAGTAACTGTTGTTGCTGTGGCTGCTGTGTTGCAGGTTCTGGGTCGGCTACCAGTATGTAACTGTGACCAAGAACCACAGCCTGGAGGGCCAGTGGGAGGTGGCGAATAAGGGTAAGCTAGGGCTAGGGTGGCCAATGGGAGGTGACGAATAAGGGTGAGCTTTGGGTGGTGTGGCGGGTGGGGGCAGGATTGCTGAGTCTCTGTTTCTCATCACCTCTCTTGCTTCGTTCAGGTCCCATGCAGGTGTTCCTGCCTCCCGAAGGCCTGACCGGTTTCGCTGAGGCCTCGCCCAGCCCGGAGAGCGTCTTCTGTGCCCAGCTGCAGCGCTTCCAAATGAAGAGCATGAACGAGCGTGGCCTTCACAGCTGGCACGCTGAGAATTGCACCAGGAAATTCCCCTTCCTCTGCAAGCGGAGTATGTCCGCCTTGCTGACTGTGGCCGGCCTTCTTAGAGGCCTGTGTCTGTATGGCCACCATGTCGGGCAGCATGTCTCTTGGATCTCTTTCTCTGGAATGTTCTCTGCATGTTGGAATGTGTAGCTCCAGACACAGCCTGAGCTGATGGGTGTGAACCAGCTTCCATCAGCTTCTGTTAGCCCCACCTGAGGCATTAGTGTTGTGGCACTTTTTCACCCCCTGCTGGCAGTGAGAGTAACTGCTGCCCTTTCTTTGGCAGGACAGACGTGTGTGGACATCATGGACAATGTGGTGAGCGAGGGCTACTACTTCACGCCCAAGGGAGACGACCCATGCCTGAGCTGCACATGTCACGCCGGCGAGCCAGAGATGTGCGTGGCGGCACTGTGCGAGCGACCGCAAGGCTGCCAGCATTTCCGCAAGGACCCCCGCCAGTGCTGCAAGTTCACCTGCCTGGATTCTGGTACAACAGACCCACACTGCCAAAACAGTGCTGAACCCAAAATCGCAGACCTGACCTATATTTCTGAGATGTCAAAGTGCTGGTTTAATTTACATTTATTTAAACAGGGACAGTCCACAATAAAACATTTAACCTTGTATAAAACAACAAAAGTTGCATTGTACCAGGATTTTGCAAGTATTGCTATTTTCCACTTGTAGTCCCTGAGCAGGTAGATGGAACATTAAATTTAAGACAGAATACGATGTAAGTGGTGTATAGCTTTAATGTGGTCACTGAAACGGAGACTCCCATCCATCACTACAGCAAGATTTTTGACATGGGTTGTAGTGTAGTCTAAGTGCCTACCTAGAACCTAGGGTACTTAAGTTGCAACCTTCCTGTTACGACCCCCTTGGTCCTCCTGCAGTCAGTGCAGTGGCCATGCAGTGGCTGCATGTTGCAGTGGGGACATTAATTGCCCACACCTGGCGCCGCTTTGGGTATAAAAGCACCTGCAGATATTTTCTGGACAGCTTCCGCTCCTCTCTCATTATTTTACCTTGTTGGTCTCCCTTTTTTATGTTGTGGTCTTACACGAGCCGGTCGTAACATAAAAAATTTGGGGGCTCCTCCAGGATACTTGGTGGTGCAGGTTTTCAGGTGGGTAAGAACTTGCTGTGTGTCGTGTTTTGCGAACAGGGTACACTCCTGTAGGTAGAGCGTTCCAGTTTAGTCCGTTACGACTCTTCCTTCGGAGTGCTTTTTGTTTTTTTCTGTTTGTTGTGTCTGCGGCTAACTGCTAGAGGCATCCTTTGGGGTCTGGTGACTGACTGCGTTTTCAGTCTGTTGCCTACCCACGAGTTTACCGTTCAAAGTTGCCATCAGCTTGGTTAGCCGTGGAAGACTAGTAAGGTGAAGTTAGTTATGGATGGGTGAATTAGGGAAGGAGTGCTTATCGGTACAGTAAACGGTTTGTTTGTCGGTGACACCCAGTGATTTAAACTCGCCTGGTTTGTTTTATTTGAGAGAGAGTATTTGTGTGTGTGTGTGTGTGTGTGTGTGTGTGTGTGTGTGTGTGTGTGTGTGTGTGTGTGTGTGCTGGGGTTTTGCAGTTGTGTGTTTGCACATAGCCTAAAGCAGGGGTCTCCAACTCCGGTCCTGGAGAGCTACCATCCAGTAGGTTTTCTATCCTACCCGGCTTCTGATGAGCCACACCTGTTCTCAGGTAAATACCAGAAACAGGTGTGGCTCATCAGAAGCCAAGTGGGACAGAAAACCTGCTGGATATTAGCTCTCCAGGACCGGAGTTGGAGACCCCTGGCCTAAAGCTAATTGCCCCACAACCCAGGTTATAACAGCAATGTGCATGTTCGTCATTTCGGGTATGAAAGTTTTCTTTAACATCATTGTTGCGCTACAAAGTTTATAGTACAGGGGTCCATTCAGGGGTAGGTGAAGGCCTGTTGGGACTGGGCCTAGCCATGTGTCACCGCCTAGGGCTCCTACTAAGGTGCCTGATGTGAAATCTGATGTTGCCTGTTTTTAATGTGAAATAAAAACCTGGGCATAAAATCTGAGTGCCATGCTATGAAGAAGGGTAAGTTTCAATCTGTTGCATTGGTTGCATCCTCTCAGGACGGGTCTTACCGAGCCTGTCTGGCTGGAGGTATTAGTGAGCACAGGGTTGGCTGTGGTGTTAGTGATTACTTGCCATTTATTACCTTTGGTTCAGTGTCTCTGCCTGGTCAGGCTAATGTGCCTGTGCATATTCTGAGGGATACGGGGGCTGCTCAGTCATTTTTGTTGGAGGGAGTAGTGCCTCTTTCTGATGAGGCTGCCACTGGGTCCCATGTATTGATTACAGGAATTGAAATGGGGTTTTTGGAAGTACCATTACATTGTGCTTATGTATCTTCTGGCTTGGTCACCGGTAATGTAGTTGTTGGGGTATGTTCGTCTCTCCCTGTACCTGGGGTGGAAGTTATCCAGGGAAATGACCTGGCTGGGGGGGGAAATGTTTGGGAAAACAAAGTCGTATCACCGCCTGTGGTGGGAAGTCCTCTGTTTGCATCTCAGGGGTTGGATGAGTGTGGGAATAAATTCCCTCATTTTTTTTTCCTGCCTGTGCTGTCATTAGAGCAATGGCTAAACAATTAAGGGGATGTGAGAGACATGAGGGTTCCATCCATCTCCCCGAGGTGACTAGTTTGCCTGTTGAAGATCTTGCCCAAGGGGGGAGATTGGAGTGTTGATGGCAATTTAACCCATTTGGCTGTGGTTTGTCCAATAGTTTAAGCCCACTGGATTTACAAGATTGTCTGGTAGAATCAGGGACTGGTAAATTAGACTCAGGTTTGTCTGGGTTTAAGGTCCCTCTGTAATCTCTCTTCTTTTCAAAACGTCCATTGTCAGAAGTATTTAAAGTTTTTAAAATTATGTTAAATCGGCAAAAAAGTAAACCATGTCACCTTACTTTGTTTTACCTGCATCGGGGGCGTGTAGTACCGCTGTCACCCGAAGATCGCTATTCACATTCTAAATAGCTGCATTACCGCGTATTCAGATCGCATTCGCATGGTAATTTGATGAACAACGCAGCGGTGAAATGCGATCCAGATACATCCCCATCAGGGCCGGTATGCATAAAACTTCTCAGAGTAAAATTTCACTCTTAAATGCCTCACAATTCTAAGAGTAACGTGCTCCTACTCCCAGACTTAAGAATAAGTGCCTTGTGAAAATATTATTAAGTGTTAAGACTTGGTCTCAGCTCCTAAATTATTTAAGAGAGCTGGGGAGGACTCCTAAGCCGGTTATGACTACGCGCACCCAGACGGAGGCCGCGCACTTTCCATGAAAGAAAGGACGTACTGCGGATTTAGGATGATAACGAGTTGATAAAAAGATACAGGCTTGATCGTGAAGGCATTATTTTTGTTAGCAACCTAATTAGGAACCAGATACAATCTCCTACGTCACCTAACAATGCGCTTACAGTTGAACTGAAGTTGATAATGATGAAATGTTTTTGGCAACTGGAAAAATGTTATTGTTGTTATTATTATTATTATTATTATTATTATTATTATTATGATCTATTATAGCGAGGGTCATAAGAGCAATGTAAGTAATGATACAAACCTGTAGCTTGCATGCTTGCTTTATAAACTGATTTCCTTTCACGAGGTCAACATTATACCACCTTTTTTCACATTCCTCTGCTGAACGCCTTGTCCGAGGTGACAAAGCATTTACGGAGCTTGCAATAGCCTCCTAAGCTTTTTTTGTCCGTGCTTGTAACAGCTGGGCCAAACTTCTGCTTCCATTTAAGCACCAACTGTGCCAAAAGAACCATTTTGTTTGTCGTCCAGTTTGGTTTTCTTTTAGAATCCAATGTCTTGCTATGAGTCATCTATTAGTGGAAATTGATTGGTGATGTGCTAGGTAGATTTTCGTACAACAAATTAAAGGTATGATCACAGAATAGTATGTTGTATAAAGCTCTACATTAACAGTTTAATGTCACTAATATATTCACCGTGCAGCTCCTCTATTGGTTGAACTCAGTATTTGGGGCAGGATTTTATTTGTAGTCCTTATTTCACGACACTTAAATGCTGGCTCCGTCAGCACTTAGGAATTGGGCTTAGACTTTGCTGAAAGTTACTTTTAGCAGCTTTATACAATGCTCTTAGGTCCTACTTTTTCCTAAGATTTTTTTAACTCTTAAGTCCAGGTGTGAATGGCTCATGCATACACATAAGAGCTCCTACATATTCAATGGAAGGAGGCCAGAAATAGTGACACGAGTTAGGTTTTTTATTTTATTATTATTTATTTATCCAGCTGCATGTCGCAAGTACACCATTTAGTCATCTTCATGTAGCCAAGACTTTGGTGATCAGATATCTGGGATCAAAACAAACTTCCACCATTGCTTACTATGTAGTTTTATAACGTTTCTGCAAGTGTTCCAAACTGCATTTTGCAATGTCTATACTTTGATGTCAAATTACAAACTTCACATAAATCTGGCATATTTACAAAGTACACTAATATTAAGATGAGTTTAATGGCAAAACAAATATATAAGAAATGATTTATTTGCCATTAATTAAGTTTATGATATTTAATGAAATGTGTGACCATGCCCCAGTCAGTGAAAGTGTTCCCTACCTCTAGATCCCAGAGGGTTAAAAAGGTTTTGGCCTTAGTGGAACCTGATGATGGTCTTGAGGGTGAGACTTCATATTATTTACATGAAGGGTTGTTGTGTCGGAGATGGACTGAGATGAGAGAGTTTTGGTAAAATCTTAGTTCAGGTAGTGGTCCCAGTTAAGTTCAGGAAGATGGTGTTGGAGCGTTCCCATGCAGGAACAGCTGGACATCTGGGTGTTAGAAAGACCTATGATCGGGTGACCTGTAGGTTCTTCTGGCCTGGGTTGAAGAAGGATATCTCAATGTACATCAGAGAGTGTCATATTTGTCAAATAACTGGCAAACCCAACCAGAAGGTACATGTGACCCCTTTACAGCCTATTCCTGCTGTGAGTACACCGTTTGAACACTTGCTTGTGGATTGTGTAGGGCCGCTCCCTCATTCACAAGCTGGGCATTGCTATCTTTTGACTATCATGTGTCAGTCCACTCATTACCCTTCTGCCTATCCGCTTCGGTCCATTACCTCTTGTTCAATCCTCAGGGTTATGACCAGTTTTATGTCCCCTTTTGGGATCCCACGGGTTATACAATCTGACCAAGGGACAAATTTTATGTCTAAACAGTTTGCGAGGGCATTGCATTAGCTCAACGTTAAACATAACTTTTCAAGTGCTTACCAGAGTCAGGGAGCTCTGGAAAGATTTCATCAAACTTTGAAAGCAATGTTGAGGTCTTTTTTGTGTTGAACTTGGTAGTGACTGGGAGGAACGTCTTCCAAGGCTATTATTGGCTATTCGTGAGGTTGCCCTGGAGAGTATTGGGTTTAGTCCCAACGAGTTATTTTGGCTGATGAGTGGAGTACTAAATCACCTCCTGATAATGTTTTGGATTATGTTAGTGGGTTCAGATGTCGCCTCTATGAAGCCCGTGCCGCAGCCAGAAAAGCGCTAACAAAATTTGTGTAAGATGCAGCATTTATTCGATGGTAAGGCTGAGACTCAGGTTTTTGAAAAAGGGGATCAGGTGTTGGCCTTGTTACCTATTATTGGTAGTCCATTCCAGGCCCATTTTGCTGGTCCCTACATGGTTGGTAAACGCCTCTCTGATCACAACTATTTGATAAATACATCTGACTGGAAGAAGGTGCAGGTTTGTCATGTTAATCTTCTTAAAGCTTATTTCCTCTCTTGTACCTGTTGGGTTGATAACTCCTCCTGCACATCCCCCTCCTATTTGTAGCAGGTTGCTTGAGGCGATGCTATTGCAGAAAGAACAAGATGGGGGTGGTTGTACTGTCTCCTGAGATTACTGAGGGACGGTTAAATAATTCCGAGATGCGGGCAGAATTGCATAAACATCTCTGACAGGGAAAGGACTGACATTATTGAGTTGGTTGATGCTTTTCCATCTCTCTTTCCAGATGTGCTAACTCGTACCACAGTCATTGAACAAAATATCGATGTTTGTGCAGCCCAGCCTATTAAACAACATGCCTATCGAGTAAATCCCACAAAAAGGGCAATATTGAGGAAAGAGGTGGAATATTTGTTAAATGATTTGGCTGAGCCCAGTTTTAGCCCATGGAGCTCGCCTTGCTTGCAGGTGGGTAAGCCGGATGGAGGTTTTGTACAGATTATAGAAAGCTGAATACTGATACAAAACCAGACTGTTTTCCCCTTCCCTGTGTGGATGATTGCTCAACTAAATTCATTAGTAAATTTGATTTAGTAAAGGGGTATTGGCAAGTGCCTTTGACCCAGCGTGCTAGAGAGCTATCTGCTTTTATTACTGCAGATAACTTCCTTCAATACAAAGTTATGCCTTTTGGGGTTCGGAATGTACCTGCCACCTTCCAACGATTTATCAACTATGTCTTATGCGGAATGTCTGGGTGTGAGACTTACCTGGATGATGTAGTTGTGTTTAGTTCCACCTGGCCAGAACATCTTGGGCAGATTTAAGGAGCTTTTTCAACATTTATCCAGTGCTGATCTCACGGTTAACCTTGTGAAGTGAGTTTGGCAAGGCAACAGTTACCTATTTGGGTAAGGTGGTTGGTCGGAGCCAGGTTCGTCCCATAAGTGCCAAAGTTGAGGCCATTTGTAATTTTTCTGTGCCTTCCAGTCGCCGGGAATTGCGGTGGTTTTTGGGAATGGTATGGTACTATAGAGGGTTTTGCCAGAATTTCTCAACAGTTTTCACTCGTTTGACTAACCTCCTTAGTAGTAAAATTCCTTTTGAGTGGACAGATGCCACCCAACAGGCCTTTGTGGCTGCTAAAGCGCTACTAGCTAATGCTCCTGTCCTGGCTGCTCCAAGGTTTGAAGAACCTTTTCAGTTAGCTGTTGATGCCAGTGACTGGGGTGCGGACGCTGTTCTTCTCCAGATAGCTCCTGATGGAGTTGAACGTCCAGTATGTTTATATCTCAAAGAAATTTTACAGCCACCAGTTGGGCTATTCTACTGTGGAGGAGGAGGCTTTAGCCCTTGTCCTGGCTGTTCTATGCTTTTTGAAATTTATTTGAGTAATGCCTGTAGTCCTATTACTGTCTACACTGATCACAACCCATTGGTATTTGACAGGATGCGGAACTCTAATCAGATTATGCGCTGGAGTCTTATTCTTCAGCCATATCCCCTAAAGAGAATGCATGTTAGAGGTATTGATAATGTCATTGCTGATGCTTTGTCTTGAGCATAATTACTCTGTGGTAGGTTCTATTCTTTGTTTCTCTAGTTTACCTTTGGCTCTGGGGATGCTGGGGGAACTTGAGATGGGACCGGGTCGTAGTGGGTCTCCTGATTTATTTAAAATTTTTTTTAATTATTATTATTTTTTCTTTAGGTTTCCTGTAGGAACCCTCTTGGGGTGGGAAGTGTTACGACCCCCTTGCTCTTCCTGCAGTCAGTGTAGTGGCCATGCAGTGGCTGCATGTTGCAGTGGGGTCATTAATTGCCCACACCTGGTGCCGGTTTGGGTCTAAAAACACCTGCAGATATTTTCTGGACAGCTTCTGCTCCTCTCTCATTATTTTCTGACAGTCACGCACCCCTGCATTTTATTCCTGCATTTTGCATTTCAACCAGGCATAGATAAACGCTTACCTCTAGATGGGTTTTTTCCCTTGTGTTTTGATCTAGTTTTCCTAAATTATTACCTTATTGTTGGTCTCCCGTTTTTTATGTTGCAGTCTTAGCGAGCCGTAACACTTCCCTCTTTGTGTGCGCTTTAACACTGCAGGAACTTTTTTCAAGAACCAGAACCTTGTTCCCGAACCAGGAACTTTTGTCACAACACGGCGATTGGGCTCGATTTTGAAGTTCCTCCGGAGGCTATTCCGGAACCCTTGTTTAGTATCTACGCAAGACTAGGTACTTTTTGTTCTAACACACTACTGGGGAGGAGATTGGTTGACATCAGGTACTGCCACTCAACTTGCAATTTAAGGCAAGTGTGGGGAAATGAGAGAATTAGTAGAGCAAAAATTGAGCAAATGGATTTTTTTTTGTACATCGGGTACAGTTCATGCAACAATGAATACCATTGTTTGGGGGTGGCTGTGTAGTTTCATATAAAATTTTGTGTGAGGTTTTACCTAGGAGCCTTTTGCGTCTTCCTTGCTTATTTAGCATAAAGGTCCCAGTTCCTGTTGTGCAGTGCGAAAGTGGCACACAAGTGGCCAGGAGCTGCAAAAGTTCCCAGTGGAGATAGTTCAGCATCCCACTTTTTCAAGGCACAAACACAATGAGGCAATGGGTCTGAAGTCATTTGGTGAGAGAGCTAAATGCATCTGGGTGTTGTCTGCATAGCTATAAGCCACCTTGTACTCTTACCAAGAAGGAGCATGTATAGGCTGAACAAGAGTGGCCTAAGAATGGATCCCTGTAGGACTCCGTATGGCTTGCCGGTTTTCTCTCATAAGTGCTGCTACAGACAAAATAACACCTGCATTCTAAGAAGGCCCTGAACCTTCATGGACGCTTCCCCAGAGTCTGACCCAATTTTCTAACCTGTCTAGCAGTGTTTCACAATCGAAAATATCAAAGGTTACGCGAAGGTCTAAGAATGCCAGGGCAGTTTTACCCGAGTCTGTATTCAGGCAAATGTCATTTAATATCTTTACGAGAGCAGTGTCAGTATTGTGATGTTGATGGAATCCTGATTTGAAATCGAAGTAGGCATTTATGTTTAGTTATTGATTTGATTTAAGAATTACTTTCTTGGTAACCTTCCCTAATGAATGGAAGGTTTGAAATAGGCATATAATTAAGTGAGGAGGCATCCAGGTCTCTCTCCTCAAGATGTCAAAAACTGGTGTTTGCTGTCCCAGTCTATCTTCAAGACCACGGGTGGCCAATCTTATCCGCAAAGGGCTGGTGTGTATTAAGGTTTTTGCTGCAACTCCCTAATTAGATTACTAATTAAAGGACTGATTGGCTGAAGAGTCACACCTGGGTTTGAACAGGTTATCCCAAAAGCCTGCATACACACCGGCCCTTTGCGGATAAGATTGGCCACCCCTGTTCAAGACGGTGACTTGTGTATTGAAATGACTCTGGTGAAACTGAAGATTGGGGTGTAGTGCACCCTGACCCTTTCCCGGCGCGTTTGTGCTGCTGCACTGATTCTTTTATCACTTGCTTTGTGTAGATGTATATTGGGAAGGCAGTTATTGAGATTCGGTTTTGTAAATGTCAGTTGCTGAAAGTCTGTCCTTCACGTTTGCCTCTCCCCCACCCAGATGGAAACGGTCTCTTTGACTCCATGGCCAGCGGTCTGCGGTTGATGGTCAGCTGTGTCTCTTCCTTCCTTGTTCTCTCGCTGCTGCTCTTCACCATCCACCGGCTCCGCCAGCGCCGCCGCCAGCATATTGAGACTCTCATTGGGGAAAACTGTAAGCGCCTGCCTCTCCCCAGCCCCCCTGACTCTCGTGAACTGCCTAGTAACGGCCTCGTCTCCCTCCCCCAGTGCACCCCTTTGGCCGAGGTCGTAGGATGCCTGGGTTTGAGTATGACCCGCGAGGGTTCGGAGCCAGCCTCGCACCCCTGCGGCTGTCCGACGATGGCGCCGGTGGGGCTTTTCGCTTTCATGAGCCGCCCCCTCCCTACGCCGCATTCAAGTACCCTGACATGCCACCCCCGGAGGACCCACCCCCGCCATACGAGGCCTCCATCAGCCCCGATGCCATGCTTTATGTGGATTTGGGTACGACCCGCCTGTCTCCCTTGTGGTCCTGACTGTATGGGGTTCTGGGGCTGTCCTGCTGGCTCAGCAGGGGGCGCTGTAATGTCACACCTGAGATTGCCTGGGGGAAGCCCTGGCCCTCCATATCCTCCCCATGTCCGATGGATGGATGGATGGATGGGGTATAATTTGAAAATGAAGATAATTAGAAGAATGGTGTAGTTCGTGGATCTCTTTGGATTCGCCTGCACCATTTAGCCTCCTGCTGATCTCAGGCAGCTGCTGCAGCTCCACATAACTGGGCAGCACCATGAATCCCGAGCTGTTCTGGGTCTGTAGTGTCTGGGATGCCGCTGCCCCCTGGTGACCCACATGCTGGCTGTTTACTGACTGACTGCTTTTTGCAGGAAGAGATGGCTCAGTCACCACAGATGGCCACCCCTCCAGCGTCGAGCCCTGCCATCCTCAGCGAGCTACCCAAGAGGAGGGCTCCACATCAGGGCGCCCCCCGGTGGAGCATGAGGACTCTGTTGACAGCAGCACCTTCCTGGTGTCCCCGGATACCCCGATGGGTAGCACCATGACCACTGTGTCCGCCCGTACCAGCATCTGCTCCCTCAACACTATCGTGTAGGGCCAGAGGCGGGGTGGGGCGTGTCTGGCAGGGTGGGGTAGGGAGCTGTGTGCCACGAAGTGAAGCCCTGTCTCTTCCGCAGGCTTCAGGTAAATATGACACATTTGTGGGTTTTTGGCAGAGCTCTTCAATGGATCTTAGCAGGCTGCTGCATATGCTAGGTTGGCCTTTTTGGTGGGTGTGGGAGACCTGCATTCTGATGCAATCTGTAGCAGTTCACCTTGGGTATGTATTACGGGGGGGGGGGGGGGTTGCCCATCAGGAGTGCTGTGTTCCGGTATGACTTCACCACCACCTGCTCTGCCTAACTTTAGATCCCTGTGGAACATGGCACTGTGGGAGCTGCCATCTTTGCCCATCTCCTCCTGCACTCTTTCCATCTTGCTGGCAGGTTGCTGGTTTGCAGGTATCTGGTGTATTCCTGCACTAGCCATCGTCACGCAGGGTAATAATGGCTGATTTGGACAAAGACCTGGGAGGTTCTGCAAACATTTAATATGTGGTGCACAATGCTGGAGACGGAGCTGTACTGTCAGCAAATGCTGGGGGTCTGAGCTCTAATACCTCCTGGGGGGCTTTGAGACAGATGCACAGGCAGCTGTTCCGTCCCCCACAGCTCTTACTGCCAGGGATGCAAACTAGTCATCTTTCGGTGAAATTTTGCCATTTTGAGCCCAATATAGGGCACGTGTGATTTATGTAGATCCGATGAGTTTTTGAAACGGGGGGGGGGGGGGTCTGTGAGGATGGAGACATGGGTAAACATATCCTCTCCTGGGAAAAACAAAAAAGCTCCTGGCTTCAAACTCTCACTCGCAAATGCAGCGTATCTGTAGACTGAAGAGGGTTCGATGATTGCCACTCCTTGAAGTACAGTAAATGCGGTCCAGCATTAACCAAAGACAGCGATCGTCTCCCAGACGCAGGTACGCAGGTGTGGCATGCAGTGTGGGTTTGTTTAGTATCTGTGAAACATGACAGAGGGCAGTTACAGCACTCCAGAAAAGCCTGATCAGCCTGAAGTGTGAAGTGTGGTCGTATATTTGTTTTAATTTTTGTCATCACCGCCTATGACTTTATAGCGAAGGTGAGGTAGGTTAACTTTTAGCTCAGTGTATGCTAATCGCTTGTCAGTAATGTAAGCTGAAGCTTTCAATGTTGCCGTCTCACAAACACATGTCGTCGGTGGTGTAGTGGAGCTGGTGCTTTTCGCTTTAGCCTCAAAGCCAGCTGAATGCCCGTTAGCTGCGGATGGCCCAATTGGTGTCCCATTTGTAGTGATTTTTTCCCCCCAATGTACTTGGTTTGCTTTGGGCACCAAATTGGGGTCAAAAAATACAGCAAACTGAAATCTGATACTTTTCCATTTTTGCTTCTGTACATCCCTTCCACCTTATTCACCCCTGATGAGTTTGCACCCCTGACTGTGCACCCTGTGCCTGAGGGGGAGGGTTAGTGGGAGGGGACACAGCCATCACAGTGCACAGTAATATGCTGAAGTCTGAAATAACCAGCTGTTCTTGAGAGAAAATCACATCTGCAGTAACAATGGCGCAACCCTGCTCTTCAGCATCACTGAAGAGTGGATGATTTGTCTGTGAACATCATGCTGTTAATCTGGTATTTTTTGCTCCCCTTATTCTGTACATTATTTATAAACTCCTTCCCTGTGTGTGGTTGCGTGTGTCAGTCATAGATACATAATTGGTACTCGATTGCACTCACCTGGATGCAGAGGTGGCAACCTAATGTACGCGGTGAACACGGTGCAGCCTGGACTCCTGTCATCTGCACTATGGAGATCCTGCCTGGTTTTTGAACGGACTGCAGGCTGTGAGGCTGCCTCTCAACACCGGGTAACCAGGGCCTGTGACAGGTTACTGACTTGCATTTGGAATGAAGATGTCTGAGGACTATTCCGTGCTTTTCTGTTTCTTGGTTTGTCAAAACCAAGAAACCAAGTAATGTTCCGCGTCTTCACATTCTGCTGCAACGTGTCCTGGAGGGTCTATTTCATTTTCTGATGATGCATGATGTCCTTTGGACACTTATGGAGGCACCATATTATGCTGCGTTTATTTGGTCAAGAGGTCTTTGGGCCATTTTATGTGTTAGAGGCCCCCCCCACTTTTTTATCTTTATTTTATTTTTTTTACTACTATGGTATATTGTGGACGGGGGGTGGGGCGGGACCTGTATTGATAACATTTTGCTAAGGGAGGGTGGGGTGTTATTAAAATGTTAAACAAAGGTGGTTGAGGCCCCTTGTTAGTGAGCCACGTGGGCTTCAGTCTGGGAGAACCCATGCATTAAAGCGCCCCTGTCTGCGTCAGCCTGGGAGAACCCGTGCATAAAAGCGCCCCTGTCTGCGTCAGCCTGGAAGAACCCGTGCATTAAAGCGCCCCTGTCTGCTTCAGCCTGGGAGAACCCGTGCATTAAAGCGCCCCTGTCTGCTTCAGCTTGGGAGAACCCGTACATTAAAGCACCCCTGTCTGCGTCAGCCTGGGAGAACCCGTGCATTAAAGCGCCCCTGTCTGCTTCAGCCTGGGAGAACCCGTGCATTAAAGCGCCCCTGTCTACGTCAGCCTGGGAGAACCCGTGCATTAAAGCGCCCCTGTCTGTGTCAGCTTGGGAGGACCCGTACATTAAAGCACCCCTGTCTGCGTCAGCCTGGGAGAACCCGTGCATTAAAGCGCCCCTGTCTGCGTCAGCCTGGAAGAACCCGTGCATTAAAGCGCCCCTGTCTGCGTCAGCCTGGGAGAACCCGTGCATTAAAGCGCCCCTGTCTGCGTCAGCCCTTCAGAGACCAAGTCTGACATCCTTAGTGCTGAAACAGCCTTCCACAACTGCTGCACTTGCAAAAGTTTGAAGTACATCTTTTGTGATACACACTTTCTGTAATCATAGAAAAAGGAAAATGGTTTTGATATTAAAAGTTCTGTGTAGACATCAGTTTGGAGCATTTAATTTCTTTCTGGTGTTTCAGATGTAATTTTTTATTTATTTAAATGAACATTCTCGGTATAGAATTCACCTTGAACTTGGGCATAGAACTGTCAAAATAACTGTATACAACAGTTACCAGTGGTTGTTTGATGCTTTTACGCTTAAGTTCAAGGTTTTTTTTAATCATACTCAGTGACAAAAAAAAGTTAAGCACCCAGAAGTAATGGTCCAATTTGGATGTAATTTGGTACACATGCAGACCAGCGATGGGTTTGTAAATGATTTGCAAGGAGCTGGCATGTCTAGTGACCAGATACAGAGGATGCCTTGTAGACGCATTAGACAGCATTACCCGCATTTGACGGAGTTTGATAGGGGTCACATTGTGGGTTTGGATGAGGCCAGGTGGTCTTATTGTGCAATTGCCTGGCATGTGAGGCATGCAGATGTCACATTCGCCAGATATTGGAACCAATGGGCACGAGGGCATCCACACATGTTGTGAAGGTTCCGGTCACCCAAGACAGAACGAACCAAGGGAGGATCGTCGTATTGTGTGCCAAGCATTACAGAACCCCATGTTATCCTGCACCTTGTCTCAATGACTGGCATCAGCCGGACTACGACTTAACTGTCCTATGCGTAGACTGCTGTTAACACCAGTGCAGAGAGGGCTGGGTTTGGAGTGGTGCTGTAACTGGAAGGCATGGACTGAGGACGAATGGTGTCATACCATGTTCAGCGATGAATCTCTGTTCTGCATTACCACGGATGACCATCGTGTGTGTGTATGGCAGCACCTAGGGGAGAGGACCAATCCTACCAATGTTGTCCAGAGCCACACCGGTGTTACTCCTGGCATCATGGTGTGGGGAGCCATAGAGTATGACTTCAGGTCATCACTGGTAATGATTCGGGGGACCCTGACGGCGCAGCAGTACGTCAGTGACATCCTGCGTCCATATGTCTTACCCCTCCTGAGACAGCACCCTGGTACAGTCTTTCAACAAGCCAGTGCCCGTCCACACACAGCACGTGTGTCTAAGGACTGCCTGCATCATGTTGAGGCATAAATTCAGCTTGGACCTGCCTCAGCATAAATACTTCCACCTGTAAAAAAAATTCGAAACCGAAATCATCCGAGTTTGAACTTCATCTCCCCAAAGCCATTTCCTTAACATTGATGCCCATTATAAGGAAAAAGCTTAACCTGGCTTAATATACCAAAACCACAACCAAAAATCCTTCAGACATAGACTGTATGGACAAAAGTGTTGGGACACCTTGCCAGTACACCTACAGGAACTATTATGACATCCCATTCTAAATCCATAGGCATCTGGAAAGGCTGTCCACAAGGTTTAGGAGTGTGTCTACAGGAATTGCTGCCTATTCATCCTGAAGAGCATTTGTGAGGTCAGGCACTGATATTGGACGTGAAGGTCTGGCTCACAATCTTCATTCTAGTTCATCCCAAAGGTGTTGAATGGGGTTGAAGTCAGGGCTCTGTGCAGGCCAGATAAGTTCTCCCACACCAAACTCACTCAACCATATCATTATGGACCCTGGGGCACAGTCATGCTGGAACAGAAAAGGATCTTCACCAAACTATTCCCACAAAGTTGAAAGCGTCAAATTATACAAAATGTCTTAGTATGCTGAAGCATTAAGAGTGCCCTTCATTGGAAATAAATGGCTTATCCAAATCCCTGAAAAACAACCCCACACCATTATCCCTCCTCCACTACACTTTACAGTTGGCACAATGCAGTCAGACCGGTAACATTCTCCTGGTATCAGCCATCAGACTGCCAGACAGAGAAGTGTGATTCATCACTCCACAGAACACTTTTCCACTGCTCCAGAGTCCAGTGGTAGCATGCTTTACACCACGCCATCTGACACTTGGAATTGTGCTTGGGGATGTGAGGCTTGCATGCATGAAGGTTAATACCAGAGGACGTTTGGAACTCTGCCACCGGCCCAGCCCCACGGTCATTACATACTGTATGTATATCCCTGTATATAGTACAGTGGTGCCTGCGGTTCACGAACGCTGTGGTCTACAAAAAATTTGGTGTGCGACCAAAAATTTTGTGGGAAAAAAATGCATTGGTTCGCGTACAAAATTTGGCCGTCGAACAGATTCCTCGACCAGATTCCTTTTTTTATACTACTGTAGCAGCGGCGGCGCGCATGTCCCAGTCATGCCCCGCGTGCAATTGTAAATAGAAGTACCACAACAGGCACCCAACGAGCACGGAACCCAAATACACAGACGGGAAACACAAGGTTGAAAGCCGAACAGCAAGATGCACACACGGTGGAAGATTTACGCACGCTAAATACATGCGAGGGTCGGACCGGGTACACACAAGACACGGGCAAACACACACGGGACAATGGGAAAATGCAACTATTAATATTAACAACAACAGCAATACAAGGGTTAAGGACTGTTAATAAAGAGCGTGATTTCCCTGGCAAGCAAGTCTTCACAGTCTCTGCTCCCGCGATGCCTCGGTCCGCCCGGCGCCACACTATGTTGTGTTTTTCTTTGTGTTAAAATTTTTACTGTAAAAACTAGAAAATTAATTAACAAAAAATATTATTTGGTAGGCTTGTGAACGAATTAATCGAATTTCAATGCTTTCTTATGGGGAAAGTTGCCTTGGTTCGCGTACAAATTGGTTCACGACCACTTTCGTGAACCGCAGGCACAATTCTATAGATAGTACTATATCTAATCTCTCTTTCTCTTTTTATACAGTTTTAAATAGTTTTTACCCATATTTCCTCTGAGCATTGCAATAAGCATTTCACTGCAGGTTATAATATGTATGATGATGCATGTGACAAATAATATTTGAATTTGGCCAAAGTATAGGTGCTTGGTTTTATATAGCCTACCCGTGGCAAGGGGCCTGAACGGAACACCGGCTCTACGCTGGGGCAGGAGGGGGCAACGCCCCCTTAAACAAACGTCCTGCCCCCTTAAATCAAACTTTTAGAAGTTAAGGAAGAAAATAATAATTACCCACAAACTGAATATGGACAAGATTTACTACAGTGGTTGAAAAATCCACTGAAAAAGGCACAAACGAGATGATAAGTTTCACTTCTTGTTCGCTCTTTCCCTCCGCGTTCTGTTTGTGCACACGCTCACGCGGCACTCGGCAGAGATCCCCCACTCACCCTCCCCCCAGCTAAACATCCAATCACTGATAGTATGTAAATGAGCCAGTTTCTCAGTAGGCAGGGCAGAGCGAAATGAGTTGCGCGATTGCAGGAGGTTTAGAGGAAGCAGCAATCTCTCTCGTCAAAATCATAACGACTCGTGAAATCATGGTTCGCATTACTGGGGGTACAGTACCCCCCTATCAAGACAAAAATAACAGTTTGGGGGGGGGGGGGTCTTAACATTATTCTTTTGTTTTTTTTTTGTTTTTTTTTTTTAAAAAGAAAGAACGATAACCTCACCTTGTAGGAAAATTTAATGTAAAACGATTTCAGACCGTACCATTTTAACCACCTCGGCGTTAGAAGCAGCTTAGCCAGTCGGTTGCGTCATTCATTCTCATTGAGCGACTTGTTCGTTGTGATTTCAAGATTTCAAGATTCTTTATTCTTCACATTCATAGTTATTACAAGTACAACATGTAGTGAAAGAAACCCCTATATTTCAAGACTTGGTGAATTGATTTTTTCTTTTTCATAACTTAGCCTACCCTTTTTAGTTTTGTTAATATTGGCAACAGTGAAAAGTGTTTTGTTGGGTTCAAATATGTTTGATATAGGCCATCTAATTAAGGTAAATGTCATGTTTTTAGTTTTTTTTAATCTGATGAGGAATATTTTATTTTATTTTTTGTTGTTTTATTTTTCAGTTTTCCCCCCGAGGGATTGCCACCTTACCGTGGTCAGGGGCTTTGCGTGCGTCAGTGACCCTAAGAGCTACACCAGCAGAAGCTTAGCCTTCAGGTGGGACCCCCAAGTTGGACAGGTCTTAGGGTAGAGGCCTGACAAAGTGCAATCCCATTACATGACAAAAACAGTTATCCAGACCACCCCTTTCCCGCCTTCGTCGCCACCATGTGCCCCCTTCACATTTCTGTCTGCCCCCTCATATATGCCTGTCTATAACCGGTCCCAGGTCTGAATGAAACATCTGAATTCAATGATTAAGAAGTGTGTCCCAATACTTTTGTCCATACAGTGTAGTTCCGACATTTCCAGGTTTGATAAATCCGACTTTTTGTGCGTATGCACTTTTTTAGAATGAAATTTAAGCCAAGTTATATAAACGAGACCCCTTGGTTGTCCAAGTGATGAGTTAGTGGCGCTGAGCACAGGTATTGCCACTAGGTGTCACTGTAGGAGCAGTTTTAAAGCCACTTCCATGCAGAATGACAAATTAAGTTTCATTCTGCATTCTCCCTAACAATAATATATTTCTTTGCATTTTTTCTCAAGCCATTTATGATTAAAGTTTAAAAAATAAAAATGCAATAACAAAAGTCGGTTAAAGGTTGTGAATATATTTCATTTTCTGTATATAATCAGGTGTTGTGCTTTACAATAGTATAGTCCTCTTGGTGTTACTGGTATTTTTAATGTATGTATTTCTTCTGCTTGCATCTGTAAATTTGTATTAAAAAAAAAAAAGAAATTGTAAAGCAACAGACTACATACAAAGCATCCATTTTCCAAAACCGCTTATCTTGTATGGGGTCGCAGGGGGTCCGAAACCTATCCCGGAGGTTATGGGTGCAAGGCAGGGAACAACCCAGGAGGGGGCGCCAAACCATTTCAGGGCACACACACATCTATGGGTAATTTAGCAACTCCAATTAGCCTAAGCATGTTTTTTGGACTGTGGGGGGAAACTGGAGTACCTGGAGGAAACCCCAAAACAACATGGAGAGAACCTGCAAACTCCACACACGGAACCATCCTGGAGACACAAACCCTGGTCCCAGAGGTATGAGGTCACACTGCTACCCACTGCAGCACTGCACCACTGCAGCACTGGGATCCCCCCACATGCACAACAGACAATCATAATGTGCAGTGCCGTTATTGGGAGGAAATTATCTTTATGTGAAAAGAACAGTGGCTTATTTTCATGTTTACTACAATCTGCATTACCTGTTTAAGACAGAGGTGTTTTGTGGTATGACTGCAGTTACCTGGGACATACGGCTCTGTATCTGTAACCAGAAGCCATTTCATTTGTTTGGGGGGGCCTGGCTGATAGCAGCGTGGACGTTCATGTTGCCCAGGAAAGCCTTAATTTAAGCATTAATCTACCCCTGGCTGTAATTGGCAAGTTATATGACTTGTTAGGCAGCTAAATGGAACCTCAGAGGCCATCGTGCTAAGAGGACGTATGCGTGAGGTACAGAGCTTTACAGCGGGACTTCTTACACACGGACTGTTTATTTCATGTGTAATTACATCACACCAGTGAATATACAACAAAACTAGAAATTGATTATTTCTCCACTTTCCTAAAGAAGTTTAGTTATTTACTGGCTAAACTTTATAAACTTGCTACCACAAGTCAGTAACATGTGTTGTATTAATTGTCAATATAACAAGTTGGTTTGGCATTTTTAGGCAAGTATAAAGGCATTGGCGTCCTGGAGACAAGCCTGGTGCCAAAAATATTTATTCTACCAAAATATTTAAAAACAAATTTGATAAAAAATCTAATTAGTGTTACTGTCACAAATCAAAAGAGAATTTCAACATGAATTGATTCTAATTCTAATCATCTATGGAGAAACAGGTGAAAAGTAACTATGGGTCTGATGTCGTTCATCATGCTGACGCTGTGATGGCTTAGCATGGACCATATACTATATAAAACAGCTGACAAACATCTGTAGTGTGTTTGATAAAGACCTATAACTAAAAGCTAAATTGGTGAAAATGCTATAAGAGCTCAATCTTCAGCCTTCACCTGTAGATTTGGAATCATCAGTGTGAAAGCTCCTCGCGCCTTCATACGTCTGTGAGGCCGCACAGTCTTCGCTCGCCTCGCCTGCTGCAGCTCAGTGTGACGAGGCTGTTCCTGCTTTCTGCTTCACTCTTCCTGGGTTCTCTACCTTTGCAGTGCCCCTGACCAAAGCCTTGCTGTGTGGCAGAGCCCCCGCTGCCTTCTTCGTCCGGATGCTCCTCGCTGCCATCACCTTGGAGTCAGCATTCTCAGACAAGCCCTCACTGTTCAGGCTGAAGGTCTCCGACTTTGTGCGGCGGGCTTTGGGCCTGGTGCTGGTCGCAGCCCGGTTCGGGACTTTGCCAGGGAGAAGCGAGGGCACAGAGAGGGACTTGTGCCTCCCTACCAGACTCTGGTCTTCAGTCTGGTGTGGCCGTCCTGCTGTGCCCGGCCCCTGGAGAACTTGCAACTGGAAGTTGGCCCTCTGGCTCAGCATCCTGGATTCCAGGCCTTGGGTGACTTTATTGATGTAATCCTGTATCTCGGCTCTTAGCAGATCCAGCTCATGTTTGAACTCTCTCCTCAGTGCCTCCAGGCCGGTCAGCATCTCCTGCCCATCTGGAACTTCCTCTCCTACTGCGTCCCTATCTTGTGCTCGTTCTTGATCCTTGCTCTGGTCTCCTGCCTCCCCGACCCTGTGCTTCATTTCCTGTGCAGCCAGCTGCACCATATCCACGAGCGCCGTCTTCCTGCCGCAGTGCTTGGCTGCCTGGGACCTCACCTGCTCCTGTACCTGCATGAAGAGAAGTCGTGCCCTGGATGAATCTGCCACCATGGTCCCAGGGAGAGGGGCCGCCTCTGGCCTTTCCGGGGTCTCCTTGCCTCTTTGCTCCTCAACTGACTCCTGGTCTTCCTGCGTCCCTCCGCTTCTTGTGTCTACGGGTGGCTCCATTCCACCTTCAGGAGATCTGGAGAGCTCCTTCAGGCTGTGCTGCCGTATCTGGCCTCCTCTCCGTGTTTCCTGGGTGATGTGCCGACTGAGTAAGCTCGCTGCCTGCTAACTCCTCGGAGGGTCTTCCTGCCCACCAATCGGTTTGCAGCACCTGCATTACCCAGTGTGCCCGGCTGGCACCAGCTTGGCAAGTCCCTCCCCAGGGAGTGCTCTGCTGCTCCCGTTAGGAGCCTCAGAAAGACTCACATCGCTTCACTGGACCTGCACTTCAATGCCAATCTTCAGAGAACGTCACAGAACAAGAGGAGCGTCACGGTCTCCTCAACCCATACAGGTGCTTCCACTCTATAACATCTAGAACTTTTGATGAATTGATCTAATTGATATGCAATTGCATGTATATGTAGTGAAGCTAATAACATTAAATTAAAATAAATTATAATAATTAAGAACTTGGGATAAAATATATTTAACTGATATGTCAGTGGATACCCTGGACCCTGACACACTGCTGCTGTACACCTGAAGACTCTCATTTGCAGACCCTAAATGCATCACTTGACAACAGGGGCCTCTGGGAAAAAGGGTGAAAAAAACAAAGGCCGCCAAGGTGGTGGGGGGCAGTGCGCCCCCAGGAGGTCTGCACTGCTTCAGCCTGTCTGCCGTGTCAATGCGCAAAGTGTGAACAGGTCGAGCTGGGTGGTCCTCGCCGTGGCTTCCCCTTGCAAAAGGCTGCTTTTTGATGCCTATGACCTGGTTGTTTGTCTCTGCTGGATGAGTGTATCATGTCTGGGGACGCCTTTGTGTCCTGGGGGCCACAGCCAGCCGCCTGCCACCTGACAGAGCGAGTGCTTCTTATTCCTCCAGGCTCCAATCAACAACAAGACGGCCACAGCTCCGAAAGCACCCTTGCGGTTCACAATAACACCTCTCTGAGATGGACCAGAGCTAACCACAAGGGGGCGTCCCCTGGGCACCTTCACACACAGCCATGCCGTGGAGACCAACGCACAGTCAGGAATTTGATTCGATCCAAAACTGCGCTCATCAGCTCTTAGTTATTTGCCACTTCTACTCTAATCAACAGCTCCTTTCCCCAAGCCATTCAAATTACTAACATCCACACGTCCCCTGGCAGTGACATCCGTGGCACCTGCACATCATAGATCTGTTATTGTGCTTCAGTGGCTGAATAAGTAAGCACTGCAATGCACCTATTGCACATGGTCATAAAGGTCTTGAATCTTGAAATTTTACAGCTAGGGCTGGGCTCTCAGAAAGTGGCTGGGAGACCAGATCCAGATAACAAGAAATGTTTGGTTTGCAAATTTAGCAAATTCTGAAGGCCAATTTTGAAAACATAAAAGAAAGAAAATAAGAACCATCCTTGTAAACAGTGTTTTGTGACTTTGCATTAAAGCCAAATGAAAATCTCTCCATCAGCCTGACTGATGTCAAAGTGTGACAGTGTGTAGCTCAGTAGGTTTGGGGTCTAGAAGGTTGTGGGTTCAAATCTCATGGCCAGTAGAGTAATCATATCATTGTCTTGCCCCTTGAGCAAGGCCCTAAACCCAAATGTTCCTTCAGCACTGAACCCTGCATTACGTCGCTTTAGACTAAACACACCTGCATCATCCATACTTAAGGTCTGTAGTCTTACAATTTGAGTTGTCAAAATTGAAAGGAAAATTAATCTTAATAGCTTAGTACAGTCGTTAGATACGAGAATTAATTTAGTTGTAGTATGTTTCAGATATTTTACCCAGTAATAAAAAATTCTGCTCCAGCCACTAGCAAAGCAATGTAGACATATTTGAAATATATCTGCACCGCAGTCCTGCACAGGGCAAGTGGTTATGGAAGATGGATGAATGGATGGATGGATTGATGGACGGATGAATGCACAGACGGACGGACAGATGGATGGCTTTGACTGGTTTCCTAATGAACTTATTTTTAAATCTGCATTAATCCGTTTTCAATTCTCTTTGCTTATTTGAGACAAACTTATTCGATCTTATTTGTTTTTTTTTGGCCACATGTTTATTTTACTTAAAATGCAGATAGAGCTTTTAAGCTTTTCGGTGAATTATGAGTTCGTTTGATTCTTACAGTTGCTTGCCGTTTTTGTTACATGTAATGGGCAGACATGTCGCCGCTCCCTGCGCGCGGAGACGGCGCGGCTGAGCGCATGAAGGGCTGCGAGCCAATCGGGAGCCAGTTTCGGCGCAACACCTCTCAGCCGGCATATTTAACAGCAAACGCGCTTCTCTTCACATGGGCGGCCTAAAATCTGGAAATACTGCAGAGCATGCAGTTGTTTGCAAAGAAACCTGGTCATTCAAAAAAGAAAAATAATTGAAGTACTAACTACCTGAATTGTTTCTTTTTATATAGTTTCTGCGGTATATTGTCACGCTTTGCGACCTGTTATTATTACTATTATTATTATTGTTGTTAATATTATTATTATTATACTCAGGTTTACTCTTTCTAAGACTCTTTCTTTATTTCAGCGTGAATACGTTTATATCGCTTGCAATCTCTGGCAAGAAATTACGAAACTTCAGCATCATTACCTGCGGCAACACCCGCCCCTCTGCGCGCTCCCGTGCCTGCGATCTGGGAACGATCGTCAATTTTAAGTTGCCAAGTTTTCTGGGCAGGCTGTCGAGCAAGGATCCGAAGCTAAAATGGTAAGAATATGTGTGATTTGTGACATTTTTCTTTAAAGTGTTTATTAACAATTATTATGTTTAGTGTCTTAGTAGGCCATCTAAAGAATTAATTGCATATGTAAACGAAAATTGTATGCGAGAATGACTTCCTAGGTATGTTACTGTTGAGTACTGTTGATATATATCGATATATCTTTATATAGGTATTGTCAAATAAAGTAACTGTTAGTAACATGAAAAAGTGATGTTAGGCATTTTCGGAAGATATTTATAAATAGTTTTTTATTATTATTTTAGACAACATACATCGATAAAGGTGAAAAGGTATGTAACTAAAGTTTTAACATAAATTGTACTTCTAATCAATGCAAACGTCATATTGTTTATATTTAAATGAGTTGCATGCAGTATGTCATACAAGCCCATAAAACATATGGAAATACAATTACATATTTACAAGCGGAAAATCCGACCGTATGTTGCACACGGTTCTTTCTTTGTTCTCTTTGCCCTTCAGCATGAGCGAGGCAGGTTTATCTGCTTCGACCACATCACCTTCTGGGTCGGCAATGCGAAACAGGTAAAGGCGACCACGCGGAATGCGTTTTTTCTTTTTTTATTTCCGGTTTCCTTCTATTATTTTGAGGGGTGTTCCTTCAGAAAATGACTATTGGCTCTCCGGAGGGGTGGGGATAAATCCGTCAGCTCGTAAGTCAAGCCACTCCATTTTTGCTTTAATTAGATCCACATTGAAAGGCTAAACAATTTCATCTGCGGCTTGGGGGAGTCGGGGGTTAAATTAGACACATCTGGGCTGGTAGAAAGCCTCACAAATAACAGCAGTACAGAGAGGGTGGTGATTTGCCATCATATTAAACAATATTATTATTAACAGTCATTATTTTTGTCATACTTTTAGAAAATGAAAAGTTTACAATTGATGTAGCGTGAGCTTTATTTTTAAACCCAAAAGCAAATGTCATTCATTTATAAGACTGGAATATTCTAGGATTTCATTAAAACATTCCAGGAAATCACAGAGCATAAGGTGCTGCTGCTGCTCAGTGACTCTTGTCAGGATATTTATACGATTTCTGTAACATTTTCAAGTACTTTAATATTAAGTATGTTAGAAAAATAATGGAGACACCAAATAGCAGTAAACTATGTACTTATGATGCAAATCTGAAAGCTTATTATAATGATGTGCTCCATGTGTATAATTAGTGTTCAGTAGTGAATCTGGTTACGGGCCGCACATGGCTGTAAAGCCACCTCTATACTCTTGCTTCCTTCCGTTAGGCTGCTTCCTTCTATTGCAACAAGATGGGATTTGAACCTCTAGCCTACCAAGGACTGGAGACAGGGAACCGGGACGTGGTGTCCCACGTGGTCAAGCAGGACAAGGTGGGACTTAGGAGTTGATCCCAGAGATGTGGGCTGTTTGTCCAACTTAATCAGTACTGTATTTAAGATGGAAGTAAGAGATGAGGTGAGAGCAGAAGTCACTTTAGTCGAATTGACTCAATATTTCTTTTTTTTTTTTTAAATTTTTACATTTTTTTTTTATTTTATTGCCCACCACTCTTCGGAGGACAACTTTATTTTACATTAAATTCAAGACCAAAGAGTGTGGCCACTCCAAACTCACCCGTCCCAGTACCGTGGAAAAAACCCGGGGGGGGATACAGAAACAACGATCGTAACAATAACAGACATTAATCACCATGGGGAGAGGGGGAGAAAAAGGTAAAAAGAAAACAAAGGTAAACAGAAATAATAATAATAATAATAATAATAATAATAAAAAAAAAAGGGTTGAGAAAGTCTAGAGTGAGAAAGTCTAACTCATCCTCTGGGCGAGAAGAAAATGTACAGAGGTAACCAATCTGATCTGAGAACAGCAAGTGAACGAGGCCACTGATGATAACTTTATTTTCAATCTGCCTCCTTACAGATAATTTTTGTTTTCTCATCTGCACTGAATCCCGGAAATAAAGGTAAGAAAGTGAAGCTCCCAATGTCTGCATGCAAGGATTTTATAAGACCTCAGACTTGGCATGAGCAGCTGTAGCGCTGAGAGGGTGTAAGTGGGTTACCAAGCCGGGCCTGACTACACCGGAATCCTGCTCCACTCCCTGCCATGACTCGGCCAACCAGAGATGGGGGAGCACCTGGTGAAGCATGGCGACGGGGTCAAAGATGTCGCCTTCAGTGTGGAGGACCTCGACTTCCTAGTTCAGGTAAGGGCACACTCTGAAGACCAGCAACCATTCGGCTCTGCCTTACTGCCATCTCAGTGACGGGGAGCCGTTCTTCTGTCTCGACGTGCTGCAGAAAGCCAAAGAGCGGGGAGCCGTCATCCTGAAGGAGCCCCATGTGCTGGAAGATGGACATGGTTCTGTGAAGATGGCTGTTCTTCAGACTGTAAGTGACAGTGACGTCACTGCTGGAGTGCTACCCTGTAACTGGCAGATGTCTTGAACTACCCATGTCTGCAGAGTGGTTAGAGCTTGGCTGTGTCTCCCATGAGCTCAGACAGCAGATCAGGGTGGCCCTGCTTGAGGGGGTCTGTGCCGATGCAGTGACACGTAGGCCTTTTGCTCTCTTTGCAGTATGGTGACACCACACACACCCTCGTGGAGAGAAAGGCTTACACAGGCCTCTTCTTGCCTGGCTTCCACTCGCCTCCCTTCCAGGATCCACTGCTTGCTAAGCTGTGAGTACGGAGGGCGTGGCCAGCAGGGGCGGGATGTGAGAACGGAGGGCGTGGCCAGCAGGGGTGGGATGTGAGAACGGAGGGCGTGGCCAGCAGGGGCGGGATGTGAGAACGGAGGGCGTGGCCAGCAGGGACGGGATGTGAGAACGGAGGGCGTGGCCAGCAGGGGCAGGATGTGAGAACGGAAAGCCTGGCCAGCAGGGGCGGGATGTGAGAACGGAAGGCCTGGCCAGCAGGGGTGGGATGTGAGAACGGAAAGACTGGCCAGCAGGGGCGGGATGTGAGAGCAGAGGGCGTGGCCAGCAGGGGCGGGATATGAGAGCAGAGGGCCTGGCCAGCAGGGGCGGGATGTGAGAACGGAAGGACTGGCCAGCAGGGGCGGGATGTGAGAACGGAGGGCGTAGCCAGCAGGGGCGGGATGTGAGAACGGAGGGCGTAGCCAGCAGGGGCGGGATGTGAGAACGGAGGGCGTGGCCAGCAGGGGGGGGATATGAGAGCAGACTCCTCAGGGACATACGCCTGGGTCCTGACTGAGTATTGCTGTCCCTTACCCCTGCAGGCCAAGTGGCAATCTGAATTTCATCGACCATGTGGTCGGGAACCAGCCGGACAGCGAGATGATCTCGGTGGTGGAGTGGTAAGGGTGCTGGAGAGAACACAGCAGCAGACAACCACTAACACACTCACGGGACACCAGCGCATACTGACAAAGAGCATTAGCACATGATACACTGTTCTGAGGAGCACTGTTAACGTCTGAACTACACACCAGGACCTGCACTGATAGAGCCTGTTAGCACAATAACTGTTTTGACAAGTGCAGTCAGAATTCTGTTATCTAATATAAGTTTCAGCCTCATGGAGTGAATGAGTGCACACATGGGGGGGTATTATTATTAAGTAAGCACTTGGCACAAGCCCAGACTACTCTTAATGTTTCTCTACTTTTCTGGGCCTCCTTTGCATCTGGAGATATTTAACCCTCCAGCCTTTCTCAGAACTGCTTCACTACTTCTACTCACTGGAGTAAAAGAATTTACAGGCTTTCAGTTCCTGCATCCAGGGGTGCCCACGGGGTCAGATGGGGTTACAGTTGCTGCAGGGCTGGCATGGCCTCTCTTATTGCTGATTGGTTGTGATGGTCTCACAAAGGTACCGGATGAATTTGCTGTTCCACCGCTTCTGGTCGGTGGATGACAAGCAGCTACAGACAGACTTCAGTGCCTTGCGGTCTATAGTGGTAGCCAACCATGAGGAAACAGTGAAGATGCCCATCAATGAGCCAGCCCTGGGGAAACGCAAGTCCCAGATCCAGGTGAGGAAGCACTCACAGCTCACCCTGAAGCATGTGATTCTGTGACCAGAAGGTTATTGGCTTGACTGCTGTCGGACCCTTGAGCAACAGCCCTAACCTCAAAAACTCCTGGTGTGCTGAAAAAATGGCCAACCCTGCACTCTGACCTCAAGCTGCACTCTTGTAGGAGAACAAGAGGGAATTCGTGAAAATTCACGGAATTCCAATGTACTCATGCTTGTCAAAGTGGCAAATCAAGTATTATTTTTGTTTGTTGTTGTTCTTGTTATTTCTAGGAGTATGTGGAGTACTACGGTGGCCCGGGGGTCCAACATATCGCCATGAACACGTCAGACATCATCACAGCTGTGAGTCAACCTCACGGCCTCTTGACTCGGGCAGCTACACAAAATATTCCAGCTTCAATTTAGCAATGCCATGGTCGTTTGGGTCCAGAAATGATAGCAGCCAATCAGAATGAAATCCATATTTCTTTAGACTTTATGGTATTCAAGCATTGTAGCAAGACACATTTGTATAGACATATGGACATTCTGTCATATTTAGTACAATTACCATAGATATATCACAATACAGTGGAAGCAGAACAAAGCAACAGAAAAATTGGAATATCTGGTGATTATTGTATTGTTCCACTTCTTGAATATGCATGCATGCTGTATAGAGGTTTTTTTTTTTTTTTTTACTGTTTTTTTAGATCCGTAACCTGAAGGAACGTGGAATGGAGTTCATGACCGTTCCGGAAACTTACTACCAGCAGCTAAGAGAGAGACTAAAAGTGTCTAAAGTGAAGATCAGCGAGGATTTGGATGTTCTGCAGGTGAGGGGCGGCACACGGAACTCAGCACAGGACACCAAAAGACGGAGCTCAGAGAAACACTGACATTCAGTGACCCCCCCCCCCCAAGGACAGCGATATTCCGGCCTTTATGACCTATTCCAAATGGGATTCAATAAGTAATATAGCAGTTTTACACAGAAGAACCAGATTATGTCCTGCTTTTCAGTCAAAATACAAACTGAGCTCTCCCATAACCTCCTGAGACCCAAGGGAAAAAGTGTCCTTCAGTTTTAGGTTATTTGTCTTTGGAGGAAATAAGACATCTTACAATTTAGATTTTTTCAAATGTATTATTTTTTTTATTTCACAGCATGTCCTCTTTAGTGTACAACAGGAATAAATACGTTTCCTTACATCAGTAAAAAGATTGATGCAAAAACAAAATGTCCACTACATTGGACATAAATGAATGGGTGGGGTCTCAGGAGGTTATACTGTGCAGTGACCATGGAAAAAACATCAGGGATTCAGCAGCTATTGCTGCTTGGACCCCTAATAGTGGTTTTTCAGGAGCTGAAGATCCTGGTGGATTATGACGATCATGGGTACCTGCTCCAGATCTTCACCAAGCCTGTACAGGACCGGCCTACTGTTTTCCTGGAAGTCATTCAGCGACATAACCATCAGGTGTGTTTCAGGGCAAAGCCCTATGCCAGTGCTTATTGAGGCGTTGGTGCTTAATCAAGCCAGTGCCACACTGCTTCCTGTACAGAAGAGCTCTAACTGCAATTCCAGGGTTTTGGCGCCGGAAACTTCAAGTCCCTGTTTGAAGCCATCGAAGCCGACCAGAACGCCAGAGGAAACCTGACTGTGCTGACCCCCACTGGCCTGTCAGAGTCCATGTGAGAGCCTGCCAAAGTGCCAGACACCAAACGCCCTTATACCCCACATGGGGCTGACACCAAACGCCCTTATACCCCACACGAGGCTGACACCAAAGGTCCTTATACCCCACACGAGGCTGACACCAAAGGTCCTTATACCCCACACGAGGCTGACACCAAACGCCCTTATACCCCACACGGAGATGACACCAAACGCCCTTATACCCCACACGGAGATAACACCAAACGCCCTTATACCCCACACGAGGCTGACACCAAATGCCCTTATACCCCACACGAGGCTGACACCAAACGCCCTTATACCCCACATGGAGATGACACCAAAGGCCCTTATACCCCACACGGAGATGACACCAAACGCCCTTATACCCCACACGAGGCTGACACCAAACGCCCTTATACCCCACACGAGGCTGACACCAAACGCCCTTATACCCCACACGGAGATGACACCAAACGCCCTTATACCCCACACGGAGATGACACCAAACGCCCTTATACCCCACACGAGGCTGACACCAAACGCCCTTATACCCCACACGGAGATGACACCAAACGCCCTTATACCCCACACGGAGATGACACCAAACGCCCTTATACCCCACACGAGGCTGACACCAAACGCCCTTATACCCCACACGAGGCTGACACCAAACGCCCTTATACCCCACACGAGGCTGACACCAAACGCCCTTATACCCCACACGGAGATGACACCAAACGTCCTTATACCCCACACGGAGATGACACCAAACGCCCTTATACCCCACACGGAGATGACACCAAACGCCCTTATACCCCACACGGAGATGACACCAAACGTCCTTATACCCCACACGAGGCTGACACCAAACGCCCTTATACCCCACACGGGGATGACATCAAACGCCCTTATACCCCACACGGAGATGACACCAAACGCCCTTATACCCCACACGGAGATGACACCAAACGCCCTTATACCCCACACGGAGATGACACCAAACGCCCTTATACCCCACACGGAGATGACACCAAACGTCCTTATACCCCACACGAGGCTGACACCAAACGCCCTTATACCCCACACGGAGATGACACCAAACGCCCTTATACCCCACACGGAGATGACACCAAACGTCCTTATACCCCACACGAGGCTGACACCAAACGCCCTTATACCCCACACGGGGATGACACCAAACGCCCTTATACCCCACACAGGGATGACACCAAACGCCCTTATACCCCACACGAGGCTGACACCAAACGCCCTTATACCCCACACGGAGATGACACCAAACGCCCTTATACCCCACACGAGGCTGACACCAAACGCCCTTATACCCCACACGAGGCTGACACCAAACGCCCTTATACCCCACACAGGGATGACACCAAACGCCCTTATACCCCACACGAGGCTGACACCAAACGCCCTTATACCCCACACGAGGCTGACACCAAACGCCCTTATACCCCACACGGAGATGACACCAAACGCCCTTATACCCCACACGAGGCTGACACCAAACGCCCTTATACCCCACACGAGGCTGACACCAAACGCCCTTATACCCCACACAGGGATGACACCAAACGCCCTTATACCCCACACGAGGCTGACACCAAACGCCCTTATACCCCACACGAGGCTGACACCAAACGCCCTTATACCCCACACAGGGATGACACCAAACACCCTTATACCCCACACGGGGATGACACCAAACGCCCTTATACCCCACACGGAGATGACACCAAACGCCCTTATACCCCACATGGGGATGATACCAAACGCCCTTATATCCCACACGAGGCTGACACCAACGGTCATATGTATATTCCATAGTATTTAGATGTGATTAGTTGGAATTATTGTAGTGGAAGTATTTTGTCCTCAAGAAAATTATTAATCATAATACTGAAATCCTAGTAAGAAATGTTTTCATAAATCTATATTTTAAATATTCAGAATACCTTGCTGCTGAAGGTTCATCCAAAAACAGTGTGCAAAGTCTTAGAAAACATTTTCCTGTTTAGTGGAAGTAATTTTTTGATAAATCAAAGCAAATAGCGTCAGATCACAGGAATAAAATCATCCAAATCTGATCATCATCTAATAGCTGTATTTTTAAGTTAATTTAGCAGTGAATTAAGTTGTAGTCTTCTGACATAATCAATATTGTGGCCAGTGACACAATACACAGACACGTACAGCCATACTGCCTATACTCATGCCCATTCATTCAGCTAAGGCCCCGCCCTTCGGGCCGTAAGCAGAATGCACACTTGCAACACAAGTGCAGTTACCTCACGTGTAGCCGTAAATGCTTCAGGATACGCCCTGCGAGAGATCTGCGAGGCAGTTGCAGGCTTCTACCCCTCCCATTGTGTGGTAACAAAAGACGCTGACAGACACTGGTTAAAAAAATGTCAGTATGTTTATGGATTGCTTTATAAAAGTTACTATATACAATGATACATAATCATGGATTCACACAAATTAACAATATGCAGAGCAAGACGAGTCAGAGATACCGAGAACTAAAAAACACAAAACAAAAAGGTACATTTATAAACTAAATCATATTAATAACAAAATAACTTGTCCGTAACATTTTTTTATTGCAAACCTTTCCAACATCGACACCCTTCATTTCAGACAACTTGGCGTTTCTAAATGGCATTTAGAAATGTGATTTTCTTTTAAGGGTGCTGACACGCTGCAGATGAAGACAGATTGCAACAAGACTCATTTAAAACACTTCAGCTGGTATTTGATCCTTTTGGAAGGAATCATTTGTGCGTTTCCGTGTCTGTGTAAACGTGCGCATGTGTGTAAGTGTATATATAAACAATAAATACAGTTTAGCTTTGCATGAACACATCTGAACATTTCCTTGTTTTCTTTTAAAACGTTCTTTGCTCATTGTAATAAATAGACCATTTGAGGAATTCGACAAGCCTCCCGATTCGCTGTGTCACCTCTTCTACACCATGAGCAGCTGTACACAGAATTTACAAAAAAAGGAGCAGCTTGACACAAGCTGGGTGTGCGTCTGCAGCTCGCTGGCCATTTCTGCTGCCGGACCGCAGGCCACTTCTCTGTAGCAAACCCCGAGCCTGCCTTGCGCACACTTACAAACCATTTACACTTTTTTTTTTTACATCAAGAAAATAAAATGAGCTAAGAAAGGAGGGGGAGAAGACGTTTCCACAAGAAACACACTTTGCAGGAGAAGTTATGGATTCATGTACATGTATGAGGCACGCCTATGTTTCAAATAAGTCCTTTACTTTTATTTTACATGATTTAATACTCCCTGAAAAGATCACAATTTTTAAAAAATATTTTAAATATGTACTTTGTTTTAAAAACAAATGTAAAAAAAAAAAAAAAAACTCATTCCTCATCCCCGCCCATCATGCACAAGCGGACCTGTACAGTATAAACAAGAGCACAGCTTTAAAAACGCAACGACCTACACACCCTGTTCAAACTCCGGGAGCTGGAGGCAGGACAGGGGCCCCGGGCTCTTGGCCAGCAGGGGCCACAGCCCCTAGTGCATTTGAAACAAAGAAAATTGAACAATAAGACATGAACAAAAACAATACAAAATGTAGTGTATGTGCGAGCTGCCGCCTGCGGTGGTGGATGCGGAGGAGGCGTGGGAGCTGGGCCCTCATGCTGGTGGTATGTTGCTGAGAAGCACCTTATAACCACAGGCAGTAGACTCTTCCTGGGCCTTCTCCAGGTCACTGATGGGGTGGGGTGGGGGTGTCAGAATTGGCGAGGCATGGTGTCAAACAGTCAGTGTTAGGGTATGGGGGGCATTGTCTGGGAGATGTAAACACTGTGAAGCCCCCCCCCCCTTACAGCCCGGCTCAACCCAGTAGTAGCACCAAGATGTCCATGACCACAACAGCTCCACCAAACCAGTATTAACTGGTGCTATTCCTGTGAGAGGGGCACTAAACATGCTTCAAAGTAAAGTCATCCTCTGTGTGGTGAAGGGAAAAGCTTTGGCATCAAGGTCATGTTCTGGTTGGGTGGGGGGGGGCACCAGCCAATCACAAAGCAGCTGTGATGGAGAACGGGGACCTTGTGGACCGCGAGCAGGCTCCTTAGCATGAACCTGACGCAGCTCCCAACAGAGAACGGTGGGGGGAAAAAAATTGGTTGCTGGTTTCACGTTACTTCTCCTGTGCAACCAGCAGATGGCAGCAGTTCCTACAGAATGCCAGGATTTCCTCGGAGGGAAAACACTCAGTCTGGTACAGTGTTATGAGGACGGAACTCGACGTGTAAACTCTTTTAGCAGATGGGTGGGTTTTTTTCATGAGAACTCAGTAAACGTAAAATAACTTATTATGACGGTGTGTAGTGTATGGAGAACGTGCGGGAATGCATTCACTCCCGCGGCCACTCCATCAGCAGCAAAGCCACAGGGCCACAGGTTGCATGCCGTGACCCGCAGACCGGAGACCATGCAGCCCTGGCGCTCCAGGGCCGCGCAGCTTCTTCACATTATGACAGGTGGGGCTGTGCCACACGCCATGCTACACCAGTACATCAATGAACAGCAGCACTGCCAGCAGAAGGAAGAGACACTTGTCATGACCTGGGGGGTCGGAAGGCGGAAGACAAGGGCGAGAAGGGGGAGCTGATGGACAGGATATCCACCGACAATCGACTTGGAAGCACCTCATGTTGTTAAGAAACGGAAAGAAACTCAAAAGGAGGTGCAAATAGTACACAGTCCACGCACCCTATCTGCCTCAAGGAGATGCCTAGAAACAGCCACAGGCCCTTGTACAACATGTCGAGAAGTCCCTCGTGCAATGTGCCGGAAAGCCGCCCGCTCACGTCAGCTCCCTCAGATCCTCGTGCAACATGCCGGGAAGGCGGCCGCTCACGGCAGCTCCCTCTGACCCGCGTACTAAGTGCCGGGAAGCCGCCCGCTAACGCCAGCTCCCTCAGATCCTCGTGCAACATGCCGGGAAGGCGGCCGCTCACGCCAGCTCCCTCCAATCCTCGTGCGACATGCCGGGAAGGCAGCCGCTCTCGCCAGCTCCCTCTGACCTGCGTACTAAGTGCCGGGAAGCCGCCCGCTAACGCCAGCTCCCTCAGATCCTCGTGCAACATGCCGGGAAGGCGGCCGCTCACGCCAGCTCCCTCCAATCCTCGTGCGACATGCCGGGAAGGCAGCCGCTTTCGCCAGCTCCCTCTGACCCGCGTACTAAGTGCCAGGAAGCTGCCCGCTCATGCCAGCTCCCTCCGGTCCTCGTGCGATGTGGCGGGAAGCTGCCCGCTCACACCAGCTCCCTCCGTCCCTCGCACGATGAGCTGGGAAGTGGCCTGCTCACGCCAGCTCCCTCTATCCCTCGTACGACGTACCAGGAAGCTGCCTGCTCACACCAGCTCCCGCCCTCCCATGCCAAGTTCAGCCAAGGATGCCTGCAACACCACACCACAGCTCACTGGAGGGTGAACGACCGTTACTGTGCCAGGCCAGGGTTTAAGGGGCCCTCCTCACCAAATACTGATTCTCACGGTGCTGAGCTCTGGATTAGGGCATCTTCTACACCGACTCTGGGCTACTCTGCCCCTAGGATGTTAGAAGAAGGGGAGGACCCCCTATAATGCTGGGCTATACTTCGGGGTGACTCTCAGGGACCCACACCCTGGGAGACACTAGTTAAGGGTGCCCCGGCAGTTTTCGGCCCCACAGAGGCAGGGGATTTTCTCGTCTTCAATGGGGAACTTGTAGTCATAGGTGATCTCCTCATTGACGTTGATGGGCTGCCTTGAGTAGATCACAATTTTCTTCTGTGACTCCACTGTAATGACTTTTGCATAGCAATTAGGCTGGAAAAGCAAAAAGAAAGTGCCAAGTAAGTCCTGAGAAAGCCCCAAGGTACACAAACTGTGACCGTAACGCAGCAGTTAGTGGCAGGCAGACATCCACAGACAGGCCAACCACAAAGAGCTCACATCCCCCTTTGGGCCACACGGCATCACCTACATTGCAGCTGTGGTTGATGAAGCGAGCGAAATTGCCGCACTTGGTGGCATCGATGATGGTGTCATGGTCAACCCGGAACATGTAGCTGCTCCCAATGCCCTCGTCTTCGTATCTCTTCTCCCGCATGTCGGCAATCACCTGAAGGAATGAGGGTGTGCATTGGGTGGGTATGTATTCGAGGGAAAAGACAGACATCTTCCATGAGATCTTACCAAGGGTTCAGGGTCACCCTCAGAAAAAAAGACCAGGGGCTTGTAGACCACAGACGGTTCATGACTAACCCAGTGAGCCTGGCCAGTTCCTCACCTGTCTGATGTTCTGGCCCACATACTCAATCACCATCTCATCTGCAGCTATGGGCTCCAGCGCAAAGAGCCCCCAGTCGTGGATGTGACTCTTGCAGAAGCGGATTTTCTTCTTGCGGAACTGGGGGTGGGGGAAAAGTCCTCATTATTACAGGCTGGCAGGAGAGTCAAGGCGCACCAATCAGAAGCAAGGACGCATCTTACAGCTTTATCACAAGGCCAATGATAGGGCTGCATAATGTTCGGCTGTTTGATAAGTACCATCGTCAGCCCCAATGACGGACCCAAACAAACAGCAGAGGGCGCCGTACCTTGAGCTGGTTGAACTTCAGCAGGTCGCTGTCACAACTGAAGGAGGACAGGAGACGTCGCTGCTCAGACCGGCGCTCGGAACCCGCCCGAGTGGAGAGGTGTGGCTGGGCTGGGATGCTCATGCCCTGTAAGAAGAAGCGCCCCCCAGAGGCTCAGCCCAGAAACACTACATTTCCATGAAGATAATTCTGAAATGTACAAACACTTAATACAGGACATTAAACAAGGTCACTCAGAGCTGCTGTAAAGTATAAGAGCAGCTGTGTTGGGACACACAAAAAGGCCGCCCCGGCCACATCAGCAAGCTGACGAGTATCCAATTGGAAACCGCCATGCGAGGGTATGCTGCTCTGGGGGCAGATCTGATGACCTCATCCTTATTTATGCTAATGTGAGAATACGCATCCGAGGAGGCTTAGAAGTGACAGCTGTCTGAACACGAGCATAACCGTTTAGCAAAAGACAGAAATTAAAAATCAAACTTATCGCCTGACCAAAACAGGCTAAAGTGTCTCTTTTGCCTCATGTCTGATGTCCTGCTTTACTGAACACACCCTGAACTGCACGTTATACAAACCCCAAAGCAAAAAGTTTTAGGTTCATGGTTCAGCAGGGGAAAACAGAATTTGTTTTGTAATTTATTATTAAATATGCAAACACAAAGACAGTTCAGCTGTAAACTAAAAGCAATGCACCTGTAGTCATTTTTATAACAAAACAGATGCTTATTTACATAGTGTAAACATAAATATGAAAAATAAATTCAGCAGAAATATCATAATGAACTAAATCCCATCTAAATCCTGTGTTTTTTTACTACTGTACAAACACCCCTATATAGTCATAGTTATTTTTTTAGCCTGGTCTGAATTTCCTGGCATAAGTGGCTTATGGCGCTTTCCCACTGGAATATAGGAACCAGGCCGTACCCAAACCGTACCGCTGCTTTCCCACTGGAATACAGGAACCAGGCCATACCCGATCCGTACTGCTGCTTTACCACTGGAATACATGAACCAGGCCGTACCCGAACCATACCGCTGCTTTCCCACTAGAATACAGGAACTAGGTCGTACCCGATCTGTACTGCTGCTTTCCCAATGGAATACAGGAACCAGGTCGTACCCGAACCGTACCGCTGCTTTCCCACTAGAATACAGGAACTAGGTCGTACCCGATCTGTACCGCTGCTTTCCCACTGGCATACAGGAACCAGGCTGTACACGAACCTTACCGCTGCTTACCCACTAGAATACAGGAACCAGGCCGTACCCGATCCGTACCACTGCTTCCCCACTGGAATACAGGAACCAGGCCTTACCTGAACTGTACTACTGCTTGCCCACTGGCATACAGGAACCAGGCCGTACCCGATCCGGCCCAGGGCAGACCCCCCCAGAGAACGTGGCTCACCTGCGTATCCATGGGCGGCTCATCTGGCACGGGCCGCGAGCTGTTCAGGTACTTCACTTTGTCCTTCTTGTCGATCTTGTAGTAGCCCTCGCTACGCGCACAGCCAGTCATGTGATCACGCATGCCATCCTCCCACTTCTTCCTTTTCACCAGAGGGATACTGGTAGGTACCAGGGAGTCAAGGAACAAATGACCACGAGTGGAGTACACCTCAGCCACCTAAGCCCTTTAGGGGACAGGGATCCAGGTTGTAACAGTGTTTATGGGGCCACACACACACACACACACACACACACACACACAGGTGTACTGACACCCCTGCACATGCACACACACATACAAGTGCAGCTTGGGTGGAGAGCACAGGTTTAGCCATTAATCCAGAACGTTTAGTGCACTTGGGGTTAAGGGTCTCGCTCAAGGGCTCAACAGTGACATCATTCTGCCAGCCATGGTATTCGAACTCACAACCTTCCAATCACAGGCACACAGTCCTAACCAGCAGAAGCGCACATCAACCCATACGGAAACTGCACTGGCAAGGATTCAGACCCGGGCCTCTTGTGAGGCAGCCGCGAACACTACCACCGAAGCATCAATGCCTTTCCAGAGAATTTATACAGGCAGGTTGGCAACTCAGGAGAAGTACAAATACAGTCACTGCTTCAGGTTTGCGAGGATAAGGAGCAGGAGATCCCTACGGACTTGGAAATTTGTGATTAGTTCCTGACCCCCCTTAACCTCAGCTTCTAAGAGTCTGCTAGCCTGAGCGACAACGTAAAAAGTCTATTTCTTACCAATGTCTAAACAAACAGTACTGCACTCAGACTTTCCACTAGGAAGCATATCTAGCAAATCCACCTTTTGTGTCAGAGACATCACAGTCTTCTTCCTTTTAGGAACAATTTCAGAAGCACTGGGAGCATTACAATTTCGACACATTATTAAAAATGCTAAATTAACGGCACTAAAAAGTTTAAAAGGGCGGGGGGCAAGAAATCGATCTGACTTTCCATCAGAGATAAGCCCAGCCTGAAAAATCGTGAAAATGCTTGTAGCCTTAGAGCGACATACGGTGAACAGAAGTGAGGGTGAACAGTGAGGATGAGTGTGTGTGTCAGTCGTCTTATGGGCTGTGTGGAAATGCAGAAAGGAAGAAAAAAGCTAAACTGCAGAGTGTAGTGCATGCAGGGCTAGGGCTGATTTTTCTTATGCCTGAATACAGTAACATTTATGCAAATTAGATGTCTTCAGACTTTTTCTTTTTTCTAAAGTTCAATTAATTACTACTAAAAAGTCTTATCTGTGCTCCATTGTATATTTTGTACTCGAGACTTGTGTATTTTGCGGCTATAAATGGTTAGCTGGAGTATACAGTGATATTTTTATGACTGATTTCTTAATTATATTTAATTTGGCAACAGATTGCACAACCTGCCATTTAAGAAATATTTCTGTTCATTTTTGTGGAAGTTGTTACTGAATAATACGAAGTTGCAGACTTGTATAAATCATGTTGGCATGTTGTCCTTCCTGTACTGTAGTGGCGTAGCTTTTGTTTGAGCAACATGACCATTATATTTCCATGTTCTTAGCATACGCAAACAATGCTGCTACTGTACTAAATGCAGAATCTTTGCCATGTTAACTGAAATGTATGGATACAAATATCTCATTTAACACTCACTAAGGTGGATTGGTGTCAATATCGACAGATGGGCGAAAGTTGATTGCGATCGGACCAGAAAAAAATTATATTGTTAGTGTATATATATATATATACACACTAACAAATATTATGTATTGTTAATATTTATGTTATATTACATGTGATCTGAATAATTTTCAGAATTTTTTATATATTTGATACCCATAGTGGTTGTTCAGCAAGCTCCGAAAATATTCCCGTTTAATTGTTCATAGCCAATTGTGTTCATAGCTAATGGCAACTGTATACTGGCTAGCAGAGAAATCATTCTTAACTAAAACTATGAATCATGTCCTGTTCAAAGACTACAACACCATACCCATAACCTGAAAATGACCATTTAGAATATCTGCAGATCCAAAGGATTGCACCCGTACCAGCTGGTGCTATGACTGATTCTGCCACAAAGGGGCAAAACTAAGAGTGAAAGGATATGGGGATGGGGAACCCATAGGGTGTCATTCAGCCAGTCGTTGCCAATGTCCTGCTGCAGCATCTTCTCATAGGTGACCTGGAGGTAGCGGATGTCCTCATCGTCAATCCCCTCATTCCAAATGTCATACAGGATGGTCATTTCCTCGAATTCGGTGCGTGGGTGGAAGCAGGGTGGGGGGGGGGTCGGAGGGGCAGAGGGCGTGGCCAGCAGCAGCAGCTCCTCCTGCCTGCGACGCACCCTCCGCTGGGGTTTCTTTGCTGGCTCGACCCCCTCTGGCTGCATGGGTTCTGCTGGCTCCATGCCTGGTTCTGGCCCCTGGGACTCTGGCCAGGCTTCCCGGAAATCCAGTGTCACTGCGGCAGGTTCTGCGGGGCAGCCGGCTGCCGCCGCCACCTCTGCCACCGGGTCCGTGACGCCGGCGGGCACCTCATTCACCGGAGGGTCGCTGGGTAAAGACGGCGGTGCCTCTGCTCCAGGAAGCTCCTCTGCAGGCAGGGCCGCCACCACCGCTGCTGGCTTCTTCGTCCGTGGGCGCCCAGGTTTCCGCTTGGGTGGGGTGACGTCTGGCTCAATGGCAGGCTGGTCGCTGGGGACGGCGTCCCCATCCGGGAAGGCCTCGGCCAGTGGGGACCGGAGGCCTGCCGGGGGGGGCTCTGTCTCCTTTGGTCCGACAGGGACAGGGGCCAGAAGGGGGCCTGATGGAGCAGCAGGGGGGGGGCTCGCTGACGGCGGCTCCTCCAGGATGTCAGGGGCGGGAAGACTGGGAAGCGCATAAGTGGCAGCTGCTGGATCGAGCAGGGTGGGAGCGAAGGTGGGGGTGAAGATGAAGTCCCTCCCTGGGGTAAGCGGGAGCCCAGAGCTGAGGCTCGGAGACTGGGAGGGGTAGGAGAAAGGGCTGCCGAGCACGTGGGGGGAGAGCAGGCTCAGGCTGCTCCCCGAGAGCGGCGCCTCCCCGCCCGGCGTCACTGGCACCGTCTCCGTGCTCTGCGACTTGGCCATCGATGTGGCTCTCCTGCCCGCCACATCCCTCCCAGGCGTGCGCGGGATGTCCTCATCCAGTAAGAGCTTCCCTGTAGACAGAAGCTCGGCCAGCTGCTCTGGGGCGGCCGGGCAGGGCGGTGCTTCAGGGAGGGCAGGGGGGGAGGGGGGGGGCAGGGGCACACAGGGCAAAGCGAGGACTTTGTTGGTGGGCAGCTCGACCTCCAAGAGGGCAGCGAGCGCCTCACGGCCCGGCGTGCGGGGTAGCTCCTCCTCCTCCAGGGGGGGCGAGGAGAGCTTGGCCTTGGTGCTGCGCGGGTCCAGGTCACCGTCCGCTAGTGAGCCCGTTGGCGTGGGGGGTTGCAAGCTGCCAAAGTCTTCCATGGTCTCCATCTTCACCTCCGGGATCTCAGCCTCAACTTCCAGCTCCGGCTCCTCTGCTGATACAGAGACGGACAGCACCAATAAGTACCACAGTCACCACTAGAGGGCAACACAAGACATCCAGCATTACTATGGACTCAAGGGAAGGAGCTGGAACCCTGACCAGAATAACTGGCCTGAAGATAGAGAAAAGGAAAGGACCTATTGTCCCTGATTTTAGACTGCGAAGGTCAACTCAAAAAATGCACCAATTAGTTAGGGCTGGGCAATACGACAAAATATTTTATTGCGATCATTTTTTTCATATCAGTCTACGTCGACAGTTATCATGATGTAATACATCATAATTTGAAATTTATTTTGAGGCATGATTTATGCTTAAAGTTCCCTTACGATTCCCCTCAAACAGAACATGACAAAGATGACACATTGAATGGACTGCAAACGGTTAAAAGTGCCATAGAAAGCGTATATTTTTTCAAACCGTTCTCTGGTATTTACACCGAAAGGTATGTGAACGTGTTTTGGTAGAAAAATGTCCAGAGGTGGCTTTATGAGCCCAATTACACCCTATTATTTGGCCCTAGAATGAAACAGGCTGTTTTCCCTTATTTTGTGAACTCATTAATATGTTTTTGAGCACTGCTTTTGTTACTATATCTGTTAATTCTGTAAATCTTAGTGAACTACTGAAGGAACAAGTAATGAATAACACAAGGGAAATACTGATCTCATGTTTATTCACCATTAATGAATCATGACGCATCTTTCATCTTAAGCAGAGACTATACAGCAATTTATGATTTGTACTTCAGAGTAACGGAGTTATTACTAAGTATTTGTGTCCCCTCAAATAAAGTGCTACCATGTTTACTGTTGCCCTGTTAAGCTGGGGTACGTTTTTCCAAAAGCACACCTGCTAACAACATAATTAGCAACTTTCATAGCTAGAAAGATGCAACTGAATGATTCCAACTATGTAAGTTGTTAACGGGTACATTTGTGAAACGTAACCCTGACTTACCCGTTAAACATACCAATGACTTACCCGTTAAACGTACCCCTGACTTACCCGTTAAAGATGAACATCAGCCGTGCCTGTTGACAGTTCAGTTCCTTAGCGATGGTATGAACAGTGCCGACATCCCCGTCACAGCCTCAATCGGCACACTTACGCATACAGCCTGCCATTTGTGCTGTCGCCCTCCGCTTTGTTATTCACAATACCTGCAGAACTCTAAGTCCATTGAGCTTGAAAGCGGGTAGGCATACGTTATGCTTGAGGGCGTGGTTAAGACTGCTACGTAACGGTCTAGCAATTTTGAAACAGCCCATTTCACGTCCTTCTTTCATATTTAGGAATTATATTTGAAACAACGGTATTTGAGATTCACAGTATGTCATTTCTATGCATCAATCTCTCCTTTTTCACCTATGCCGAGGTACAAACAGCTTTTCATTCTATGGCACCTTTAACTATTTATTGACTAATGTTAATAAAATCATACAATAATAAATTTATTGTCAGTGGGCATAACATTATTAATCCGCTGACAGTACCGTTTAGTGCTGGGTTTTTTCTCTGACTGCCTCACTGCTTGTAACAGAGGATGGGTTTAACATCCCTAGTACAGTTGCCACCTGCCTTCTACTAAAAAATGCTGTGTCCCATCTCGAACCAGTACAGGATGCCAGTGAAAGTTGCAACACTAATTGCTGGTGTCTGTGAAGCGCTTGAATTCTGTACGTCCTACTGGATGGTGATGCTTCTACTGGTGAAATAAATTCATTGTATTCCCAGGTTTAGTTGGCACAAGTTTCAGGCAGATTACAATACACAGCAGCAGTCTGTTGCGTGTCATGGGCTTCTTTAAACGACCAAAGTACCGCCACACCACCACCGTCTTTTTACCGGGGTATCCGCAATATCTCCTTTTTAAAAAGATGTTATGGCTACTGACAGCGACGCCGCACTTTCCTCTGAGGGAGGGAGCGCTTTTCTCTGAGGGAGGGAGCGCTTTCCTCTGAGGGAGGGAGCACTTTTCTCTGAGGGAGGGAGCGCTTTCCTCTGAGGGAGGGAGCGCTTTCCTCTGAGGGAGGGAGCGCTTTTCTCTGAGGGAGGGAGCGCTTTTCTCTGAGGGAGGGAGCGCTTTCCTCTGAGGGAGGGAGCGCTTTTCTCTGAGGGAGGGAGCGCTTTCCTCTGAGGGAGGGAGCGCTTTTCTCTGAGGGAGGGAGCGCTTTCCTCTGAGGGAGGGAGCGCTTTCCTCTGAGGGAGGGAGCGCTTTTCTCTGAGGGAGGGAGCGCTTTTCTCTGAGGGAGGGAGCGCTTTTCTCTGAGGGAGGGAGCGCTTTTCTCTCACTTGATTCACGTGTTTTACCAGAACAGTAGAATGCAGAGTGCTCCCCTAAGTCGATAAGCCTTACTGTGCGTTTGCTGTGCAGTGGTTGTTCCTTACTGTGCGTTTGTTGTGCAGTGGTTGTTCCTTACTGTGCGTTTGTTGTGCAGTGGTTGTTCCTTACTGTGCGTTTGTTGTGCAGTGGTTGTTCCTTACTGTGAGTTTGTTGTGCAGTGGTTGTTCCTTACTGTGCGTTTGTTGTGCAGTGGTTGTTCCTTACTGTGCGTTTGTTGTGCAGTGGTTGTTCCTTACTGTGTGTTTGTTGTGCAGTGGTTGTTCCTTACTGTGTGTTTGTTGTGCAGTGGTTGTTCCTTACTGTGTTTGTTGTGCAGTGGTTGCTCCTTACTGTGTGTTTGTTGTGCAGTGGTTGCTCCTTACTGTGTGTTTGTTGTGCAGTGGTTGCTCATCCTCAAAACACTGTGACTGGCAGCAAGCCAGGTTATTTTAGTCAGCACTGACAGAATGCCACCGCTTGCATTCTTCCTAGCATTTCTGAATTCTCTGTGGATGATTATTGTGTGGATTTCTCGTGGACTGAATTTGACTGTGCACTTTTGTTTTGGATTCCACTGGATTATCCTTATTGGACGGGTTGCTTTGGACTTACCTGCTCTCCTGATAAGTTGCCCTGTTATTTTGACTGTGTTCCCTTTTGTCTACCTGCCTGCCCAATTGCATTCTCTTATTTGTTCAATAAATCCCCCACAGACTGTGCCTGTGCTCTACTGATGGAGTTAACAAGCAGTCACAGAGAAAGTGATGATATTTCATGGCAAACGTCCATCGAGCATTTACCGTACTTACGGCGAGGGAAATTATATTGTGATAATTACTGTTATATTTTTATCGCCCAGCCCTACCATTAGCTCACTGCGATGAAGTTAATATTCACCATAAATCAATGTGTTAGTAATGGTGATAGCCTGAAGAGGGAGCCCTAGCCACAGAGATACACAAACCTGGAAGTCCCTTGGGGGAGGGGGGGCGCAGCTCCAGCCCTGCCTCCAGGGGGAGCAGCTGAGCGATGGGGTCGTCCAGGCGGGCCCTCAAGATACTGGCTGCTTCCTCTCCCTCCAGAAAGACGCGATGTTGCTGCTCTTCCTCAGTCTCCATCTGCTCCTCCTCCTCCTCCTGCCGGCCCAGCTCAGACACTGCCAGCAGTGCCATCTCTAGCTCTTCATCTGGGGCAGCTGGCGCTGTCGGAGTAGCTGGGGGTACCACTGCCATTTCTTCCTCCTCCTCATCTTCCTCCTCCTCAGAGAACACCTGGAGCTGTTCATCTTCTTCTTCCTCCTCCTCATCTTCTGCATCTACTTCCTCTTCTTCGTCCTCGGAGCTGGAGTCATACTCAGAGGAGTCTGCGCTTTCCTCCGAAGAATCAGAGTCGGTCTTTGAGGAGGAAGCAACAGCAGCTTCTGGGGAGTAAATGGGGGGAAAGGAGGACCAATGAGAATACATCAGGAAAGCACCTGATGAACACGAACAAGAAACCAACCAAAAGTTTGCAGGGCCCAAAGTTCTCCAGACCTGATCTATGTGAACGGGAACATCACCAGCCCATGACGGCCGTGCTCAGCTCGCCGGCTCTGTGCCACTCACCCTCATCGGAGGAGGACTCCCTCTCACTGGAGGCAGAGCTGACTCTGTCACCATCATCTTCGTCATCGTCAGCCTCATCATCGTCCTCTTCGTCACGCTCATTGTCATCTTCTTCCTCATCCCCCTCCTCCTGAAAACCCACGCCACACTGGGTCACCCTGGCTCTCCCCGAAGCGTCTGCATGTGCCGCCTGACCGGCAGGATCCCATCGTACCTTAGGGGAGGAAAGCTTATCTGACACCTCTGGGCCCTCGTCCTCCTTGTCTGATGGCGAAGACTCCTCCTCTTCCTCTTTGCCAGAAGTTTCCTCTTCCTCCTCCCCCTCACTGTCCAGCTCGAGTGGCCTGGCATGTCTTCGCCTTATCGTGGCCACATCTCCATCTCGCTTGGGGCCGTCCAAGGGGGGGTCTCCCAATTCTTGGTCCCTCTCTAACTCTGGGGGTCAGGTATTATTATTATGATTATTATGTCATCCATTCATTATTATAAGTATTATTACTAATAATGAGCAGGGAGACAAACCTCCAACCCCAATAAAGACGGACTCACAAAACCACGACAATTTAAATCAGAATTCAGCATTTTCAAATATTTCAAATATCGAGGCATGGCTTGTATAGTCACTCTCACAAGAATGGGGCTGATGGTCAAATAAATATCCAAGAAAAGGTCAGCTAAATGCACCTGGTTTATCTGCAGACAAGATCAAAGACAGGCCCACAGGAGCAGAAACATCCATGCCAGTGACGCTTGAATCATTAAAAAAAAACAAGCGAATTAAAACCCCCTGAAGTGTCATAGTGCCGAAGGCCTCATGCCCCTGTCTGATGCTCACAACACCGCCGTGGAGGAACATGCAGGAAGCATCTTCTTGCTGAACACCAGAGAGGAACCATCCATGAGATGTACACCCTGGGTCCCCTCGGTGGCTCGATTCAGGTGCCCACAGTTCATGAAAAGAGCACTTGGGCACTCTGGGTTTATGAATGACCTGGCTATCAGCTCAGCTCGTGCCGATGGAATGGCAGAAAGGATCCTACACTGTGCCGTCATTTTATAGATTGTAATATGCAAACCCCATCACCGTAAATAACAGTTAATTGCACCGGTGACCTGCTACTCGGGGCATTTTATTACACCCACTCTCAAGGCTAGATGTTCCCATACAGTTGATGCCAAACCCAAACTTGAACCCTTGCTTCTACAGTCATGCCACCTTTGCTGTGCAATCGCAGGCCTGTCCTGGTGAGGGTATGGGCTTGGCGCTATGCTACAACACACCTGCTACCCTGCAGTTAGCCATTAGCATGGAGAGTGAAAGAGACGCCTTCTTTAGCATACAGGCTAACAGCTGAGCACTAATGGTGAGTAGCAGCCACGCATGCTGGGTTCAGACCTTCGTCTTCCAGCTCCTCATCCGCGGGGGTGGAGGGTCGCGCCCGTTTGGTGTCCGCCGTGGAGGCAGGGTCTGGGGGCTCTTTCCGCTTCACCTACAGATGGAGCGAGACAGAAGCGCCCATCAAGAATGGCTTCACGCGACGAAATAAAAAGCCGTTCCCTTACGGATTCAGTCACAGCCAAGAAAATGAGGGAGATCCACCAGCTTGTGATGCTGTTGCTGGCTAAGGACGTGTGGCTCTGCATTAAGCATGACCGCTCCATCCACAACATCCTTCACCATCCCAAATCATTTGGGACCCATCCTAGATCATTCATTCAGTAATATCTCTACTCAAATGAACATGATCTGCGGAGATCCAAACAGGCAAAAGTTGAAGCTACTTTAGATACAGTGGTTTCCACACCTGGTTTATCATGCTCATCGGAGTATATCTATACGGGAAACCTCTGGAATGAACGATGCCAACAGGAATCCCACAAATCATGCTGCATGTCACAATAGCCCTGCCATGATGGAGATTCTTTTGTCACCTCTATGCAGGGAAGGAGCAGCGAGCTGCAGACAGGGTGGGTCTGTACCTTGAAGGAGGGCAGGCGGATGGCGCCGCGCAGGCCGATGCCGAGCCCCATGCCTTCGTAGCCCAGGCCCTCGCCCTTGTTCCAGCCCTCCAGCAGGCTGGAGGCAACAGTTTCCCGGGGCCGCGGCTTCTCCTTCTCCTCTTCTTTAGGCTCGCCGCTCTTGACAGGCGTGAGTGAGGCCTGTGAACCAGCAGAGTGAGTGAATGTGACTGTGGTGGTGGTGGGGGGGGGGGGGTCATAGAGTGTAACGGAGACAGAGGCTCAGATCATTCATATTAGAACCATGATTCAGTCTGTGAGAATAAGGCAGAGTGCTGCACACTGCCACAGACAGCCACTCTTCATATGCTACTGATACCATGCAGGACAGACAGTATAAAAACATGGGAAACCAGAATAAACCTGCTGAGCCTGAGCACGGCATGAGCCTGAGGTGTTGAGTGCCTGAGCACAGCATGAGCCCGAGTCGGTGTGTGCCTGAGCAAGGCAGAGCTTGAGCTAGTGTGTGGCTCAACACAGCTGAGCCTGAACACAGCATAAGCCTCACCTTGGCTGAACGCTCCTTCCGGTCCCACCACTCATCGAAGGCTCGAAAGGCAACCACCTCCACCATCTTGCGGTTCAGGTCCCTCTTCATGATGGCCTTCAGCTCCTTGACAATGACCAACAGGACCCCATCCACGGTGGCCTTGTGCGGGTCCTCCTTCTGCGGCTGGTAGCCAGGGGGGGGCACAGCTGGGTTGAAGCGGGGGAAGGCGTGCAGGGGCCAGGGCTGTCCGGCCGGGGGAATGCCTCCCGCCACTGAGAAAGGCCGGTACGGTTCATTGAAGGGCACGGCCCCGCCCCCCGGCCCACCCACGTAGGGGGGGTAGGGGTAGGCGCGTTGGCCCTGCAGCATGCGGCTCAACATCTGCGTCTGCATCTGGAAGGACATGTGCATGCCCCCCCACTGTGGCAGGCAGCCCACCAGCTCCACAGGCATGACGGGCACCAGGCCAGGTGCGTAGGGGTGCAGTGGGTGCAGCATGGGATGTGGGGGCGGGCCTGGCAGCGGTGGTGGCGGCGGGGGCCCGGGCGGGAGGTGCGGGGGCAAAGGTGGGAATCCGGCCTGGGGAGGCGGGAGTGGGGGGAAGCCCGGAGGGGGCATGGAAATGGCTTGTGGGGGCAAGGCGCCCACAGAGGGACTGAGCACCAGCCCTTCGGCACAGTCGCCAGCTGCAATGGGGGTCCCCGGCATCTCGTCGTCCGATATCTCCATGTCTTCCCCAGAAGAGGGCGCGCCCTGAGGGGGGGGGTAGAGTTACGTCACAATCATGGAGGACAGAGGACAGCAAGCCCCCCCAAATTCCCATATAATAACATCACCCTAACAAAAGCTAAAGTTACTAGCTACCAAAAGGAAGGAGGTGAATATACCAGGCAGCAGCTTCCTATCAAATCTACATGGAAGGCTGTCACGTTGGCAGGATACTGGCACACGGCAGCAAGCGTGGCACACGCTAAAAAGCGAGGTCGCGAAGGGGCACTGCACACACTAAATGGCGGGGTCGCGGATACGCACACGCTAAATGGCAGGGTCGCGGATACGCACACGCTAAATGGCGGGGTCCAGGATACGCACACGCTAAATGGCGGGGTCCAGGATACGCACACGCTAAATGGCAGGGTCGCGGATACGCACACGCTAAATGGCGGGGTCCAGGATACGCACACGCTAAATGGCGGGGTCCAGGATACGCACACGCTAAATGGCAGGGTCGCGGATACGCACACGCTAAATGGCGGGGTCCAGGATACGCACACGCTAAATGGCGGGGTCGCGGATACACACACGCTAAATGGCGGGGTCGCGGATACGCACACGCTAAATGGCGGGGTCCAGGATATGCACACGCTAAATGGCGGGGTCCAGGATACGCACACGCTAAATGGCAGGGTCGCGGATACGCACACGCTAAATGGCAGGGTCACGGATACACACACGCTAAATGGCGGGGTCGCGGATACGCACACGCTAAATGGTTGGGGGCGCGGATACGCACACGCTAAATGGCGGGGTCGCGGATACGCACACGCTAAATGGCGGGGTCCAGGATACACACACGCTAAATGGCGGGGTCCAGGATACGCACACGCTAAATGGCGGGGTCCAGGATACGCACACGCTAAATGGCGGGGTCGCGGATACGCACACGCTAAATGGCGGGGTCCAGGATACGCACACGCTAAATGGCAGGGTCGCGGATACGCACACGCTAAATGGCGGGGTCGCGGATACGCACACGCTAAATGGCGGGGTCCAGGATATGCACACGCTAAATGGCGGGGTCACGGATACACACACGCTAAATGGCGGGGTCGCGGATACGCACACGCTAAATGGCGGGGTCCAGGATACGCACACGCTAAATGGCGGGGTCCAGGATACGCACACGCTAAATGGCAGGGTCGCGGATACGCACACGCTAAATGGCAGGGTCACGGATACGCACACGCTAAATGGCGGGGTCCAGGATACGCACACGCTAAATGGCGGGGTCCAGGATACGCACACGCTAAATGGCGGGGTCGCGGATACGCACACGCTAAATGGTTGGGGGCGCGGATACGCACACGCTAAATGGCGGGGTCGCGGATACGCACACGCTAAATGGCGGGGTCCAGGATACGCACACGCTAAATGGCGGGGTCGCGGATACGCACACGCTAAATGGCGGGGTCCAGGATATGCACACGCTAAATGGCGGGGTCACGGATACACACACGCTAAATGGCGGGGTCGCGGATACGCACACGCTAAATGGCGGGGTCCAGGATACGCACACGCTAAATGGCGGGGTCCAGGATACGCACACGCTAAATGGCAGGGTCGCGAATACGCACACGCTAAATGGCGGGGTCCAGGATACGCACACGCTAAATGGCGGGGTCACGGATACACACACGCTAAATGGCGGGGTCGCGGATACGCACACGCTAAATGGTTGGGGGCGCGGATATGCACACGCTAAATGGCGGGGTCGCGGATACGCACACGCTAAATGGCGGGGTCGCGGATACGCACACACTAAATGGCAGGGTCACGGATACGCACACGCTAAATGGCGGGGTCGCGCAGTGGCCCGACACATGCACATGCTAAAGCACTGACTAGGGTGCACAAACCAGCCCAGACACCAAGGTCAGGGCAGACGTTTGTAAAAGGTTGCAGTATAGATTATTCATGGCGACCCCCCCCGCCCCCACCCCATGGGGAGAGTGACCGTGCCACGCCAGCTCATTATTAACTCCATCTTGGGGTTGTTGCCGTTGATCTGTATTGCACCTTTATGACACTGGGCCAAACCCACAGCAATCAGCCAACCACATCGTGCTAAGCGAAGCGAACAGAACCACAGAATCCGGGGGGGGAGAGCCTCCGAAACAGGCAGGGGGGAGACAGACGCCTGCAGAATCCAGGGGAGGCAGACAGCTGGTGGGATGTTGGGGGGGGGGGGGGACAGAAAGCCAAAAGGATGGGATGGGGGGACAGAGGGACAGAGTGTCGAGTTTGGAGGAGTCAGAGAGCTGCCGGGACAGAAGGGGGACAGAGCCACCAGCCCCCTCCCCTCCATAGCAGACGGTAGCGGTTGCCACCCTCAGCGATCTGCGGCCATGACCTTTGACAGACCGTGTCACGGAAAGACCAGCAGCGTCAGACAGATGTTATTTACCGATCGCTGCTTTGGCTCCTCAAGGAACCGACAGGTGACACCGAATAACTGACAAGACAAAAAAATACAGAGATGGCTGGTTGGCCAGTGGGGCTGGCATAGCAGTTAAATAAGGCACACAAAGTACCCCTTCCTGCTGGTCAGGGCCTCCTGCCTGTGATCCACTGCCAAATCAGAAGAGAAGACAATGCAGTACTTCATTCATCTATGTGGGAAAACTTTCTGGTTTTCATACAGCTCCTCCTGATCTCCATAAGGGACACAGACACATGTATAATATAGACGTGGCAAGAAGTTCTGGGGTCAGAGCACAGGGTCAGCCAGCGTCCAGTGCCCTGGAACAGTAGGGTTATATGATATGGCAACTTGCCATGAGATTTGAAGCCATAATCTTCTGGACACAGACACAGATACAGATCCCAACCACACCAAGCTACATGTTGCTCCAAAAAGAAACAAAATAATCTATTCTCCACTATGCATAATCTATTTCTGGAAAGAATTTGAATCTCAACTGTTGAGAGATTTCCATGAACGGCATGATGCTGCTCTCTTCATTTTCCCATTTTCGGTGCCCTCCGCTGGCACACCGTAAAGCGGTAGGCCTACAGGTCCCATTGCTTACCTCTATTCCAGAGATTCCTCCATAGGGATCTAAAGCTGAAAAGCGTTCCATGTTTGCAGGCGTAACGTTTCATATTGCCACAGCTAGCAGCATTGTCATAGTTTACCCATAATAAAAAAATCAATAATACATTTTTATCCATGCTGCAATCCAAGGGAACAGATCACTTATGTAGTTTGGCTAACATGGATATGAGCTGATGCTCATGCATTCTACTTTTTTATCACGTAATCAGTTACGTAAATATGTTGATTAGTGTGGTGTAAGCCGCCACATCACGTTATTGCGAACTTTGAAGAGTGCAAGGTGGCAGCGCCGAGTAATGAATATCCTGTGATATCAAAGGCCAGGGCATATAATAAGGAAAATACACACAAACAATGTGGAAAATTTACCAACACAATCAATATATTGTTGTTAAATAACACAGATACTGATAACTGGGTAACCTCTGAATCCCTTGGGGGGGGGGGGTTTGCTGGCGGTGCAGGTTAGCCGGTGCAGATTATTTATTCAACAATTCTGTCATTAGTGATTTTTTTTTTTTTTAGAAGAACTAATCTAGATTAACTGATCCACAAATAATCATTAAGCACGACCGATTTATTCCAGCACCTAAAACAGAGGCAAACAGCGGAGTGGGAGAAGTGCAGCTCCCAGCGAAATGAAAAAACCCGCAGCACCAGTGCAACATTCAAAGTTAAGCAAGCAACCGTCCCTGACACGTTTTCGAACTGTGTGCCATGTGATAAGAATGGGGCACGATGGAAGGCGATAACAAACGCCGTCGCGATGTATATTGCAAAAGACATGGTGCCCATACATACTGTGGAAAAGCCGGGATTCATTAACATGCTAAAAGTTTTTACAAGTTTCTAAAAGTGTTTACAATGGCGTGGTCTGCCATTTCACTTACAAGCATCTTTTTTGGCTTGTCAAATTGCACTTTAACTCTAAAGTAAAGAAAAAATAAAATTAAAACTTGTTCTGAACCTGTAGTTTGATTTTGAGTAGGGGAGGGGAAAATCGATTAAAATCGAAAATCGGATTTATTGTGAAAAAAATCAGAGATTTTATTTTTAGGTTATATCGCCCAGCTCTAGTTTCTGCTATATATTTACAGCCTGCACACATCCATGCAGGCACCCAACCTGATGAGGTGTCTATGGTCTATGTGACCGACAAGAGGGAGAAAGAAGAAAGAGAAAAATACGGATGGGCTGATCCACATTTTTTCAGTTCTGATCAGATACAGATACACTACTGCCGATACCGATACCGATACATTACTGCCGATTCCGATTCCGATACACTACTGCCGATATGATACAGATTCCGATACACAACTGCCGATACCGATACAAGAGCTTTTTTACATTCATTTTATCATTAGTGGTGCACCCATTCCACTTTTTCAGTGCCGCTCCAATCCTCTAAGCAGAGGGTATCGGCTGATATGAGTACTGATCTGATAAGCAGAGCTCTTTTTTAAAATAGTAAATACAAATGAGAAGATGTATGCCATAAAAGTATAATTATGCTACAACAAAAACATGCAAAACATACCGTTCCACCTCATTTGTACATCTTGTTTTAAGCGTTTTTGAGGCATTTTTCAGCTCAATTTGAATATCTTCCAAGCGAGGATACGCAAGTGGCGAATGCTTAAAATGCCCCACAATTTTTCTCCCACTGACAACAGCATCACTTACACTTCACTGTGACAGCAGCCCAAGCCAGCGACTCCCAAATCAGCAGCTGCTTTTTTCATATTACTCACATCGTCTCACACAATTGTGTGCAACTTTAGAGGGATTTCGCACTAAATGCTACTTCCACCTCTCAAAACTTTGGTTTTACAAAGATTGCAAATCTCTGTGCTACAAATTGTTGTTAAAAGCATAAAATACTTCCCGATCCTCACCCTCTTATCTGATGTTCTTACACTCCCGCTACTGTAAAGGGTATGCGCATGACGTCACAGCAGGCAGGGGGCACTGCTCTCACACCCACTGAGTGGCAAATAGACTGAGTGGCAGCGTTAGAATTCGGCTGGCATGCCACAAAAAAACACACCTAAGATGGGAAAGAGATGTCATGTTATTTACTGTACAAAATTATTTAACAAGAAATGTTTTTACTGCCAAAAACGAAATAAGTAAGTATCCGACGTGGATTGCTAACATATGGCCGATACCCAATCTGTTTAATAGGTATGAATCGGTACCAATACCGATCCAGAATATTGGTGCATCTCTGCAAAAAAAAGGGGAAAAAAGGAGAGCGATTTAGTTAGCTAACGTTGACATTTGGCCTTTTAAAACTGTAAAAACTTTCACAATGGTGTCCATTGCCAGTTTATTATTATTAATATATTGTGAAATAATGAATCAGCTAATCTAATGGTAACATTAGCAAATTCAGTACATCATAATATCGGTAACATGGATGAAGTGGTTACTGGTTTCACTGTACACCACAGTAAAATTGCTGATGGTTAGTATTACTGTTTCAAATTTTAATTACCAATAAAACCGTGGTTGACTACTGCCAGTGCTTGAAGTGGGGAAGACAGGTGCAGATGTTCTCGTTATTTGGTTCCAGCAGACGCTGAGAGGTACTCTGGTACTCTGAAGAGAAAAGCCAAGTGGTCCACTTCAAGCACTGATTACCACATTTTGAAAAACTTAAATATCGTCCAGCATCAACCAAAGTTACCAATAGTTTCCCAGACACAGGTGTACAGGTGCAGCATGGAACATGGATTTGTTTAGTGTCAGTGAAATATGGCAGAAGGGAGTGACGGTGCTCTGGAGATTTTGCAGCCTTATAAGAGGACTGAGCCTGGTGGGGTCATATTTTGGTCTTACTCTTCCTGATCACCATGCACTACTTTACAGCGAATGCCAAGTAAGCCGAATTTTAGCTCAATGCGGGCTTTGGAATGGGGGGAAAACATCATGGTTTGTCTGTCTAACTTGCTAATCGCTTGTCAGGAAGGTAAAATGCCTTCAGTGTTACCTACTCTTGTAAAAACATGATGCAAGTGGCGTAGTGGAGCCTGCACTTTTCTGCTGAAGCCCATTTGTTGTTAAGAATGAATTCTGTTTACATTTGCATATTCTTGTAACAGAACACTATTTTCTTCTTCTGTATAGATTTTTTAGTGTAACTACCATGTGACAGCATTATTTGTATTTATCTGACGTTCAGTAAACAGTTGAACTTTTCCGAGTTGATATGGTTTTCATTTGTTTACATTAGGTTATTTTAATGTTTATGCAAAAAAAGTGTGGTGCTAATTAGTAGTTTTCAATGTAAAACTTGCCGAAGTGGTTTCAGTTTGTGTATCAGTACTTTTTGAACATATGCAGCACATTTTAAGAACACCGCAATACTGATAAACATGATAATTCTCATCACTATAACCATATTAATCTTAATCTCTAGACAGTAATGTTACTTCAATAAACATCAGTAAAATAATTGCCATCTATGTTTATACAAGCTATGTATTAAAAGATTTCTGATGGCATTTTCAGATGAGTTAGATAAAATATTTCCCCAAGAAGGGGAAGACCGTCAGATGAGGAAGACCAGTGACATTACTTTAGCTAGGGAGAGGTTCACAGTTCTTAGCTATGCCCTGAAGTTTTGAAGGGAAAGAAATGCTTTGTGGTTCTACAATATGTAATGTTATCGGTGGCTACTACAGTATTTTAATGCTCTTACTGGTTGTGCGACCAAATATTTGTAATGTGAGAGGAATATCTAATGTGTTACACATGTGCACCACCCAGGTACAAAGAAACCCTTTTGGGGGGGGGGGGGGGGGGGGCAACAGTAAACTGTTCGGGGGTGGTGTGGTAGGAAAAGGGGGGGATGTGGGGTCAAAAACAAGGTGGGGGAACAGCCTCAGTACTGGGGGGAGTAAGAAATGGGGGGGGGGGACATGAGACATGGGAGCATCATTCAGGTTCATGGAATACAGGGCAGACACAGGGCAGACACATATCAGACACGCAGCAGACACGCAGCAGACACAGGGGAGACACACGGCAGACATATCAGACACACGGCAGACATGCGGCAGACACAGGGGAGACACACGGCAGACATGCAGCAGACATGCGGCAGATTCGCAGCAGAGACATATCAGACACGCGGCAGACTCGCGGCAGACACATATCAGACACGCGGCAGACATGCAGCAGACACAAGGGAGACACACGGCAGACTCGCGGCAGACACACGGCAGACATATCAGACTCGCGGCAGACACATATCAGACTCGCGGCAGACACATATCAGACACGCGGCAGACTCGCGGCAGACACATATCAGACTCGCGGCAGACTCGCGGCAGACACATATCAGACACGCGGCAGACACACGGCAGACTCGCGGCAGACATATCAGACTCGCGGCAGACATATCAGACTCGCGGCAGACACATATCAGACTCGCGGCAGACACACGGCAGACTCGCGGCAGACACATATCAGACACGCGGCAGACTCGCGGCAGACACATATCAGACTCGCTGCAGACACATATCAGACTCGCGGCAGACACATATCAGACACGCGGCAGACTCGCGGCAGACACACGGCAGACATATCAGACACGCGGCAGACTCGCATCAGACACATATCAGACACGCGGCAGACTCGCATCAGACACATATCAGACACGCGGCAGACTCGCATCAGACACATATCAGACACGCGGCAGACTCGCGGCAGACTCACAGCAGACACATATCAGACTCGCGGCAGACACGGGAGACACACGGCAGACTCGCAGCAGAGCCCAGACAGGCAAGCAGACAGAAACCACTGCTACTCACTCTCTGAAACCACAGCGGAAAGAACGTCTCATGGGATGGGAAGTGAAGTGAAAGCGAAACCTGAAGGGCACTCTCACTCTCTAACCACAACACCATTGAGGGAGGGTGGGTTGGAGGGAGGGAATGAGATACAGGAGGAGGGAGCCAGCTCCCAGCACACCGCAGTGACGTGTCCCCACACTATTCAGGGGAAGGTGACATTCCTATTGACATGTAGCCCGCATCACCCACACGTCACAGCAGCACAGCGGGGTTCTGATGCACGTGTGTCATGAGTTTCTAAGTGTTTGAAAAGCGGCTGTGGCTGATGTCAGTCTGAGGACAATCTATGAATGAATGAAAAGCACACAGATGGGTACAGGGGTCTGTGTGATTCACCTTTCAAACACTCACAGGAATTCAGAGCTGTTCATAAATCACATTCGACTAATTTCAACATTCCGCCTTGTGACCCTCTATCTGATGTGAAGCTAAATAGTATCAGTAACAAAACAAGCAAAGACTAAGTACTGTAAGAAAGACATTTTAACTGTTGAGCATGTGTCTCATGGTCTGTTTGAATGGGGTCTGGTGCCAGCAGGTCCAACTAACACAGACTTTTTCCAAGGGGCTCATAAGGAACGCGTATGATGGCAGGACTGGATCGGCCCAACAAGAACTTTAATCAGAGCCTCTGATACACATCTGCTACCTGCCACCAAATATGATCCGACATATTCACATATCATACCATAGAGCTGGGCGGTATGACCAAAAATTAATATCACAATATTTCAAAGTTATATCGGTTTCACGATATACGACGGTATTTTTATTTTTTTTTTAAGTATGACTGGGCGTTTACCACATTTTGTAGGATTTTACAGGACACATTTTTGTTATACGTTTTTGCATTGTTCCCACATTAACTATATGACTTTATTAGCCATTGCGCCTATGCGCTACCTTAATGATAACATCCGGCTAACGTGTTTGTTGGCTAACTGCTTATAGATAAACAGCTAATGTTAAGGTGTGCACCAGCCAAGTTAACATTTTTGATAAGTGTTTAATAGCTCAGTGTTGCTGGAACGTGAGCTTTACTGACCTCGCGAAATTTCTCATAAAGACTGGGAAGACTGGTCTTTAAGATGCTTCGCCAGGTTCAACGTGCTACTTGACTTCGTCGCCACATCTTTGTAGCACTGTTTGCTTAGAGCCTTATTGACATCCTTAGCCTTTCCATGCTCCTCTGCAAAATACTTCCAAGCAGCACTTTCGCGTTTTTTTTTTTTTTTACTAAAGCAGCTTGTGAAGTGCCTTCAACTGCAGCGTATGCCATGTTCGGCCAACTCGGTATGTGTGTGTTAACCAGCGCAAATGCATTCAGTGGCTACTGAGAGGAGGGGAGGGGCTGCGCAAGTGTGTGCATGTGCGTGCGCGTGCGTGCCTGCGTGTCTGCGCTGTAGTGGTGCTGTGTGAAATGTGGCAAATGAGGCAAAACGGCACCGTTGGTATCAATAATGGTGAAAATGAGTATCTAATCAGATCATTTTTAATATCGATTAGTATCTGAGAATCGATTTTTTGAGAACCCCAGTGTCTCCTTATTTTCAACTCCAGCATCAGCTCTTTTGCGGTACATTTTTAGCAGTGCAACAGTGAAAAAGGTCCCCCCCCCTAAACAGTTTCCAGTTGCGCCACTTTCTGAACATTGTGTAGGCTATTTAAACCGGTATTGTGGTATAAGAAGAATTCATCTCATAACAATAAAAAAAAAACTGTTTTCGGTATGAACCGGTATACTGCCCAACACTATCATAAATTTTTTTTTTTAAATATCCTACACGCATGCATAACATACATTGCATTGTATTATCTGCATGTTGCTGAGACACTATAAAGCATTTGTCCAGTGTCAGGATGTATACATGGGAAAACCCCCAGGCCCACCACATGGAACATTCCTCTTTCAAGGAGGCATGACATGAACCCCCCCCTCCCGCTACACCACAATGGATTATTCCTCTGTCAATGAAGCATATGAAACCCCCCCAGCTACACCGCAATGGATCATTCTGCTGCCAAGGCGGCATGACATAAAACCACCTCAGCTACACTGCAATGGATTCATTCCTCTGTGAAGGAGGCGTGACATAAACCCCCCCAGTCACACTGCAATGGATCATTCCTCTGTCAAGGCGGCATGACATGAAACCACCTCAGCTATACTGCAATGGATTCATTCCTCTGTGAAGGAGGCATGACATGAAACCCCCCAGTTGCACCAGAATGGATCATTCCTCTGTGAAGGAGGCATAACATGAAAACACCCAGCTACACCGTGAAGAATTATTTGTTTGCGAAAGAGAGGTGATGCAAAAGCTCTGAACTACAGCTCAATACATCTGGAGTCACAGCAAATAGTCCTAAAAGTTCAGAGCCCAGGGCCACTTCACAAATGAGGCACAACTGTAATTAGCAGGTAACAAAAATGGATAAATCTGCAAGTACAGGCTAAACACCAATAAGAGATGTATGTGCTCTCACAGAGCCAGATGACGTTCTACAGAGCATGAGGCCACTCAGGACGCTGTTCAACAACAGAACCTGTACTTTGAGAAGGCCCATCATCCCACCATCAACTAAAACTCCTAAAAGAAAGTGCTAGCGATGTTTTTAAACATATTAGAAATGGTTTAGACCTGAGAAGTGAATAAGAAAATCAGCCTTACCACATCCATCTTGTCAGTAGGTGTCTGACCTCTGGAGACAGATTCGTTGGTCGGTGCCCCGTCTGCTGCCCCCTGGGGGTTGGCAGTGCCTGGCGAGCGGGAGTAGGGGCTGCACAGCAAAGCGGCCATGCCAAGTACAGGCTCGTCCTCATCCGAGTCCGGCAAGGGGGTGGGGCTGATGTCCTCCAGGCCGGTGCTAGGGGGCCGGGGGCCGGACGTATAGGGAGGGATGGGGGAGAGCTGTGACGAAGACGAGGAGATGGGGCTGCCCTCCATGCGCACCTCTGTGTCCGAGTCCCTCTCGCTCAGGAAGGGCAGCTTGGTCCTCTTCTCCTTAAGCAGCATCTCGATGCGTGAGTCCAGGCTGTGCCGCTCGGATTCCAGCGTGGGGGTGCCAGGGGAAGAGCAATGCTCGGGGGTCCTACCAGGGGGTGCTGCCGGCAGAGAATCGGCAGCAGGTGGGGGTTCAGGGAGCGGGGGCGTTTCTGGCTTCTCCCTCACAGGGACAAAGTCGGTGGGAGTGGGGGGGGCACTGCTCAGGGTAAAGGTCTTGTTGAGAGGTGGGAGCAGCCGCCGATACTCCGGATCCCGGGAGTGCTCCGTGTGAGGGGGGGCATACATAGAGGGTGGGGGTGCCTGATAGGGGGAGAAGGCCGACTTGTAGCTGGTGTTGACAGGAGGAGTTGAGGGTGCAGGCTCAGGCGGGGCCGGGGGGGGAGGCAGGTGGTGCTTGAATGTGGGGCCAGGGAAGGGCGGGGGCTCAGCCGTGCGGTACACACCCCCCGTGCCATGTACGTAGCGGCGCTCGGGTCGCCGGTTGTAGGCGTCCTGAAACTTGGCCTCGTGTCTCCGGCCACCGCGGTAGCCTCCCGCCAACTGGTGCACTGGGGTGCTCTGGCGACTGGAGTAGTTGGAGTCCTGGGAAAAGGGCGTTCCGGAAAGGCGTGGGGTGAGAGGCGTGCCCTGGGACTGCGGGGTATGGCCAAAGCTGCTGGGGGTGTCTTGGCGCAGGCTGGAGTAGGCAGTGTCCAGTGAGAGAGGAGTGAGAGTGCTGTTGGGGGTGCTGGTGCCCCCCAGGGTGGAACAGCTGCCCTCTGAGAGCCTCCGGGTGGCGTCGCGGGGCTGAGTAAAGCAACAGCAAAGAGAGAGTCAGGTCCTGCAGAGTGGAATCACATTGGCAGAGGGCTCTGACATCGGCTGCTCTGAGGGGACTTTGGAAGCACAGGAAACAATCTGGGATGCTGGGAAGATGACGGGGAATGCAGGGACGTGCACTCTGATTGGCTGGAATAACAAGCTGTTGGTTATGTCCACGCACTCAAGAGGAAAATGCTCAGCCTCACTGGCGCAGCCACCACACACAGACACGGCGCACAGATACTTCCAGGAGAAACTTATCGTAAAAATCTTGGAACAGATACACAAACAGAAGCCCTGAAATATCCACCATAAACAAAGCTTCAAAAACTGAACAGCGATGTCCCCACAACAAGTCATGGGGTGCTGCTCCCGGTGCTTTACTCAGAACTGCTCAGCGCCAGCACAGAGTAACTATGGTGAAAGACGACGATGACAATGATGAAGACCACCACAAAACAGGGACGAGGCGAGCTTGAGGCCAGAGAGGTGCCTGGCTGTGCCAGCAGCAGCCTGAGAGCAGCGCAGGACCAGACTGAGCATGACGGCATGTGACGCCAAAGGAAAGACCGGCAGAAATGGCTCACTCCCCTCCCACTTTACCTTTGCGCCAAACCAGCACTCCACAGGTCCTACAAAATGAGGCCACACTGAGGCAGACACGCTCAGGCATGAGAGCAGCACGGGGCGGGCAGGAGCGGCGGAATGTGTGTACTTTTCTGAAGTCTGTCAAGTCACGGCTGCGTGGAGTGGGGGGCTGACAGCGACTAGCACAGGCAAATTCATGAAGCAATAGCAGCCAAAAACGGCCAATAAGACATCTAAACGAACACTCGGTACAGTGCGGAGAGTGGTTTGACCTTGAAATCAGCCAGCTGTAGTTGCATGATAAGCATTTTTCATCCTGATGAAGGTGAGCAGACCTCGTATTTACCTCCGCCGCTTCCTCTGGGGGGCGGTACGTGGGCTTACCATCTGGAGGTCCGTCACGCCATGGGGTGAGGTGCCCAAGGTGTCATCGCTCCCCAGGGGCAGTGTCCAGGGGGTGTAGAAGCCACTGATGAGCAGCTGGAAATACCGCATGCGCTTCTCACCTGGACAGCGGACAGCAAAGGGGGACAAGAGCTGGTCACCTTAGGAGTGCCGACACACTGACTGAAAACTATTCAGAAAAATCATAAAACCGCTTATTCTCAACTGGTCAAGTATTGTCTCTGCAAACATTTTGAGAGAGAAGCTATGAAGACAAGCATGCCAAAAGATGCACTTATAAATCATTGTTTCCAGTGCAGCACCTTTTACTGGCAGCTAAAGAACGACAAGTTTTTAAAATACTATCAACTGAAATTCTAAATGCATAAATACAACAGCCCAATGACAAACTGTGGGCAATTTGCATTTCAACAGTTTGCGGTGGATTATAATATGAAATGTTTGGCTTTTTATGAATCACTCATTAAGGCTGCACAGTTTTAATTCCTTAACAGGCTGCATTCTGGTACTGAGGTTATGGGGCAGCAAGCTGGGTTCTATTATTGAGGTTACAGGGTACCGAGCTGGGTTCTGGTACTGAAGTTAGGGGAAATCAAACAGCGTTCCTGTGATAAGGTCATGGGCACTGGCACTGGGCTTGTTCTGGTATTGAGAACCTGAGGTCACAAAACATCTGGGTTCTGGAATTGTAGTTATGGGGCACCAGGCTGGGTTCTGGTACTGAAGATACAGGGCATCGAGCTGGGTTCTTGTATTGTGGTCCTGGGGCACCGGGCTGGGTTCTGGTACTGAGGTCACGGGGCACCAAGCAAGGATATGGTACTGAGATTGTGGGGCACCAAGCTGGGTTCTGGTACTGAGATTATGGGGCACGCAGCTGGGTTCTGGTACTGAGGTCATGGGGCACCAGGGTGTGTTCTGGTACTGAGGTTAGGCGATATCGAACGGCATTCTCGTACTAAGGTCATGGGCACTGGAACTGGGCTTGTTCTGGTACTGAGGTCACAGGACATCTGGGTTCTGTTACTATAGTTATGGGGCACCAGGCTGGGTTCTGGTACTGAAGATACAGGGCATGGAGCTGGGTTCTGGTATTGTGGTTATGGGGCACCAGGCTGGGTTCTGGTACCAAGGTTACAGGGCACCAAGCTGGGTTCTGGTACTGAGGTTACGGGGAACCAAGCTGGGTTCTGGTACTGAGGTTACGGGGCACCAAGCTGGGTTCTGGTACTGAGGTTACGGGGCACCAAGCTGATCTCCATGAGGGAAGTGCTAACGTGATGCCTGGACAGGCAGCACTGTGGCTTCATGCCTCCAGCACTGTGGCCTCAAATGAGATCCCATTTCTATGCGTCAGAAGTTTGGATTGCCAAGATGCCTGGTTCAGGTGAATTTGTCCTTTTGTATATGTGTGTATGTATGTGTATGCATTTGTGATTAGCATGACACGGTGTGATGTCTTGCATTTCAGGACAGGCTACAGACCTGACAGGGTAAGCTGTTTTTGGAAGTGGATGACTAAGGTAAAACCTGTTTAGAATAAACATATGCACCAAACAATTCATACTGTATCCATAAACCATTTCACAAGAATATATAAAAAACAGCAATGAAGTGTGGAAGAGCAGATACAATAGTATTTCATACATCTTCATACAGTAAGGTATTATTGGTAAAAGGCTTCTCAAATGACTACAGTCACTAATACTAATAATAAACTGCTTGGTAATAAAGGTAATGTACTAATAAAAGGCCGATTCACCGAAATCAAGCACAGAAGTCCGATGAAACGCTACAAGATGGGCTACTTTAAGTCTGAAAACTATCAATAAAGTTTCATTAATCTTTAAGCGAAGTAAATCAGCAAATATCCTTTACTCGTAGTTTTACTGCGCAATTTCATGCATGTCGCATGTCAAAACGAGTAAAATGTTAAAGCTGAATGTGCTGTATTTTTAAAAACACCACGCGCCATGGTCTGCTCCGTTTCCGGGCAACCGAAAACATGCTCTGCACGCGACTTCAGCTGCGATCTCAGGACCGTGACACGCTTCCCAAACCGCGGCGGAACGCAGAGGGCGCGCGACGCCGCTTACCCTTCGGGTCGATCTCCACGTGAATGATGTTCCCCATGACGGACGTCTTGTGCAGATTCTGAACGGTGTCCTTGGCCGCCTTTACGGTACCGAACAAAACTTTCGCGATTCCTAAATGCTTTTTGTTCTTTGGATTATACAAAATTTCCACCTCCTCGATATCTCCAAATTTCTTGCACATGTCTGTTAAAAATCCCTCTCTGATGTTATCGTTCAGCCCGGCAAATGTCACCTCTTTCGGAGGGACCGGTCCGACATAGCATTCATCGATCTGCAGGAAAAAGTACATTGCAAAAGATGTTTGGTTTTTCCCTCAGTTTAAACTGTCTCGTGTCAGTGGACCTTTCGAAAAACACGTAAATTAAAATCTCATGCACATTCATTCATGTTTTCAACCAAGGGATCATTATCTGTGTATAATAATAGGTGTAATATTTGCAAATAATTGTGATAACAGTGCAAAGTTTAATCTAGGTAACCCAATCGCCTCTGACAATTTAAGCATCCACATGTGGCTACCTTGAACTTCGGAACCGGGAGATCAGTCTCCTTGTATTTGGTCCAGAGACGACCGATTCTTGGGTCCCGGACGGTATCCACTGGGGGCATGCCCGGGTTCTGGGAAATGGGAGGGGAGAAATCAGCGTGTTCATACACACAACAAACAGATAAATGGACGAACACGCCTCCCTCAGTGTGAAACTGCAGAAATCAGAGTGCGTGCATCATCAGAAAACAATCAGACTAATAAAATGCACATGTGTTCTTGCAAAAAACAGTAAAAGCAAAATGTTTCCTTATTGGAATGGCCACTAATCGCGTTCGCAACATCACGGTGATGCTCTGGTACAATTTGTCAGGTGTGGGGAGTTGGGTGTACAGCACTTAGTACCATCCGCTGCTACATTCACCTAGCCTGAATGAATCACGCATGCATCACTCTACCCCGCTTGTTTCGCACCAAGAGGGGAGAAAATACTTACGGGCATGCTGAAATTCTGTCCATCGTAGCGATATAGTTTATGCGGTCCCTTCTTCAAAGCCGGGTCAATAAGCAGCTTATAACTTCTCCAGTGATGACTCCGTTTCTCCCCTGAACTGCAAACTGGATGGCTGTTTTCCATTCCGTTCGCCAAACCTATAAAGAGAAACGGTCAGAATGCAATGCAAAGTATGAATTGCAATTACAGACAACATGCGCTGCTTTTCCCCGTGCAAATATGTTGGGTCAAAAATGGGGGCTTAAAGCTGGTCCCCATTATCGAAACAGACATGAGAAGAAAAAAAGCAAGCTCACTTGAACTCTGCTTTCTACCGTGATCTTCATGAAGCCTGCTTTTTTCCCCCGGCTTGGACATGATGGAGCTTATTCCGATATTTTTTTCTTCCAAAACGGAGGGATCTTTTACATTTCTCTGATTGCATTACATGCTTTTAAAGGATCCTGCCTCCTTTTTGCGAGCCAACGCATATTGTGTGCCTCTGGTCTAGGTTTTCTGTGTCTCCCACAATACACCACTATTGGGCTACAAGCCGCACTAGCATCTACCCAGCCATCCCGTGGCACATTCGCCATTCAAATCTTTCAAGTCAGTTTAAGAAAAATCACTTATATTATCTCAACAAATACATTTTGAACAAATACGTATTTATTGGAGGAAAAATGGCGTGTCGCTAGTGGCGATTGTACATTTGCGTAGAAAATGCCGCCTCGAAAAATTGTGTTGAATCTGCCGCCTCAATTTACGCAAACAGGAAACAAGATGGATAGGAGCCACTAGTAGTTGTAGGGGACTACTACCGAACTGGTGCTGTCAATGTTTCCGTTTTAATACTGATCCAAGATGTATGTTTCTTTCAATTTTCGATCTCTTCTTAATTTACAGTGTACTGTAACACATAAATAACGGCCCAAATGAGAATATTGGACTCATTCATTTACTTAAGCCTAGCAAGCCGCTGGAGCCAATCAGAGGGAAGGTTCCATTTCGCCTTTCGCCTTTTCATCCCTACGAAAATCCTACATGAACGTTTTACATTGGCAGTTTAAAGACAACTAGAGATTTTTAACACACACTGGAGTATGTTGTGTACTTTATATTTATTTTTGCATTTGCGGAACGGACATCATCGCCACGAACATTATGTGATATTTTGCAGTGCTTGGGAATTGGCTGGTTAACAACGGCAGATCTGACGGGCCAATCAGAGAGCAGCTACCATCTTAACTCCTCTATTAGAAGGCGAACGGACACCGCACGGAGCGGAGAGCAGAGAGAGGAGGCCTGGCGCGCGGGTGGCCATTTTTCTGCAATGGAGCTCAGTGGTCACTTGTTTTCTATGGTTCCAAAAGGGATCTTATGCATCATATCGCCGTCTCTTTATGGACTTCATCAGTGTGTTGTAATGTTTGCACCATTTAAAGGATTTGGGAAGAAGGAAGATTAAAAATTGGACGTTATCACTGACATTTTTTTCCCTTCCTGGAATCCATCTTTGTCCTAACTAGGTCATGGCACACCCATATGTCAGCATTTTGCTTATGTTAAAGTCTACTGAATAAATGGTTAAATTTTATTTTTATTATGTTTAAACAGAGTGCATTATTTACTATAATTATTAGCAATACCTGTAGTTGTCTAATGCTGCTAATTCACATCATTGACCCTGCCCACTAAAGTGGCCAAGTGTGACTATAGCTAAATGTAAGTTTTTCAATGTTTATTTATGAATACAGCTTTTACAATTAATGCTTCATTAAGAAAGTGTCAGCGCTATAACGTGATGACGAGCTGTCCTTCAGTGAATAGACCAAAAGGTAATGAATGACGTGCCTCCCGTCTAAAGCGTTCGTTAAGTAATTGCATGCTTTGTCTTAAGCTTTAATGCTTTTCACATTACAGAAAATACATATGGGCAAATTTTAAATAAATAGTATGTTTAATGTTTAATCACTACTAAGGAGTTATTCAGTAATCCTGAATTAACTTATTACTAATTCCCCATTTTAAATAATACAATGAGCCTTTTTCCATCCCAAACAACACATGGAAAATATCTGACCACGTACAACTGTTAGATCCTAAAACAATATTTCAGATACATTTAAAACGTGTTCATGTTTGCATTTGATTCCAGTCAGCTGTGAAGGTAAGTAAATATCTGACCTCGATTCAAGGACATTTTAATGATCCTGGTTGTAGATGCACATACAGAGTTTAAGTGCATTTAGACCAATGACTTCAAACACCAGGCTAGACCAAGCCAATGAAATAATGCTCAAAATATTTACCTGAACATTGTGGCGAATCATATGTACCAGGCCTTTACATGAGAGAAAAGGGAACCGTTTCAGTCCCATCTTCGAATCCATTAACATAAAGGTTGGTTTTTAGATTTGATGATGATCCCTTAGGGGAAAAAAAGAAAGAGGGAATAAATTCCTTAGTATTTTACCCTATAATTTATAAAACTGCTCACTGAGAAAACGCCCTGACAGCATCAGCTACAGTAATGTCCAAAGCTGATTGTTCTCCTTTTCTTCAAGACTGTATGTACACTCAAATGCTGTCAATTAATCAAGCTCGTCATGGGGAAAATAAAACAAGCGTATGTTTTGTAAGTTGTTACATATACATTCTCAAATTACTCACTTAAAATCTATTAGAAATGTAAATCAATTTACTTAAAACAGACCACATCCATGTTTTGAAAACGTACTAAAGACGTCTGGAGTTGATTTAATTGAATAAATATTAACAAGCATTTTTAACCTTCAGATCTTTCAACAGACAATTCAAACCATCTGTATGCCAGGAAATGCCGAATGTTAAGTAAAAAAAAATGCATACCAGACAAACTTACAGTAAATATTAGGCAAAAGTAATCCTTGTAGAAGACGATGTCTTAATAAAGACCATACAAATAGTGTAAGGGGGTAAATTAGAGTTTGAGAACACTGTTCCCTTTCCTCCAAAGCGACTTTTTAAAATAAGCAGCATTAATGGCTTCTCTGTTGTTCGCAATCTCAAAATGGCTTCTTCACCCGACTTGGAAGTGAAACTGCGCCATTGCAGGGTGCAGGCGATTCTCTCGAAGAATACGCTTGACTTTCCGAGTTCAAGTAGCTTTTCTGCCACTCTGTCTATTTTATTTTGACCATGGGTGTAATAATTGTGACAAAGACTGACTCTGCTTGTATGTGTAGTGAGTGATTCTCCTGCGACACCCAGCGCAGTGGACAGGCAGCCATGTGAGGCGCAGCCATCCCTCGGACCGCAGGCGCGGCTCTCCGCACTCCCTGCCCGGCAGCTGCTCCGGCGGCGCCGGCAGCCTGGCGGCTTGCCAGCCCCGTCCCTGCTTTTTCACCCTCCTCAATGTGATACGATCAGCCAGTGGGGGGAAAATCCGCAGCCTTTCAGACGACTTTCTCAGATATGAATTAGAGGACACCAACTGCATTTTTGCTCATGTTCTTCAACAAAAAAGGATTTTTTTTGGTCGCTTGAAAATGTCGACGTTTTCTTTTAAATAAGAAGTGTCAGTCAACTTGTATTTAATGTAAATAAAATATAGTTTAAACGCGGGATAGTGCTGTATGTGTCACATTTGTAGTTAAATATGATGGTCATACTTTAATTCGATCCCACAGAAACTGTCCAAACCGCATCTTCAATGTGAGCATTTTGATGTGGCCACGCGCAAGAGACAAGCCACCGGAGGATAAAGTCACTGCAGAGATAAAGTCTTATTTCTCAGAGGCACATTTCCATTCAAACGCGGCGCTCACCTGGAAAAGAGTTTTTGGAAATTAAAAGATGGGTGGATTTTCACTTTCAAGCGCAAGATAAATGTATGCGTATCCTGGAGCACAACACAACAATGAATCGGCCACTTTTTAAGGATTCTGTCACAAACGGGATTTGCCAGCCTGACAAATTTACATTATCTGTTAAGATTATAATGCGTGTAATGACCATTTTATAATACTGGGGAAGTACTTCGTGCTTTAATCATGCGTTAAACTATTTATTTTGAAATTAAACTATTTTATGGATTTATTTTCATATGATTGTGAAAATTTGTAATAATTTTAAATTAGCCTATATCAATGCGATTAGTCATGGCAGTTGGATTTCTTTGTATTGTACAATCTTGGAGGGTAGTGTTTTAATGTATAATACGACATGAATACATGTATTGATAAAACATTGAAATACTATAGCTACAGTCTTTAGATAGGCAGCAAAAACGAAAAGACGTGCTTTACGCAGTCTTCCAGGTACGGAAGGCGAAAATGCCGGTGATCCACATAAAATCTATTTATAAAAACAGCGCGCGTTTCTGCTTCTGCCAAACCCACAGCTGTCTGCTTTAAGCACAAATGTCCCTCCGCATCGGGGCGGCCTACTTAGTATCCACCATCCGCAATACCAGTTCAAGTGCGTCAATTGGTCACATGTTAACTGTAACGGATTTATAGCTATTACAGCTGCTACTGCTCTACCACAGGGACACATAAGAAACAACGCATTTGCTTTGCGATTTTTTTAGAATATAATTACTACTGATTTTTAGCTACATTTCGATCCTGACAACTGGAAATCCGTTTTTTGACGAGGATTAATTTGCTAGTGCTTCACATAAAACCACATACACTTGCTACTTATGGATTTTTATTCGACATATTTTCGTTTGCATTCCCAAAATCAGTTAAGGCAATATGATCGCGTAGTGGTATCGAATGTAGGAATTAAGACAAGTCATATGCAAAATAAACAATTATAATTTTCTATGTGTTTCCACGTACAGGTAGCAATGAATGATGTGAGAAGGATCGTTCTCTTGGTGAACCCGCCTCTTAAATATATTTCATGTACGTTTGTGCTATTATATTAATGTTTAAATTATCTGAAATAACGAAACTAGCATATTTCGCATTGACAGATAAGGATGGGACGTAACGTCAAGTTTAGGGTACATCATGGATTCTACTTTTCTACAACGGGATTTTGGTGCAAGGGAACAAAATGTGGGTAAACACACGCGTACAATATGTTGCATGAATCTTTAATGGGAAAAAATATGTGCATTACCGTTAATAAACTTGCCCCGAGCACCAAACACATTCTTCATAATAACGTCTTTGTGGCGATGCCACTCGCGAGACAGTCACCAGCTGTAACAGCGCCATCTTTAAAAATTCGAATCCATTCAAGAGTTACCTGCCTCCTGTTCCTCTAGGTGGCGCCACATGATACACGGAGGAAATTATAGTTTCACATAATGTGGATGAATGAATCATAAAAGGCGACGCCCCCTTGGGCAACGGGTGATTTCGTAAGTCTGACGATGATCATAGATAACATTTATAGGCAGTCTTCTGGGAAGACATTTCATCCATCCATTTTATAATCGCTAAACCTGGGCAGGATCGCGAGGGGATTAAAGATATTATTCATTTGCTTATATATTACTATTACATATTTAGGCTTACTTACACATTTTATTACACATTTTAACCAGCAGCCATTATTTGTCTTGCTTTACTATAAATTGTGGTACCCAAACTTTTACATGTGTATACAATGTGATGTAAATCAAACTGAACAGGTGCTCTCCATGCATGTCTCTCTGAAAACGGAACTTTTAATCAGTTCACGTCATTAAAATGTCTGACTAATTATATTCTGTATGTGAAGTAATCTGACATGGCCGTGTTGCTATGCAACGGCGTAGGAGACAGTTTGCAATTGGGGGACACACAACTTAATAATATAAATACAAAGGTCTATTTATTGGTGCATGAATTAAGCCAAATTAAATATTGGAAGGTACACGTCCCCGCCCCTGCAGCTCCAACACTGTTACTATGTATGTCATGGCACTGATGATGCTCATGGTGATTCACGGACCAGGATCGAGGAAGCGAAGGAAAACCTGCTGTCTTGGGGCAGCTGATCATCTCCCAGGCATGGAGGTGGCGGTCACACCTCCGCTCCCTCCCTCCCTCCCCACACACATCAGAAAAGGAGCGCTGTTAAACAGACCAGGTGAGATCGAGAGAGACACAGATCAGCCTCCAGAATACGCCGGCAGGAGTAACTCATCTGTTCCCAGTCAGACCACATACCGCCCACCGTTTAACGCAGCAGCAGAAAGATACGCCAGACGGAGCCGAGGACCCACATGGCTCAACCCGAAAATCTCAACATGGTGATCGTAGGCGACGGTGGTTGCGGGAAGACGTCCCTGCTCATGGCGTACTCCAAGAGAGACTTCTCGGAGGTAGCGTACTAGACACCTGGTGCCCGTACACCTGATGAGGTTTATTAGTTTATTTTCATTCAGTTCAATCAGTTTTTTCACTTTAATTACTCATTCATTCCTGAAAGAGTAGTAAACACGCCGGTTATTAACGGTGTTATCGTTTAAGGTGGGCTGGTAATAGTAATTATGCATCTTATAGCAACCAATAAGACTGAGCACTGAATTCATGCCTAATTCGGCCCACAGGAAAAAAAAAAAACTTCGCGAGTCAGAAACACTACTGTAGCCCTCTTGGGTAAATTTAGAAATCAGCTTTAGTGAAAGAATCGCTTATCGTTGGTGTCATGGATACGTTTGGTTGTAGGTTAGAGCTGAGAAATGCAGCTGATTCATTCAGTACTGAGGTGTTTATGCCAACCTGGGATCGTCAACTTGTCCATACACAGATAAACGTGTGTTTCCTCTGGACCGTGGGAGTGTGATTTTGAACTCTCTGTGATCCCCGTGAACTGTGGATGGGTGATGCCATCTCTTTCTGATCCCCATGGACCGTGGGAGTGTGATGTTGATCTCTCTCTTCCCCATGGACTGTGGTGGTGTGATGCTCATCTCTCTCTGATCCCCATGAACCATGGGGGTGTGATGTTGATCTCTCTCTGATCCCCATGGACCATGGGGGTGTGATGCTCATCTCTCTCTGATCCTCATGGGCCATGAGGGTGGGATGCTGATCTCTCTCTGATCCCCATGGAGCATGGGGGTGTGATGCTGGTCTCTCTCTGATCCCCGTGGACTTTGGGGGTGTGATGCTCATCTCTCTTTTAAAATGTAACACTACACTTTATGTTGTTGTTTGTGCATTATTACATTCTGAATCTAACTTCCATTCATTGAGTAGAGGGTCCCAGGGGGCACAGGGCACAGGGCACAGGGCTGGGGTACACCCTGGAAGTGATCGCAGGACATGTACACTGTAGGAAAATGCATGGATTTGGTCATGGAAGGAAACTGCAGTACCCAGAGCAGATGTGCGAGGTCCACACACACAGCAAGGGGGTGAAAATAAATCCCCACACTCAGGGCTGTGAGGCGGCAGAGGGCCCATCAACCCACCCTGTTATTTCATTTTAAGTATTTAGATTTTTAAAGCAGCCACAAATCACCTCTAATAGCCAACTGACATGTTCTTGCCCTTTTTTCTCAGAAATACGTGCCCTCTGTCTTTGAAAAAGTGACCACCACATCAAATTTTGGAGGCAGAGATATCATTCTGAACATATATGACACAGCAGGTATGCCACCTTTCTATTCTTTCAGAGGGAGGCAGGAAGTGACTCATGGGACCTATCTTACAGGGTAGATTATGGGGACTGAGCTGGGTGGGGCAATTTTACACAACTGCCACCCTTTAAAAAAATGTGAGAAATGGAAACAACTTTAATGCTTAAATGCTTGAGCTGCATCAATGAAACTAACACAACACAAGGGAGGGGAAGAAGCCTAACAAGGTTACTGAGCAGGAAGTACACACAGGAGCCAATCAAATCGCACATCTTTATTTTATGTGTATTTTTACTGGCATGCAGTTGTGAGGTCTAGGCAGACTGTGGCAATGGGCGGGGGACAGCTGGGACAGGAGAATGGTACTTGTCACTGGGATTATATTCCAGGGCAGAGATCGGCACTGGCATTACAGCACAGAGCACCTGTCTGGGTGCAAAGTCTGCATGAAAATGTCAGATTGCTTAAGAGCAATGACTTTTGATTCATTAATAGCTGTGGCATGATTTATGCTCTGGATATCTGTGCGTGTGAGGTCACACTACTCAGGTATGAAGTGTGTTTGCCTTGCCTTCTTTCATATAAGTTTGATAAAAGATTTTCTGAGAGCGGTGTCCTCAGCTCCATTTTCAATAAGCCAACAGTCCTGAAGAAAAATGGTTCTTTTTTGAGAACGATGAGTGAAGGGTGTGCCAGTGGTCAGGAGGGACAAGCTTGCTATTCTGTGCTCATGAAGCGTGTTATGCAGTGGTCATTAAGGACACGGTCGCTGTTTCGTGCCTGTGAAGGCTGTCCCAGTGGTCAGGAGGGACATGGTCATAGCAGCATGCATTTGAACATTTTTTAGGTAATTTGTACATCCCTTTGTGAGCTAAAATGCATAGTGATTTCTTATCATAACAGAGCAAATACACATAAACATGCATTTGTAGAACCCTATGAAAAAGTATACAAACAAAGTCCCGTTTCCCTCGCCCGGACTAGGGTCACCGGGGCCCCACCCTGGAGCCAGGCCTGGGGGAGGGGCCCGTTGGCTAGCGCCTGGTGGCCGGGCCTTGGCCCGTGGGGCCCGGCTGGGCACAGCCCGAAAGAGGCATGCGGGACTGTCCCCAGGTGGGCCCACCACCCACAGGGGGAATGTCAGGGGTTCGGTGCTTTGTGGATCGGGTGGCGGCCAAGGGAGGCCCTGGCGGTCCGATCCCCGGCTGACAAAACTGGCTTTCGGGACATGGAATGTCACCTCTCTGGTGGGGAAGGAGCCTGAGCTTGTGCGTGAGGTTGAGAGGTATCGACTAGATATAGTCGGGCTCACCTCAACACATAGCTTGGGTTCTGGAACCGATCTGCTGGAGAGGGGCTGGACACTCTTTTATTCTGGAGTTGAGGGTGAGCGGCGCCGGGCTGGGTTGGGGCTATTGGTGGCCCCACAGCTCGGTGCATTAACAATGGAGTTTACCCCGTTGAACGAGAGGGCTGTTTCCCTGCGCCTTCGGGTCGGGGAGAGGTCTCTGACTGTCATCTGTGCTTATGCGGGGGACAGCCGGGACAGGAGAATGGCACTTGTCACTGGGATTATATTCCAGGGCAGAGATTGGCTCTGGCATTACAGCACAGAGCACCTGTCTAGGTGCAAATGTCAGTTCAGAGTACCCGGCCTTCTTGGATTCCCTTAGCGGTATGCTATTTGGCGTGCCGCGGGGGGATTCCGTTGTTTTGCTGGGGGACTTCAACGCTCACGTGGGCAATGACAGTGTGACCTGGAAGGGGGTGATTGGGAGGAAAGGCCTCCCTGATCTGAATCCGAGTGGTGTTCTGTTATTGGACTTCTGTGCAATGCATGGTTTGTCCATAACGAACACCATGTTCGAGCATAAGGGTGTCCATAAGTGGACATGGTACGAACATGCCCGGGGCTACAGGTCGATGATCGATTTTATAATCGTATCATCTGATCTGCGGCCTTCCGTCTTGGACACTCGGGTAAAGAGAGGAGCAGAGCTGTCAACTGATCACCACCTGGTGATGAGTTGGCTCAGGTGGCGGGAGAGGAAACCGGTCACACCTGGTAGGCCCAAGCGCATAGTGAGGGTCTGCTGGGAACGTCTGGCAGAGGGTCATGTTCGCTGGAGCTTTAACTCGTGCCTCCGGCAGAATTTCAACTGCATACTGGGGGAGGTTGGGGACATTAATCCCTTGTATGGATCCTTTGTATGGACATGTGTTTAAATGAATAAAATAAAGATTCAAAAAGTGGCAGTACTTGTGCAAATGGCAAATAAAGCATGTTTGTAATTTAGTGCCGTAAATGAAATTATATTGGTGCGATGTCTAAATGTGATACAAAATTTCTCTGTCATTATTCTAGTGATTATATCGCAGATAAACCTAGTCCTACCCCACCCCCCCATCCAGAAAAAATAAAAATGAACTATCTGTCTTTCATTTAAACGGCCAGGACCGGAACCGTAAGACTCATTATTCCCATTGCTACTCTTTACTGTGGTTTTGATTGTGTGTAGATGAGAGTTTGATCCGTGTTATGTTGCTGATTATCGTTATTATAACGTGTATAGTTCAATGTTTCTTTTGAACTGATAAATGCATTTATTGTTGTGAATTATGTTTATCTGAAGTAAAATGTAAACCTTGTTACAATTCTCTTTACTTCATATTCTTAGTCAGTGAGCGTGTATTTAAACACCTGCTGGGTATTAGTGTTTAGTACCATCAGGGAAAACCCCATACCTAACCCATTATACAGCGAAGAGGTGATCTAGGGGGAACCCCCATACCTAACCCATTTGACAGCTAAGAGGTGATCTAGGGGGAACCCCATACCTAACCCATTTTACAGCTAAGAGTTAATCTAGGGGGAACCCCATACCTAACCCATTATACAGCTAAGAGGTGATCTAGGGGGAACCCCCATACCTAACCCATTTGACAGCTAAGAGGTGATCTAGGGGGAACCCCATACCTAACCCATTATACAGCTAAGAGGTGATCTAGGGGGAACCCCCATACCTAACCCATTTGACAGTTAAGAGGTGATCTAGGGGGAACCCCATACCTAACCCATTATACAGCTAAGAGGTGATCTAGGGGGAACCCCCAAACTTAACCCATTATACAGCTAAGAGGTGATCTAGGGGGAACCCGCATACCTAACCCATTATACAGCTAAGAGGTGATCTAGGGGGAACCCCATACCTAACCCATTATACAGCAAAGAGGTGATCTTGGGGGAACCCCCAAACCTAACCCATTATACAGCAAAGAGGTGATCTAGGGGGAACCCCCATACCTAACCCATTATACAGCTAAGAGGTGATCTAGGGGGAACCCCCATACCTAACCCATTTGACAGCTAAGAGGTGATCTAGGGGGAACCCCCATACCTAACCCATTATACAGCTAAGAGGTGATCTAGGGGGAACCCCATACCTAACCCATTTGACAGCTAAGAGGTGATCTAGGGTCCCAGATTTCCTAACCTCCTAGGTACTGGGCGCTACAGTTATATATTTTGCTTAAGGTTGTACTAATTTTATTTCTAGGCAGTAGCTAGAAATGCCCCTGGCAACGGACAATGCTTGTGAAAAACTGCAACAAATAGCTACTGTGTAACAAAATGTAGGGTGAAAAAGCGAACGTGTGTTTTTGTAATTATTACGTTATGATTAAAATATTATTTAAAACCTGTACAATTAGGTCCCCACTATAAACCTCAATAAAAAAAATGAATACAATCAAAAAACTAACAATGCTTTTAACAAGAACTGTTTTGTTTGGTTACATATGCTTAAGGTTAGAGTTGGGTAGGGGTTAAGGTTGTCATACTTAGGATTAGGGTTATGCCCATAAATATGAATGGGTGGTCCCCACAAAAGATATGAATACAACCCTTTTTTTGGACTTCATGGGATAGTGTTTTTCTGTAATTCGTCGAGTGAATTCTACAATTCTACGAATGCTACAAAATTCTACAATGCTACAAAACCTTTTTTTTCCCACCTGTGCTTCTTAGAGAAATGGCTTTGTGTCGGACCCTGGCCATACTTGCAGAACACCTGAAGTTTGCACGAATTCCTTTTGGCACAATGCAGCTTGAAATCAAGTTTAATGAATAAATGGATGCTTGTGTGAGCATCATTGTGAAATCTGTATGCAAGTGTGTTAACCTCCTATGAGAGTAATGACCTCTGTGCTGCTCCCAAAATAGATCTGCCAGGTGCACATGCATCAAAAACCAGATCACCTGCATATCCTCAGCCCTGTGATGTCTATTGTCACCATTTATTTTGTCTGATATTACTCATGGACTATAATTACATTGAGAGTCTGGTCTGGATACCGACAAGGGCCCTTTCAGTGTAGACTGTCTACATTGTCTGTGTCCAGAGAGATGAAGAGACATGAAAATTAAATGAAAATGTTAGTATATAAAAAACCAAAGAAATGTTCTGGTCCTCAGACTGGTACTAAGTGCAGTATAGTGACATCATATTTAAGAGGAACCTCCAAGTGTATCACTGGCAAACTGACGTGGGACCTCCCTTGTGCCCTCCTTCCAGGTCAAGAGGACTATGACCGACTGAGACCGCTGTCCTACCCAGACGCAAACCTCGTCTTCATCTGCTATGATGTCACAAACCCCACCAGCTTTGAAAATGTCCTGCTAAAGGTATTGACCTTAAATACATGTTTGCATGCAGTAAGCTGTCGTCAAATTACTGGATAAGAGATCCGATCAAATCAGTGATGCATCGTTAGCAAATGAAAGCCGTTCCAACCAGGCAGAGAACCATCCAGGAAATGCTCATACTGTTTATACTTATTTATTTCCCTTGGCAACAGTTTCCAAGAAAGAGGTATGTGCTTAACCCTGATCAAATAAATCCAGTTCAGTCTAACATCATCATGCTCTTGGGTGACTCAGTGGGTAGTGCTGCCCCCCCACCCCCTACACTTCCAGCCCTGGGGGTTTGAGTCCCACTCCCGCTCCGCATTGGGGGTTTGAGTCCGACACCCACTCTCTGTTGTGGGTTTGAGTCCTACACCCACTCTCCGTTAGGGGTTTGAGTTCCACACCTGATCTCTGTTGTGTGCTTCACATAAAGGTAGGTGAATCTTCATGGTCTTTTTCCACAGTGGTACCCAGAAGTTCATCACTTTTGTCGGGGACTGCCCATCCTCCTGATCGGCTGTAAGACAGACCTGCGCAAAAACAAGGAGCAGACAAGAAAGCTCCGGGCCTTGGGTCTGGCCCCCATAACCTACTTGCAGGTAAGGGAGAACATCTAGGTTTCATAGCTGCACAGAAAACCTTCAAACAGTTCAGCAGACAGTGGAGGCAGCATTTCCCCCCAGATTAAAAAAGCACAGCTGTCAGGAGGACATGAGAATTCTGCCAGGCAGCTGGTGTCCCCTTGTGCCTCTTTGTCTACTAGCTGGTGTCCCCGTGTGCCTGCTTGTCTGCTAGCTGGTGTCCCCTTGTGCCTCTTTGTCTGCTAGTTGGTGTCCCCATGTGCCTGCTTGTCTGCTAAAGGGTCCCCAGTCAGAATGCAGTCTCTGTAAGGGTTAGTATCACTATGCATGTGCTCCGTAGATCTGCCAAGCTCTCATTCTCCTTCCTTATACCTGTCTAGGGTGTGGAAGCCATGCGGCAAATGAAGGCAGAACTCTACCTGGAATGTTCCGCAAAGTACCAGGAGAACGTGATGGACATATTCAGAGAGGCAGTCAAGCGGGGGCTGACAGCAACCCAAAGGGCAAGGCAGGCACGCAGAAAGGCCAACTTTTGCACAATGTTGTAATACAGCACCCCCTGATGGACAGGCATGGAAACCAGTGTGGCCCATGAGCACTCAAAGACTCAATTAGACAGATGGATTCTCAGCCTCTTCACCACAGATAAAACATATCTGTTTGGGCCATTCAGTTCTTTACAAGGTGTTTCCACTGAGGTATGAAAGCGTAAATATTTTATAGGAGACTGCTGGCAACCTGAGGGTCTCCATCCATAATTCACTCAACTGCTGAACTTAAGAACTAAGGACTTCTTTGCTGATTCCCGCCATTTTGTGCAGACGTGAATCAAAACTGTTACTGACTGTTATTTTAAACAAGAAGATATTTATTGATGCCTAATATGACCTACATTTGTTTTGCAGAGCTTTACTTTTTTAAATAAAGGAAAACTGTACTGGGATGCAAATTGGTGAGATTGTGACTGTGTGGGGTAAACTTTGCCAGAGCAACCTGCCATTTACTGACACACTCACAGATGCACACGTGCATGTGCACACAAACACACACACACACACACACACACACACACATTTTACTGCAAACGGCATGCTATTGCTGAAACTTATGATTGTTTGTTTAATGTTTTGTCTCTTTATACTTTGTTCCTGTTTTGCGGTTAAACAACCAAGCATTTCACGACATATTGTACCAAGTATAACTGTGTGCTTGATACAACTTTTAATTGACACACATACCATAGAAAAATTAAGGGCATTGAAAGTATATGTATGACACACATACACACGCAACATGAATACATCTTGGTGACACTGGTAGCAATTATTGTTCACTGTCTCTTTTTTGCAGTCAGCTTTTCCAGGACACATTACACCCACCTGCTGCAGAGAATGTCACAATAGGGCTGTTTTGCTGAATTTGGCTCCTGCTCAAAATGTTTCATGTGATAAGCCAGTGGGACACACGGGGTCAGTACTGGCCCATAAACAAATATTACAAAAGTTTGGTGTGGCCCCCAAACATTATTATACCAGGCCTTTTTCCTGAAAGGAAACAAGAGACATTACATATTACAAAACCTGAAAAACAATACCTTAAAAGTATTAGGATCACTTAAAATCATAAAATAGATATTGATGATATTTGTTAGTCTAAGTGCATATTGTAGCTTTCATATTAAAAGTCTTGGCTTGGCTACACCGTGCATCTTTGTCGCGGCAACCAGCCTCACTCACATGTGTTAGCTGTCTGTGGCCATGGAATCTTGCATTTCTCTTTGTAACTTTTAAACTTTTCAGTGCAGGTAATTTTCAATTTTTAATCATAATTTAGATGCTTTGTATACAACATAAAAAGGTCTACTGTTTGTTTAGAAATTGCTAATAGATTCTTACAGTTTTTCTCAGTTGCTTTGATGCATTTCTTACAACAGAATTGAAGTTCTCAAAACTGCTTGTTCAATTCCCACAACCTCTAGTCAGTTGTGCACATCATAACAGCAATTTCTGGCTGTTTTTGTCATTTTGCAATTGTTTTAGTGCACTCAGGCAGATGCTTATGTGCAATTCTCAGCTATATCATACATCAGCGGTTGCTTATGTCATGATGATCAAAATGCATTGTGCAAACCCTCTTTTGCATCATCTTACACTCCAAACAAACTTGTCATTTTGTCAAGTCATTGCAGTCAAAAGTTCAAGAAGATATCATTGGCTGTCAAGTGTATGTTATAGGTTTCTACAAAACTTTTTTGGTATGTATTCACAATACTAGCGATTCCTGCACCAACTTACAGTTTTTCTCAGTCGCTTTAGTGCTTTTCTCACATCACTATTAACATTTGCACAGCAGTTAGTGTATTTCTCAAAACAATTAGTGCAAACTGCAAAACCTAGTGGATAACCTGCAAAAGCAGGTCACTTGCTCAAAATCGATAATCCATTCCTCAAAAGCAAGTATTCATGTCAATGAAACTGCCAGTGTCATCAAAATGAGAAGTCTTGACACCATCTTTATGAACAAGATAGTCAAATGGCTTTGTCATGTTTTCATTATGACAGTTTACAGTATTCAGTTTTCCAATGGAAAAAAAGGTCAGAACTCGGTGAGACTACCTGAAAATGCTCAAGACAGCACTATACACTTTTTGTACAGCCATTTACAGTAAAATTACAGTAATGTACACTAAACATGAGATATTATGAGATGTTGGATTACTGTCCAATACTATACATACCTGTTCTCCCTACGAAATGTTTGAATGATTGAATTCACAGTGGTTCTTCCAACATTTGGTTGCACCCTCCGACCAGCCTCATCCATTGTGAGGCCGTGATTGACAACATGGTCAACAAGTGTTGCCCTAATTTCATTAGGAATCTGCCTATGTATTTGGCGTCTTCTCCCTCTTCCCCTGTTTTGTCCCCCCCGCATCCTCACCCCTCTTCCACGATGCTGACCTTCCATTTCTGTGTCACAGAATTGTAGAAATGGTACACCTGCTCCTGCTCGGTTCATATATGCTGGCAATTGAGGGTTCATGGGATTGATCCATGAGTGACTGTGAACAAGTGGCTTGTCATTGGTTACAACTAATACTTCACACACCTCCTCGTCGTCACCTGAGAGAAATTGTTCAATTTAGGAGACATTTCCAGAAAAAAATAATAAAGAAAGGTATAAAATTTGCTTGACAGAATTTGATAACTAATTCAACAATTTTGTATGTAATGACTCAAGCAATGAAATGAAGACTATTAGTTTTATTGGGAACGACTATTCAGCATCCAAAAGTATAGTTCATTTTGACTGACATGACATAAGCAAATGATAATGTTATAAAACGGCAGAGAATTGTATGAAAGCAACTGATACATGTCCAAGGGCATTTGCAATTTGTTCAGAGGAAGGAGAAATTGCTACTATGATGTGCACAAATGACTAAATGTTGTGGAGGTTGCACTAATGGTTTTGAGACTTTTCATTCTGATGTGAGAAAAGCACCAAAGCGACTGAGAAAAACTGTAAACAGGAACATCACTATGTGTGCAGCTATTCCAGACAATGGGGTCCTCACTCACATCCCTCTTGTGGGGCCATACAACACCCAGCATCTGCTGACCTTCTTGAACACCCTCTACAGGGATCTCATTCCTGAAAAGGAGATTGGTCAAGAAAATGTACTAAAGTATGTGATCATTTGTGATAATGTGAGTTTCCATCACTCCTACCCAATCAGGCAATGGTTTGCCAACCACCCCAGGATGGTGATGGAATTCCTACCTCCATATTCCCCATTCCTCAACCCCACTGAGGAGTTCTTCTCAGCTTGGAGGTGGAAGGTATATGACTGTAACCCACATACACAAATGACATTGCTTGCTGACATGGCAGCTGCGTGTGGGGATATAATAGCAGACGCTTGCAGAGACTGGATAAGATATTCTAGGTGGTTCTTTCCACGCTGCACTGCAAAGGAAGATATCTGTTGTGAAGTGGATGAGAACATGTGGCCCAATATACAGGACTGTCTGCAATTGCACAAAGCATTTAGAGTTTCAGTATGTATATATTGTTTCCCTTTTCGATTTTGTAATTGTTTTTTTTTTCATTTCATATGATATGCACACAAGGCAAATAAGGCATTGAAATGCATTTTTTTGCTAGACTGCAATTGCAGTGCATGTTATGTCAACATATACTTGTGCAATAAATAAAATATTCTTCTTGAATCAATCTTCCGCAATCAGTGTTTTTTATTTTTATGTTTCATGCCCTTGTCATTTCATTCAGATGTTTTGTGCATCAGAAAATGTTTAGACTGTGCCAATTTTATATTGATGACATGACTTTACATTTTGGCTATCATGTCTGTGGATGATGATGTCCATGGACTTTGGATTCTGATGGCACTGATATATCCAGTGACGCAAATACTTGCTTTTGAGGCATGGGCTAAGGACTTTGGATTCAGATGTCACTGACATATCCAGTGACGTAAATACTTGCTTTTGAGGCATGGGCTAAGGACTTTGGATTCAGATGTCACTGACATATCCAGTGACGTAAATACTTGCTTTTGAGGCATGGGCTAAGGACTTTGGATTCAGATGTCACTGACATATCCAGTGACGTAAATACTTGCTTTTGAGGCATGGGCTAAGGACTTTGGATTCAGATGTCACTGACATATCCAGTGACGTAAATACTTGCTTTTGAGGCATGGGCTAAGGACTTTGGATTCAGATGTCACTGGCATATCCAGTGACGTAAATACTTGCTTTTGAGGCATGGGCTAAGGACTTTGGATTCTGATGGCACTGACATATCCAGTGACGTAAATACTTGCTTTTGAGGCATGGGCTAAGGACTTTGGATTCAGATGTCACTGACATATCCAGTGACGTAAATACTTGCTTTTGAGGCATGGGCTAAGGACTTTGGATTCTGATGGCACTGACATATCCAGTGACGTAAATACTTGCTTTTGAGGCATGGGCTAAGGACTTTGGATTCAGATGTCACTGACATATCCAGTGACGTAAATACTTGCTTTTGAGGCATGGGCTAAGGACTTTGGATTCTGATGGCACTGACATATCCAGTGACGTAAATACTTGCTTTTGAGGCATGGGCTAAGGACTTTGGATTCAGATGTCACTGGCATATCCAGTGACGTAAATACTTGCTTTTGAGGCATGGGCTAAGGACTTTGGATTCTGATGGCACTGACATATCCAGTGACGTAAATACTTGCTTTTGAGGCATGGGCTAAGGATTATGTTAACATTTTATATTGTTTAAATTCTGGCATCTTCATCACTATCTTATTTGGTGCTCCAAACTTCCATTTAAACACATTTGCTGCTAAGGAATAACAACACGCACTAACACTTATTAGAAAACCAATAAATGCTTCAGATTATGTAGCGGCCCATATCCACATTTTGTTAGGTTCCGTTGTTTCAGCCTTAATCAATGAACCAGACCAGAGGCGCTCTCTTTGGGAGGAAGGAGTTTAATTCCAAATGATGTTCTCTAGTGCAGTAGATGTAGTTACGCACAGCCTTCTCAACCTTCTTCTCCTAACTTGTGTGTCATACCAGCCTTTTCACAGAGTCTAAGACAATAGACCATGTTTGATCACAGCCAGGCAGGAGCCACAAGACAAAAGGTCAGGATCCAGACAATGGTGATGAATGAGTCGGTTCCTTGATCATCCTACCTTGTGGCAGCCCGACTTTTCAGTCTTGGTTAGGCGATTTGCATAGGATAGCACCTTGCCTTTTGGCCTCATTAGGGAGTGAGGACTAGGCACTTTCCTAATGACCATTACTACCATCGGTTTGATTACAGGTGGCCACAAGCTAGGATTTGTCTGTTACAAGTGATGTTATAATCAGTAATCACACAAAGGAATATAGTAACATCCTATCATTTAAACAAAAACATTGTGGAAACAGAAAATGAAACAAATCAGTGTGATATTTACTGCAATGACCCATGATGACCAGGTTCATTAAAGAATTAACTGGGAATATTCAGGTGAGAATGTGAATTAAGTCGTGTGGTATTTTCCTTAGTATTTGTAATGAATTTCAATAATATATGCAAGAAATAAATGGCAACACATTGCAGAATCTAATTGCTTTACCTGCTGTATTGTAAAGAGTCGCAATAATATCTCATAGTGGCCTAAACAACATGATAATGTCATATTGTCATCTTTGTGGCAATTTCCATCCCTTCCAAGTATTATGTGTGTATTTTCAAAACATAACCCCGTGAATGTGGTGTTACTGTATTAAGTAAATTTCTGGTGTCTGTAGCAATAATAGCATTACAAGTCAATGTAAGTACAAATATTAACAAACAAATATGTTCCATCCATCCATTATCTGTATCCACTTGTACTACTCAGGGTTGGGGGGGGGGGGTTGGAACCTATGGGCGCAAGGCAGGGAACAGAAGCAGGATCAGGAGCAGGATCAGGAGCAAGAGCAGGATCAGGAACAGAAGCAGGAGCAAGAGCAGGATCAGGAACCGGAGCAGCAGCACACACGCGTGTTAGATTTCCAGGCTCGTCTTCTTTGCAGGACTTTTTTGAAATGTACAAAATGGGGGGTCTTTTTTCCAGGCAGACAGACTGCACAAGACACACTGCAGACAGGATGACACGGATGTGCCTTATGTTCTTGCCTACTCTGAAACGACGCCCTTTGAAAGCTCACTGTCACCATCCCCACTGATGTTGTTGGCTGGGCCACTTGGTGACCATGTCCAAGTTAAGATGACAGAGAGAAAGGGATTTACTGCAGACAAGCACATCAGGCAGTGGGAAACAGCAGGATGCCTGCAGTTATGCTCTGAGGTATATTTCTAAATAAATGACTGAATTTCTCTATCTGTCCACTTGTATTGCATAACGTGCCAATGGAGTCCCTCTACGCACATGAAAGCAAAACTGCAAGGCTAGACAGACCTCTTCAGAAGCACATGGATCACGGGCTTCCAGTAGCTCAGCCTCTGTCTGACAGCCAGGGCAAGCGACAGGCGACTCCAGTGAGGCAGCGCTCCTCCGCTAATCTGAGGACGGGAGCTGCCCACCCCCCCTCCCCGCACCCCCAACGCCATGATGTCCTCTCTCTAAAGACTCTGCTCCCAGAGTTACTGCCTGCTCTTATGTGGCGATGCTTATGACTCCTTCTTCTGGATCTTTTCTGTGCTCTTCTGAAACTTCTGGTGGACCACTTTCAGAGTGGTGAGGAAGTTCCCCAGGAAGAGGACGAGAAAAGTGAGGGCCAGCGTGACAACCTGAAAGGTGATGCATCACAAGAGCCCCAGTTAGTTTAGTGACACCCCCAGAACTGGCCTTTATCTGCATTCAGCTTCAGCCATGTTCAGCTAAAACAAAAAATAATTCAGACCAACAGCCAAAAGGGTTCAACATGCTGAAGTTAACAATTAACATTTTGTGATTGAGAACTTGGACCGGCTGGGAGCAGTTATGAACAGTCCCATTTGATCCAGGTTCAGGATCAAGACTTATCTCAGCATAGAGCAAAATCAGGCCCTGAAGAATCCAGGTGAAAAAGAGGAAGCAGAAAGGTGTGTACTGAGTCACCTGCCACTCTCTGCAGTCTTCATGCCTGGACGAGCCAAATAAGGTCACTGCATTGTACAGCTGCCAGAACTAGATGGGAAAGAGGAGGACGACGTTCAGCTTTAATGTGGGAGCAGAACGGCGGCTTCAGTAGGCGGGCAGGCTGAGAGAGACAGCAGTGCAGGCATGCAGATGCTGCCTGACCTTGCAGAGCTGAAGGCTTTGGGAGATGCTTTGAGATGAACTGCAGATGGAGCAGAGAGACGGGGGACCCCCAAACCCTCCTGAAATAGCCAGTCCCCTGGGCCTGCAATGCATGCCACCCCTATGCCTCAACCTCATCACCAGATCAGGGTGATGCCCCCCCCCCCACACAGTCACACTTACATGACAGAAGAAGAGAAAGGGCAGGAGGAAGGTGAGCCCTCCCCACATCCAGGACTGAAATCCTTCTGGAGAACAGGCAACAAATGCACCAATAAAATGTAGCCCACAGGGCCCCCTACTGCTCAGGGAGATTAACTACAAGACTGCAGTTTTAAATCTGCAGCCATAGTGTCGTCCCATATAACTCAAAATGGTATTGCAGGGAAATTTCTTTGAGAGCAATTCAGTTAAATAAAGAGCAAAACTCAGCATTAATTACAAGGAAATCACACTGAATCAAACTATTTACTAATACCTACTAAAGATACATTTTAACAGTCTATATTTTGTAATTGAAAATACCAGTTTCGATTACGGTTCAAGAGTTTAAAACCTGCAGGGCGGGAACTTCATGTACAGTTCTGCACCAGACATGGTTTGGGCCTCAATGTCTCACCCACAGTCAGATCCAGCTGGTCCCTCTCGCCAAGGGTCCGGAGCCTATACAAGCAGCCGCGCTGGTAGTAATACTGCAGGAACTGTACAAAACCTGCAATACCAACAAGCAGAATGTTCCAGACACCCAATCCCCGATGCCCAGGTTACAAGCAGCACCTTGATGCAAGTACTAAAACTCAGACATCGGCACTCCGTTCTCCGAATCAAACCTCCAGTCAATACAAGCTCAGTATTATCAGAGATTAATCTCCAGACACCTCCTGCCCTGCAGGACATTGGATGCCCTCATGCAGCGTTTAGCAACTCAGTGTTGTGTAAGATGTTGGCCAAGAAGGCCGGATATTGCAAACGCCGTCCGCTATGCAGCTGTAGCAGGACAGACAGTCACACACCCTCGACGGACATGGGGGCAGAATGGAGACCCCACATGGAATCAGGTTTACTAGATAAATTAAATCACCCTTTTCTCAGACTGGATGCTATAGCCAGACCTGTGAAGGACCTTGATGGCACCTCAATGACTGTGACACCTACAGGAAGCCAGGGCACAGTGCGCCTCTCAGCCCAGCCAGACACCTACTCTGGTAGATGGAGAATCCCAGGAACTGATTCCGGAACATCTGATACATCATCCCATCTGGCCTTTTCAGAGAGGGAAATCAAACATGAGAAACACACTACGCGGGGATGACGTTCTTCAGGACAGACGCAGCAAGCCGGCGTGAGACTCCGCTCCTGTGACCAGAGGAATAACTCACCAGGTCAGCATCACGCCAGAGAGGAACGTGGAGACGTAGTGGTGTGATACCCGCCAGCCTTTAATCCTTAAAAAAAGACAACACACAGTTTACTTTATTCACATTTGCTATTGATCATGTTCTGAAAAGGCAAACGTGACTAGCACAGTTTGTTACTCTTAAAAAACAGAAAACCAAAGTCCATGCATTGCTCCCAATCTGAGGGGGCAGTTCTTGCGGCAGTCTTACCTGGAGCCGTTACTTATGAGGATGCTTTCGCGTATGGTTAGCGTGCAGTAATACCACACCAGCAGGAAGTTAAAGATTTCATCTGTGACCCTGAACAGAAACACACACACCTGACACTGACTCAGGACACTGACTATATCATGAATGAGAAAAACATTTGATTTATAGAGCATGACTAAATGAATAGGATACAAGCCATCTTTGAAGTTAAACTAAAACAGCAACAGTAACAAAAACTACTTCTTACCGATAAATAACTATAAAACGGCAGGTTATGGCCCCCAGCATCAGAATGATAGTCAGGTATAATTTGAACTTCTCATATTCATCTTTGTAGGCAAATCTGTTCATGGGGAACAAAGAGCATCAGAGCAAAGTCGGATGGTCGGATGATCGTGTGCCGTCTCACTCCCCAGCAGTCTGTCCGGATGACGTGTGCCATCTCACTCCCCGGCCGTCCATCCGGCCGGAGTGTTAGCAGACTTACTTCGCTTGGTTGCTGAGCAGAGTCACGTTTACATTTCCAAGAACCAGATTTAAGTACAGCCTGAAAGAGATGCCATGAAACATTGAAAAACATTCTCCAGTATTTGAATTCTACCTGCATTAAATGCACAAATTACATTATAAGTGTGACGCTTAGCTTGGCTATAATCACTCTTTACCCACTTTGGATGACTGCCCACTGATGAACTCACCCATTTTTCTTTGGCAAATATGCTTCCATATCGAAGAAGACATTCTGCCTGTCCCTGATCTGCGCCTGTATCTCGCGTATCTCCTCCCGTTCCTTGGGGCTGCTGGATTTCGCACACCTGGGAAATCATATCACGGTCACAGTGGCAGCAGCCATGCCGCGAACGGTCAGCAGGGGGCAGCAAGAGAGCAGCCTGCGCGGTCGTGCAGCTGAACGGAGCGAGGCAGGACGACATACCGGTGCAGGCTGGAGCGCAGCTCAGACAGGCTCCGCTTCTGCCTGCGGATGGAGGTGCTGCATGCGCTCTGCAGGCTGCTCAGCTGGCCAAGTTTCTGCCGGTAAACTTTATGAGCTTCCTACGAGATGCAAGAAAAACACGTAAATGTATGTAGCGACTCCTGAGGCACTGTCTGCAAAGTTACGAATAACAACTGTCCTGTGAACCACTGAAAAACATGTGCATTTAAATATCATAATATAATCTGATTATGCCTTTGCTGGGTCCCGGGAATGGGCCACCCGCCCATGACAGTGTTCCCTGTAGAACTGCCATATTCTGGAACCTCCTGAGATAGATGTGGAATGTAGCTGCAGCTTTCACTCAGGACCTCTGCCTGTGCACCCCCACACACATATACACATCTCCCTCACCAAAATTATATATTACTTATCAACTCCTAATTAAACCACAGTGCATAAAATGTAAAAGTAAATATTTACAGTCGCAAATGCAGTTCAAACAAAATAAAAAAATAATAACTGTGGCTTTCCTTCATCGGGAAACAAAAATATTGGCTAAATTCTCCATTAAGATATACGTTTTATATAATAGAAATTGGCTGTGGACCGGGTCTGGACAGAATAAACACACTACTAGGAAGTTTTTAGCAAACATTTGTCAAATTATACACAAGGTATACTATTATGACTATAAGCAGTTGTTGACACTGCCATGGCACACCACAGTTCGTCCGAGTAAACATGCCGAGGTGAACCATGATCAATCATTAATTATACCAATCCAGCATGTATCCATTTGTCGTGTTAGAGTACGGAAAATATTCAGGGCAGCTGACTGTCATTGCCACTGCCGGTCGCACTGCTCACGCCGGTTTGTCAGCTCAGGGGCCCCCAAGTGGAAGCAAACAAAGGGCGGCATAGCGTGCGGCTGGCTACGGGAGCTCCTCCGGGCTCCGACCCCCACCGGGGCATCCGTCGGGGTCTCTCGAAGGCCGGCCGCCTCCCAGCATCATGCCCGGTTCATATCCATACCTGCAGCTGCTGAAATTCCCTGTCAATCTCCTCCCACTCCTCTAGGCACTTCTGCAGTGACATTTTTATAACAGGCTCTCTTTGCTTCCTCTCCTGCTCATTTGCCGTCCTTTCGCTCGATCTTCTTTCTCCCCGACTCTGTCCCTCGCTTCCCCTCCCATGCACGGAGGTTCTTTCGGGGATCCAGCCCCCAAAACTGCTCCTGTCTGCTCAATGACCCCCTTAAACCTGCACTAGCTCCGCCGCTGCTCGCGACGCTGGCTCTCGGGTAACGGTGGCGCAGGCATGAAAGTACCGCCCAATGACAAAACAAGAGCCAATCGGAGTTCACGTGTGTTTTGAGATGTGGAAACGCCAATAGGGGACCGCACAGGGTCTTCTGATCGCGTGTCGCGGAGTAAAAGAAAGAGCAAATAGAGATATGCACAGTCAGGCAGGCGTAGTTGTACATGTTGTATGCAACAGAAAAGAAAATCCTTTGCATGCCACAAAGTTTCGAAATACTTAAGAGATCCTTTCTGCAACTTTAAATTTTAATGGTTTGGCAATTTCAATATAAAGTAAATTCAATTTTCTGTATCGTTGTTTATGTTTACTTTTTGATTAATTTTGCTTTGGATATTCACCTTGGATTCATTTATTAGCAATATGGTATCAGGCTACGAAAAACTGTATTTTTCCTACCATGTGTTTTGTGGCCGGGTCACTAATTTCAGACGTTTTACCAATTCACATCACACCTGGCTGTATATTAAATACTGTGTCTTAGTGAAATTCATAACATATAAGTTTGAGGTTGTTTTCCGAATGTGTCTGCAATTGCTTTTAAGATTAATTTGAGCGTGTCATATTTGAAGTAGACGTATTGGTGTCATTTTTAATGGTTGCCTATTGTGTGAGATACAATAAATAAACATATAAAATGTAAGTAAGCTGCAACTGACTACATAAAAGCAGGACTTCAGAATTATGTATTATTAATGTAGCTAATGCATTACTTACAGTATTATGTAAGAATGAGGCTTCATAATACGAAGAAATGTAGCTATGAAGTGTTCTACTAAAAGTAGCAAAGTATTTCTTGCAACATAGTTGTATTGTGGGCCTGACTGGCTGGTGCTAGTGGTAAGTAATTAATATGAAAAACAATCTTTGCCAAAGAAATTTAAATGACGCAACCAAGCAAATTCAGGACATCGGAATTACCATTAACATATAGTTAATATGCTTCGGTGCAGTCCTCGGCTAGTCAGTTGCTGGGTAGTAAATACATCCATCCATCCATCCATCAATTTATCAGTTTTATACATTTCATGATTAACTTAAAACGAAAAAACACACATTAACTGTTCCTTGCTTGAATTATGTTGATATATTTATGGATATCCTGTAACATGATATGCTTTTTGATACTGTGAATACCATGACTCTAATATATGCAGACAGGGATGCTACTTACATAGTGAAATATCATTTGCATCATCGCATTGTGTACATGAACCGTAAGTTTCTGAAGCACGTGGTAATGTGCGGAAAAGGCGTCGCGCTGTCATGGTTACAGACGACGCGATGTCGTGCCAGGGAAACCGGAGTTTGGTTACTGCTTCTCTTAAACTTCACGGTTTTTGCTAATGTAAACGTCATGCATTAAGTCTTAGTTCCGAGGTCTGTGTGCACCACACGACATAGATAAGCTCGTTGAATGATATAACTAGCCGCTGTTTAATTAATAGCCAGTGCGCCACCCTTTATTTTGCATTTATAGCTTGGGTGATGTGCATTTATCTTGAGGCCAAGCATGCCGTTCCTGAAAAAAGCTAGAAAGGAACAGCTGAGCAAACTTTGGGACAAGAAGGCGCAGAAATGCGGGCTGCGGCACACAGTCTACTCCGTCAACGGGGAAGAGTACACTGGCGAGTGGCTAAATAACAAGAAACACGGTAAATGTCGCTGATCACTCTGTAGTCGGGCTATAGAAAGATACACTGTTTAGATGCAGAAATATACATTACCTGTGACCACAAAAGCAACAGGAACATTTTAATGCTGGCTTTTCTGCCAGTCCTGAATTTGGAATTGGGTTTATGTTGGTCTGGCAGTTGGAATTTTTGTTTTTCAAAAATGACTTTCACAAGTGAACTTGTCTTTGCAACTATACAGAAAACCTCCATTTGCATGATTTTGCGTGTACGTGTGTTTTAGTTAGCTTTTAAAATATTAATGATGATTAATACAGTGTGCCACTTAATTGGCACTATATCAGGGCAGTTTATTTTTCCAACCAGGAAAAGGCACCAACATCTGGAAGAAGACCGGAGTCCTTTATGATGGAGAGTGGAAATACGGACAGCGCCACGGTTTGGGGACGCTAAGCAAGTTGAACCCAGTGTCTAAAGAGTATGCGAAGCTTTATTCAGGCGAATGGAAAAATGACAAAAGGAATGTAAGTGATTATAACATCAGAGCAGCTTGAGACAGGGGTAAAGGCAGGACTGGCTGCAGTAAAAAGCAGAATAGGGCTGACTATTCAGGGCCCGAGAACTGCTTGTGTTGTGGAGGAAGTGAAATGATCAGCAGTGTGCCCGGGGGGTTGGGGTGGGGGGGACTAGGGCCACTACAAAAGGCAGATCTGGCCTGGACTTTTAAAATTTTGTTCTTACTACATTTACAACCCCAGTGTTAAAGTTTGCTTTGTATGTAACATTATACGGTTTACTAGATGCGCATGGTTACTTCTCAGGGATACGGGTCCTGCTTCTACAGCGGCTCTGCCCACTACGAGGGCGAGTGGGCTGGGAATGAGAGGAGCGGCTGGGGCAGGATGTATTACGAGAACGGAGACGTGTACGACGGCGAGTGGCTGAGCGATAAGCCGCATGGGCAGGGCTTGCTGTGCCTTGGTAAGGCCCCCCACGTCCATAGCAGCGACTGAACTGAAAGACCCCCTCTAGGAGATGCTAACTGTGGGTGGGGGCATGATAAGGCTGGGGTCTGCTCTCTCACCCTCCATCATGGAGTGTATATTATGGCATATAGTACTGATATCATTGGAATTACAAAATGGGTTCAGTGTAAGATTTTCTTGTGGAAGCTCACGATTTTAAAAGGTACCACAGAAATGAGAGCTGGGCAATACTAAAAGCTGCCCTCACATTATAGCATGAAAACTCCCGCAGCCAATCAGAACAGGTACGAGGGCACCTGGGAGCAGGGTGAGAAGCATGGTGCAGGCAAGTTCTTCTTCCTGGACAAAGGTCAACTCTACGAAGGCCTCTGGGAGCACGGCATTGCCAAATGTGGAACAGTGACGGACTTTGGGAGAGAGGAGGCCCCCGCTGCCCCTCCATACCCCATCCCAGAGGTGAGGGAGGGATCAAAGCGCGGCCGTTATGTTGGGCTACAGGTCTGCAGCGCTTTAACGACATGCCTAAGGCTCAACCAGCCATAGGCAATTGCAACATTTTCACACGTCAGTAGAGTTAAGTGCCTCACAAACAACAAAACAAACAGAGAACACAAGTCATCAGCAAGTATGAAGTCTGATTACTGGGGCTGTAGGGGAGGAGATATAATTGCCCCTCAGGGACAAATAAAGTTTTTTGATTTGATTTGATAGGCAAAGGACAAGAGGGGACAAAAACACACTAAATACATGCAGGAAGTGACATCAGTAAAAGGGAAGAGGTGCAACACTGTGCTGTAACTCAGGGGGAATTCTCTGGTCTTGAGATGTAAATTATATACTGCACAAGAACAGAAAACCTGTTCTACACAATAGACTAAATGTGGCACCTGTAATTTTATATAGAAATCAATACAAAGTCTTACGCAAGGGTCTCAAATTCCAGTCTGAGAGGGCCGGTGCCCTACACAGTTTTTGGTATCATTTGTGGTGGAAGTGGGAAAGAACTAAGCTACTCAGGGCTCCGGCCCCCCAGGACTTGAGTTTGAGACCCCTGGTCTAAAGAGTCACGTGGTCATTTTCTGTAACTATGCTAAACTAAGGTTTGTGTGTTCAAGGTGCACCTGATGGACGCACACTCAGTTTTGCTGGAGACAGGCAGCAATCTGTTTGGAGTAGAAGAGAACCAACCCTTCAGGAGACAATAGGACAGGGTGACACCATTTAGGACCCTTCTGATATCATGCCAAATTCTGTAGCCAATGAGAGTTTTTACTCATTGCCAAATCACAAGATCATGTTCATCATCAGGCTATGTCTGCTGACGTAGAATTTGCTTAACTTGGACTGTTCTGGAGTTTTCTAAAATAAAAGCCAAACAATGAAGTGTATTTAAGATTTATTTACACTTATCGATATATTCACCTGTTTAAGTCTGAACACACTTTTGCTATAATTTACTTGTGTAAATTATTGATTTACAATGTTTCAGTTTCATCTGTTACCCAACACAGAGTGACAATGAAACAGATGCTGGTGCTTTGCAGACTGAGGCACTGCTCACCTTCGCAATGACGAAACATGGCAAGTGAAGACAATCATTAACCAGAGCGATTACAAAGGGCATGTTTCTATTTTTAAAATAGTGCACAAGTCTTTCAGATTTGCATGTTAATCACTTTCAGTAGCCTAAGCAGTGACAATAAAAATGAGCACATCATAAACATTATAAATTTACTCTGAAATCATTCGGCATTGATATTTTGGCAAAACTCGCATTTGGAGATGCTGATCATATTTCATGGCACAACAAGCAATATCATCAGTTTTGGCTCAGATCTTAGTTTCATCTGTAAATATCGCAGATCCGACACAACCCTGATCCTACTTAAAAAGGCATGTTGCAGATTGCCACAAATTTACCACCAGATGTCACTAGAGGGTCACAGCACTAGCAAAGTATAAGCTGGCCCAGATTTCCAGGCCAGGCCGCCCTACTTATAAACACATTTACATTTGAATGAAGATTTGTTAGCAGCTAAGCTATTGACATATTTCAAGGCTCTTTGCAGTTCGTCTACTCACAACAGTGGTAATAAAAATAAAAACAGTAGGTAGGCGGGGCAGTTAGCTGCACCGATCGCAGAATGCACTAAAAAATGCTGGAAAGCTGCTCTCAGTGCTTCCAGAGAAAGAAGAGGCAGAGAGCTGCATTTCTGTTCGACAGTCACACAGGGGAAAAACCCAGATTTATGTAGATGTAGAAAACAGTCTCACCGTCAGTGCCAGTGACAGGACTAATGAACACATACAAGGAGTGACATGAATATCAATAACGATCATAACAGACGTAGCGATTGGAACACCTGACTGCTACAGATGTGTGTGTGTGGACGAGCCAAGGCTGTTTAGACGCCTGACGGACATCTAGAAAGCATTTTTCCATGATCCCCAGGATTTTTTCTCTGACCCTCATCTATCAGTGATGGAGGAAAGAAAAACAGTCAAGAAAACACAATTATCCCCTGCGTATTGAAATGTGCCACCAGTGGTCACTATCATTCAATGCATAACCTAATGCAATATCTGTGATCATATATGGCCCAGTAGTGGCAGAAAACTGTAATGACCACATGACATCTTAACAAGGCATGCCTTTGTGCGCAACACCTGCTTCAACAACTAATAATAAAAAGAAAAAGAAATTAAAAGCTGTAACACACAGAGATATATGTTGGCCACTGGAATAAAATTACTGCTTTGTGAAAACCAAACACCACATCAGAAATCATGGCATTTCACCATAAATAAATCAGGGGGAGCATTCTTTATGGGCTGGCTATTTTGCAGACGCAACAGAAACCAAACAGAAACCAAATGGAAATAAGGGTTAGTATACAGAATAAGAGCAGAACACAGCTGATACGTATTTGTGCAGCGCAAACATTCACGGCTGCAGGTGTCTTCAGAGCTGGCTCCCCCCTGCAAGCTGCTATGGGAAGTGCGAGACACTGGCCGCCTCCCCTCTGTGGTCCAGCTCGTTCTGTAGTCGTGTGATGTTAGACAGCTCCTCCAGCTCCTGGAACTGCCGGTCCGTCTTGTGGCTGACGAGTGAGCGGTAGAAATGCACGGCGAAGACGATGAAGATCAGGGCAAAGGGCACCATGATGATGGTGGAGGCGATCGCAGCTGCCTTCCCAGAGCTGACGGTGCCATTGGCCTCACCCGACGGAGGCTTGATGGGCAGGAACTTGACCCAACAGAGCAGCACGACCTCGGCCAGGAACAGCAGCGTGCCGATGACGGTGGAGAAGGCCCAGGCCAGCTCGATGTAGCGGTGCATGCGCTCATGTGGTGACTCCTTCACCGAGTTGAGGTTGTGCACGTTGCTGACAGCCTCGATGTTGGGCAGGATGCAGGTGCTGATCATCAGCGCGAAAAGGTGCACAGCCACCAGCACAGTGGTGCAGGCGCTGAAGGCGATGAGCAGCCCGGCTGGGTAGCTGTCCGTGCTCTCCAGCTGGACCTCCACCATAGCCACCTGAAGAAAAGCCCGAGGGAGCACACCATGAGCCCGGTCGCTGCTCATCCTGCCACTGCCACGCCCCTCATCCTGCACATCCTGCCCCATGGGAACTTCCTCCCCTTACAAATGCTCAGTGTGTCTGCAGAAATCCTGATGTGAAACTTAAGATGTTCTAAGACCTTTTCAATACCACTTCAAGCCGAATTTAAGACCAAACTGCAAGCAGAAATATGCTTTAGCATAATCAATACCTATGCATTTACACTTCAGTGACGCAACGGACTTTTCATTCAATGTTTTTTTTTGTTTGTTTTTTTTTTTTTTTTTTTTTTAAAAAAGGTCCAACAACTGATGTGTGAATAATAAACCAAATGTTACGATCAAGGCATGGATACCTCAATTATGAGAAATCCTCCTACCATGGAGCTTCAATCAGAACAGACAGACTTAGATTAAGACCTTTAATGTCCCATTTTTCAACATTTTGGGTATATAAAGTGACAGATTTAACAGATACAATGGTACCTCGGTTCTTGAACTCACTAGAACTCGAATTTCTTGAAAGTCGTAGGGCAAAGGTGTGTCGTCATGGAGGCGGTTCCAGTTTGTGCAGCCGGGTGAGAGGTCGCAATGCATCTAACCGCAATGCATTGCGTCAGGATCAGAATGCGTTGCTTTAAGCCAGCGCTGTAAGCAAGTCGAACGCACCCAATGACCAGACTGCGGAAACAAACTGAAACGCGCACTTAATACGGAGGACTAATGACAATAACCAGAAACAGCTGATCACATGGGGATCCCACACGAGGTTAACGAGGGGGCGTGGCACACGGAAGGAGCGGACGATAGGGGCAGGACAGGGGTAATGTTGGGATAAGATCTTCATCGTTTTGGAAGCCATTAAGAAAAAAATGCTCTTCTTGTTTTATCCTGTTCATTTTGTGTTTAAATGCTAAAAAAAACATTTAGGTGTAATTTTGAGGGGCCGGGAACCAATTAATTGGTTTTCCATTATTTCTTATGGGAAAAATTCGATCAGAACTCGAACTTTTTAGGATTCGATCTGGAGTCCGGAACGGATTAAGTTCGAGAACCGAGGTACCACTGTATTTTCATTTAGCTGTACTCACTATTTCTGGGCACGTTTGCCTGGGGTGGCACTTCCGGCATCTGTAACATCTGTAACATCTGCATGCGCGGCACATCGCGAGCACGCGGCCTCTTTGCCAGCGTCAGGTTGCTCGCGCCCCCACCAGCCCAGTGAAGTTGTCTTTAAAAAGCTGCGAGTTTTGCAGGCAGTCCTCGGGTTTCTGAGTCGGTGCATTCCAGGCACTGCACTCATAAGACCGCGGTAAATATTAATAAACACTGTCACAGGAGCTCAAACAGCCGAGGCTAGAGCGACAGAGGATCATATCCACTTTTATTTCCCAAAGGGTCTGTGTGTGTGGGAATGTGCCGAGGCAAGCCGTCCTTAAAGCTACCGAAGGGGCGCAGGGAACAGGGTCGGGTGTTGAGCGAGGCAGAGCCGCCAAGGGGGAAGTAAACGGCGGTATTCTACTAGAGAGACGTTATAGCGAGTTATTCGTCCAAAGGAACGATATAGTGAGTTATTTTTCCAGAGGGACGGTGTAGCATGTTATTCTCCAGGAAAGCACTGCATTTCGGGACACTCCCGCTACACAATAAAGGCGACATTACCAAAGTTTACCCACTCTTCTCCGCGGTATATGAATCCCGCACTTTTAAGTAACTGAAAATCGCTTCGCGACACTTTGCTCACCATGGCGAAGCCGGAAAGCAACGCCGACGTGCGGCTTGACGCCTTGAGCTTGGCCCGGCTGAGGTAGAGCTTCCTCCAGGACAGTGCCTGCAGGGAGTGCTCGTTGAGGCTCATGCCGAGCGACCGGCTTGGATCCGCGGCTCTTGTCCGGCGGGGAGGGGAATATCAGGGCTGCTCATGGGACTTGGGCGAACTTCGAGCTTCCTTGGCGCGCCTTGGCGTAAAGGCGAGTCGAGCAGCTGAACTCCGAACGATTTCTTCACACTATCACGGCGCGTCTGACCAAAACCCATTTTACCCAGAAGGCAGTGCGGTCTGTGCTCCGCGGCGCGCACCCCGCCTGCGCGGGTTCGGGAGCGCGCCTGAGGAACGGCCACGGCGATGACTCTCGCTAAAGTTCTAACATTTTAAATCTGTTATATTTAGTACATTTTCTTTTAAAGAAGTGTACCATTTGCTCAAATGAAGACAGACTAGGTATTCATTTGTTTAATATGGGCGTCCGTGGAAATTATATTTAATATATATTACCAGAACACTGGTAAACACTTGCTTGCTTGGCAAGTCGGTGCCCTCCCAGAAGTTGGCGCCCGAGACGACTGCTTATAGGACTGACCGGGTGTTCCGGGCAATTCGGTTTCCCTATGTTTCCCCTGTCTATCAGGAAATAATGTTTCCCCTAATATTAAAGCAAAGAGGTATGTGAAATGTCTGAAAATCACTCAAGTACATTATTACATGTGAATACTGTATTGTTATTAGTTCCGAGGCCCAGAGTTGCTGTATACCTGTTTTAACAGGGGGGAACCAAATATCCTGGATGTCAGGAAATAATGTTTCTCCTAATATTTAGGCAAATATGTATGTGAGATGTCTGAAAATCACTCAGGTACATTACTACATGTGAATACAGTAGATCGTCACGCATAATATATAGTCTTATAAGCAATACTATACCGTTTTCATCAAGAAATATCTCTATCCAGCAAATTAAATACTTTCATTTATTATCTGTAAAAACAAAAAACATGTGATGTTTTAAAATATATGGCTTGTTTACCTCAAGAGCTTTGTAAAAAGACATGAAAACAACAGCGAAACCGTGTACAAATCAGCGCGCGACAGGGGAAACATAGGGAAACCGAATTGCCCGGAACACCGGCTCTGTATATTACTGCACAAGTTATTGTCTCCCTCATCAATACTTACGGCATTTCTAGTGCTTCTCTGAATGTGTTTAAAAATCTCTTAAACTCTGAGCTTAAAGAACAGTGTCATTGTTTCATATAAATAAATTTTATTCTATGTATTTTTGGAGATTTTGAGTACTTGTATGTGTTTTAGTTTATGTTTATATTAATAATCTCTGTATATGTATATTAAACTTTTGTCTTATTTTTCTTATTTGCTACCATCTTGGCCAGGACTTACTGGAAGAAGAGATATATCGCAATGGAACCTTCCTGGTAAAATAAAGGATAAATAAATAAAATTAAAAAACGAATACGGGGGCACCAGGCTGACATCAGTATGGACACTCAGGTGTTGCCGATTTAACTAGCCCAAGGCTCTCAAATAAACTTAAATAACTTGGAACCGCTACCTTGTAGGTGTTCTCAGAAGTGCGCCGCTTGAGCTATTTTCTGAGCTGAAAGAGAAACAAGAGAGCATTAAATTAAAAACAAAAACAACAATGTGACCTCAATAATCCGATAATCGGCATGCAGGGTACCGCAGTGCAGCTTGTCGAATCGGCAGGGCCGGCTGTGGGTGCTCTGGTGCCCTAGGTGAAATTCTGCTGTTCGCTATACCCGCCCCCCGGACAGCAATTTATTTATAAGATATTAAAACATTTCAGTAGCAGAAGGTATCTGGTTGCTAACTGGCTAGCGTGTGTCGGTTTCACTCGAATGATAATGAAACAGTAAAACTATTGTAAATAACTGTAGTATCACAGAACCGGTACAGGTACGTATTAGTTCTGCTTTTTTTCGTTCACTGTTTTGCACCCTCTAATCAAATGGTGCCCTGGGCTATCGCCTATATCGCCCTTAGGGTGGACTGGCTCTGTGAGAGTGTCTGGGCACTGGTGCCAGTAGATTGTTCTGCATCTTTAATACTTACAGTATTTTTCAAAATCCATTTAGCGATTCTGTCCTATATTTTCATACACATTTTATACGAACCCTAGACTTGTCCCTGGAGGATGCCCTGGACAGGACGGCTGTCCATGTGCATAACGGGAACTTCTGAGATGCTGATATTTGCTCAGTCAAACTATAACTGCATTCATCTCTGAACATTTTAATGGCAAATTCAGCAGCGCAGACAGTAGCTCCTCTGACTGATGTACTTACACAGTACATTAGCCAGGGGCTTTGCTGGTCACTAGCATACTGATGAGGCAGCAGGGTCTTCTCATGGAAGGCTTACCAGCATCTCTACACACACCGAAAAGGAACATTATCTCAGTGCATCCAAAAGGTGTTCACTCCATACCTGGAGCATCATAGTCCCAGAACAGCAACGTGGTGCAACTGGAAATCCCAGAATTTCTGCTGACAAACCTGTCATTACAATGGATCTTGGGAGTGTTGTTAGAAGTAATTAAAGCACTATAGAAGATTGACACTAAGTGATTTAAAGGTCATATGTTCAAATGACTGCTCTGTGGGTGTCCTCATTTAATGCCCCTCCCACAACAGCCATCACACACACGGTTGCACTTTTACCCTCCCAGCCTCTCGTGCTTTCCACTTACACAAATGCACAGACAGGTGTTCAGTTAAATGTACACAATGCACAAGCATGTTAAAGCACTATTGGCAACAATAGTGTTTATATTCATTCAGAGTGTGGCTACCAGTGGGCAGAGGGTGGGCGGTGCCCACCCAACAGATCACCATTTGTTCCCAACAATGTAATGCATATCTTATCCACACACACACACACACACACACACACACACACACACACACAGTAAAACTCCTACTTATTCACTATGGCCTGGGCTGGTTACTTAATCCTCCCTCTGCAGAGAAAAACCGGAGCTCAGTGGCAGGGAAGGACAGGTACTATTCATGAGAGAATGCCCGAAATGAACACAAGTCTCTGTGTAGTGACGGTTCTAGACCGTTTCAACCTCAGAACTACCACTGTCTGCAGCCATGAAACATGCTGCCATCTGGCCTTTACATACCTGTACTTTTCATGGCTCATGTTGTTGTTCTGCACAGGCAAACACGCTAGCAAAGTGCTGATATGCACTTAGGGTTAGACTTATTAAATTACACTGAGGCAATTGATATTGTTGTATTTATGATATGTTATATTATGATCAATGGTTGAGAGCTTGGGCAAGGGTGGAACAATTATACTTGTTTTATAGTGAACCCCTAACTGTTCTAACTTTGGATTGCAGTTACTAAAAGACACTGGCTTCCTTCTGATATGGAGTTACTTAGAATGCCAAGCTTACTGCTGACTGTCCAACAGAAATGATCTGTTTGTGATCCCGAAACCTTATTGTGGGTTATAGCGCACCCTGTTGTGTCTCCTCTGTCCTGTTATTCTTCAGATTTTTGTCTAGCGCTGTAACTCCAAAAGTATAATATGGATCTTTTCCAATTTTTCCATAGGGGTTGCATGAAGTTTACAGTTATTTCAAGAAACTTGCATTGGCGTTGACTAATTGCTGATTATGTCATTAATAAACCCACAGGAAAATTCTGAATGCTTAACAACAAGAAACCATCTGTAGTTGCAGACCTTACTGTATATGCTGACGACAGACAGCTCATACATATATCTTTTACGTGGAACAGAAACAAGTAGAAACAACAGGTTGCAACTCAGAAGCATCAATTTATGCAAAGTAACACCCCATATAGCATGTGGATGTGCGTCACTTATGGCAAATGTGTGGCACTGCTGGCTCGGTTCCAGCACTGGAAAATGGATGTATGCCAAAAGTGGCCCAATTGTGATTAGACAAATGTGGCCCGAATGTCACAAAACAGATATGGGCCACATGTTAAATACTTTATTAAAAAATAATTATATGGCTTGCGGCTCTGGCCCACTTCTGGCAAAGGTATGGCAAATGTGCACTTGTGCTTATGGAAAAAGAAATGTTTTCTAGATGTAATGAGTGTGCGATTTGGACAGAGACAGAGCACATTACATTATTTAAATGCATTATTAAACACGTATGCAACATTAAAATGAACTACTAGCTGCATTTCTAGGGCCAATAGGCAGTTAACATTGTTTTTCCGTAGTTGCTCACTGCATCAAATAAATTGTAATAGGACCAATAAAATGATTTTAATGGAATCTTTAAGGAAGGGTGGTTTGTTGTTTTAATTCAATTGGTCTGTCAACAATTGAACTGCACAATGATTTTTGATGCATCTCAATACTGGTAAAGTATTTACTTTTTATGCAACTGGGAATGGGACTACTTCCAACAAAATACTTTCCCAGTGGTAGGTGAATAAAAAAGAGGGTGGGTTGGTGGTTAGGATGCTTGCCTCTGAACCAAGAGGTTGTGGGTTTGAGTCTCACCTATACTAGCATTGGCTCCCTGAGCAAGACCCTTAATCCCATGTTGAAAATGAAAGTTGCTCTAGATATGAGTGTCTGTAAAATGCAATAAATGTAAATGGTGTGTCCATTATAAGAAATGTTTCCATCAAACTAAATTGTATAAATACAAATAATATTAATAATTTAATATGCATATTAAGATTCACAAAATTTAAATTGTTCAAGCATTAAAGTTAACAAGTTGATTCAAATAATTCTAAATAAACCTAGACACTTGTGAAACAAGCTGTCTTCATAAATCAGAAATTAATGAAATGTATAAGCTTTAATTATGAAGACAGTTTAAGTGTCTAGGTTTATTAAGATTTATTTCAAATCAAATATTTTTTCTCTGTGTGTAGTTGGGTACCTGATCTGTACTGAGAAGTTGATATTTGCCTGGCATAGAGAAACGTAATGTATTAAAACGATCCCTCTACTGGCACAATCGCGTCATTGCATTGGGCTGCGAAGCATTTAAGTTGGACCGGAAAATCCGAATAAGGAGCAGCGAATAAATAGCCAACTTCAGCCGTGTTATGTAGTAATACATAACAAGTAGTACGGCGTGGATCCGTAATCCTTCAACGATCTCGCTTTAGAACGATGTGGAATTAGATTCAGAACGGAACCCGCTTTGCGTGTCCGAACCGAAGGTATTGCTACCTCCAAAACGTATGCGGATCGATATCCGTTTGCTATGTTTCGTGTGTCGCTTTCACACCGCACAACAGTTACTGGGACTTTTATGCTACATAAACACGTAATTTCCTACGAAACTACACCGCCATCCCAAAACAATGGAAGATAAACGAGTCGTTTTGTTTATTATTTATTATAGTTACTGGGGGGATCGATCGCGATTAAAACGATAGTCATTTATTTGTATTATATTTATACGACCCGCGACATGCTTATAATTCATTATGAAATCTGGCCAGCAGATCGATTTTTCTAGCAAGTTTCACCACCTGCACCGGCAATATTATACAAAAATATATTGGTTATCGATCGAATTTTCCGATGTAGAAATATAAAAATGCACGCAAAAGAAAAGAGTATCCATTAATGCTTTGTATGTAACTGAGATACAAAATGATTCATCTATAATTGCGCCATTACTTCCATCGGTTTTCCCCGAATTTCCCTGAGGTGTTCATGTTGTTTGTGTCATAATCACGTGAGCAGTTATTGTAAACGTCAAACCTAAAGCGTCATGGCAGAGCAAGCGACTTGTCTTTGCGACCCCTACTTTGCAGACACATTGTCCGGGTCATGAACTGGAACTAATCAACATTTGGGACAGATATTTGCCTAAGCTGAAACAGGGCCTCTTAGTGATGGCAAAGAAAGCGGCAGTTTCAGACATTTGATCCCGTTAGCATATCTCGAAAAGCTTTTGATGGATGGTTATTAAAACTTTACAGACATTAATTTATATGGATGACTATCTTGAAATTTTGAAACCGATCACACCGAAACCGAAGCAGCGCTGAATAGTGATGGCAAAAATGGTGTTTTTGACACTTTATCCTGTTATAGTGCAATAACGCAAATGTATTTTAAGGATCTTTTATAACTTTGCAGACGGGTTTGCCCAAAATTGAAGAAACGGCGCTTAGTGGCAGCAAAGGGTAGGGTGAAAGCAGGACATTTGGCCTTGTGAATGTGATAAGTCAAAAAGTATTTGATGGATCTTATTACTGCTTCACAAAAAACATTATTCTATCCAGTTTTATTTGTATATCACATTTTTCACAACATTACACTGTGTTGAAGCACTTTACACTGTCCCTGTCCAAAGCCCCCAGTGAGCAAGCCAGAGGCGACAGTGGCAAGAGAAACTCTTTTTGAGGATGATCTATAACTAATTTAATTTAGAGACAATTTGCCTCAAAAATGAAGCAGCAGCACTTGGTGGCAGCAGAGGACAGAAAGGGAGGATACAATCACTATCTTGTGAAAACAGTCATCTTCCAGGTGAATATATTCTGTGCGTCTCTTTCAAACTTCACAGGAACATTGCACAGGTTAGTGGTTCTCAAACGGGCATGAGATGATTTTCTGAATATTCTAAAATAAAGTTTATATATTAGCTTGTTTCCAGCTCCCATGCTCAGCAAGCTTCATAGGTAGTAGTCTGGAAGGCGAAATTTATCAAGAGGAGTTTGGTAAAAAATGATCATGTGGGAATTTATTTGTGTAGCTTAGTGCGAGTCCTAGTTACTGGTAGCACATGAAATAACACATGCAGGTCTGGTGAAATTCATTACATTGAGAAGTCACACAAAGTTGAGCTTTTGAAGATTTTTGGAGAGGTGAGGAGAGTGTGTAGGGTAGGCTCTGGTGATATTTTCAATATACCTAGACACATAACCGTCATTTCTGTTTCCACATAGTTTTCTACCGTGAAATATTTAACTGGCACTCGTTTAATGATATCATCTCCTTGCGCTTCTGATCCGATGCGTACCACCCGCCGTATTTGTACCTCACACGTCTGCGCGTGCGCAGCATTACACTTCATGGCAAATTTTACGATGGTGCCTGATTTGTACGACTTAGTTTCACAACACTTTCATGACTCAGCCTGATCCTGTTAGTATTTCTTTTAAAAAAAATATGTTTCAATATTCAGTATTCAGTTCTTCATATGCAATATAAAACTTATGAGACTGATAGTGATATAAAATGAACAGAAAACTACAATTAATCAGTTAGCCTAATCGCAATTATTTGTATGACAATTAATCATCATCTAAAATTTCTTGGTTCTGACTGCCCTAATTCTTCTCCATATTGCATTTGTTAACTTTTATAATCAAAAACACTCACTCAAAGCCCCAAAATACGACTAAGTGTTTTGGTCCTTCCGACACCCCCTTCAACCAGCAAACATCAGGTCATTTTAAAAAGTAAACTGCCATATTTTTTTGTAGGATTTATTAATTTATTTTTGGTTTATTATGTATAACACTATGCTATCATTTTTTTTCAGCTTCCTGTATTTTTTCTAGGTGTGTGTCTGCTCCAAAACCATTTTTATCATATCTGTTGTTTCTATAGTGCAAATAAACGCAAGGTTTTTCAGGAATGCAAATAAGGTGTTATAGGAGTACTTAATTACATAGGCTAATAGTATCATTTTTATAGAGTAGTGTTTTCCAACCCAGTCCTTGGGGACCCCCAGCCAGTCCACATTTTTGCTTTCTCCCAACTCCCAGCCAATCAAGAACACAGAGTACCTGATACAGGCATGTTGGGAGCTGGGAGTGAGTAAAAATGTGGACTGGCTGGGGGTTCCCGGGGACTTGACTGGGAATCACCGCTATAGACTAATCTGAGGAGGGATTTGTGGGTGCTGCCATCTTTGAGTGCTGTCATTACTACGGTGGCGCTTTGTAGCCTGCTGAAAGCGGCTGACAGTGACCGCAACATGAATAGATGGAATAATAACATTAGACAGTGGCCCCCAGTTACTGATCAAGCTACCATACATGGATGCCGATCTTCATGTTATTCAAATTCCACATATTAGTTAGACATTGGACATGACAATAGCCAGAAATGGAGAAAACAAAGCACTTTACCACCTGCCACATACTGTCCTGGAATTAACTGTATGCGAGTTGCATTTAACCGTTACAGACCAGTTACATCACTAAAAAATAAAAATATGATTTTATGTTTTTATAGGTATTCAAGATTATTTCATTAATAATCTGGCCCATGATAAACAACAAAATGCCAACTATTGGCATATTATTCTAAAAGGACAAGGGGCCGGTTACACAAAACACCTTAAGTTTTCCTCTTAAGTATGACACTTAAGGTTTAATTTTTCCTTAGCTAAATGATTTTTAAGGGTGTTGCACAGGACCGCTTAAAAGGTTTCCTTAGTTAAGGAAAAACATTATGAGATTTACAACATTGAAAGACGTTTTACAGCAGTAAAATTGTCCCGTTTCCATGGAGACCGTTCATATGCTTGCACTCGTTCATATGCTTGCTTGTGATACCCATTATCGCCTCACAAAGTTACTCACAAAGTAAAAAAAGAAATGTGAGAAAAGAAGACAAGAAAGCCAAATTGGTCAGAGGAGAAAAAGATTATACTTTTGGAGGAATACAATAAAAGAAAGAACATACTAAAAAGTAAATTTGATCCACAAATAACAGCAAGCGGAAAACAACGAATGTGGGAGGAAATTGCAATGAAAATTAATTCAAGGAGTCTGGTGAAAAGGTCCATCCAAGAGGTCCAACAAAAATACGAGAATTTATCTGTTCTGGCCAAAAAAGAGATCACTAATTACAGGAGAAAATGCGACAAAACTGGTAAGAACTCTTACCAGCTGACGTTAACTTCAGATAGGTTAAATGACTAACATGACTTAAGGGAACTGTTAACGTTAGTCTATGTTGTTGCCAGTGAAATAGATCTCTGTACATAAGTTGCTCATCTTCTTTCAACAAGTTATTATTACACATTAAGATATTTAAGGTATAGATACAAAGTAGACTGTAACGGTGGGTAACAACGTAAATACGTCGCCTAGCTATTACAACCTGGAACGAGCCCCTAGCTTAAAACCGCAGAGCAATAATAAGTTGCAACGCAGCTGGGAGAGCACAGCTTCGGATTGTGGAGTGATCCAACTGTAGCCGGTCGGACAAATCATACACTGACTGCCGATCAAATTTATAAAGCGAAATCAATTGCTCACCATTAAGCGTATCTAAGGGGTTCTCCCGGTCGCGGAACACTCTTTTTGGGATGCGTTCATTTTCCTTATTTATTATCATAAACTCGGCCATGTTGTAGTTAAGGTACGGTTAGAGGTACTTTATTCTTTTTTACTTAGTTTGGTTGCTAAGGTCTTTTGTGCAACCGTTAAGGGATTCCTTATAAGACCAAGATAAGGAGAAAAAATACTTAAGAAAAAAAAATTAAGGAAACCTTAAGGAGGAGACTTAAAGGTGTTTTGTGCAACCGACTTTATTTTAAGGAGACCTTAACTCGGACTTAAAGGAAATTCCAAACACGGAAGTACAGGGAACGGGGTTTATTAAAGCAAACAGGCAGACAGAGCACAATACGATTGCGATGTTAATGACGGAACTGGAGATACAGACTCTGACGTGGACTTAAATACACAGGACAACTCAAAATAACAGGAGACAGCTGATAACAATCAGGAATTCACACGAGTTTAATGAGGGGGCGTGGCACACGAGAGGATCGAACGAGCAGGTCATGACACTTAAGGTGTTTTGTGCAACCGGCCCCTGATACTCACAGTCCATTAACAACTAACATAATGTTGAAGTGGCTGTGAATTCTTGGACTCGTAATATCACGACCGAAGCTCTCAAGCTGTTTACAACCAGGAAGGAATACTATTGGTTTCTATTAAAAATCTTTAATAGACTCTTAATTTTAAATTAAGAGTCTATTAAATTAAAGGGTATTCTGTCACCACATATTTCGTTTTGACAATATATCGATATACCATAAAAGTTCAATATACCGCCCAGCCCTGTTAGCGAATGGATAAATCACTATCTATGTGATAGAGGCTTGTGTGTTTTGCACTCCCCTTTTGATCAAGTTTGGAGTTTTCCATTATTGTTTGAGCAGCCATTGACAGCACAATTTCTTCCTGATTTCCTGGACATGTTTGTCAAAATAATGATAAATATGCATTAAAAGCAAAAAGCAGAAAATATGACACTTTCAGAACAGCTTCCATTCTTGCACATGTATGTTTGTAGGAAGATGCCATGGCAGTAACCGCAGCTTCTTTATGTCAGGTACATCACTGGATTACTCTAGCTTTCAGGATGTAACCCTGAGCAGGATGAGAGGAGGGAGGGATGGATGGATGGATGGATGGATGGATTGATTATTATTATGGGAAGTTACCAGCAAGTGTGTTAAAACCTAAAATGCATGCATAGTTTTTCAAGCCAAACTGGGGCCATATAGGCTAACTAGATTCAGTTAAGAAACACAAACAAAACAATTGCATGTTTTATATAACACAATTAAAAATTTGAAACTCTAATCAGTTAAAGTTAATCAGTCTAATCATGTTAAGAAAATGATTGATGTCAACAACAGTTGTATGTACATACTGTTGTGTAGAGCAGGATGAACGACCCAGCACAGGAGTTGAACGAAACACAACAGGGTTTATTTACTGAGAACGGAACAGAAACAAACTGGATCATGGGGCAATCAAACAAAAGTGAGGGCAACCAGAAACCAAAGCAGATGGGAGCAACAACATTAATGTCAGAATTGGGGAACACAGGACTGGAAAGTACCTTTATACAGAGGCTAACAAGGGGGCAGAACGAGAGGTAGCTGGAGTGCACTACACAAGGGCAGGAAAATGGTAAGATTAATGCATAACAGGCGTGGCTCATTTGAGCCACACTAGGGGTAAATGGGAGTGGGCAAATAGACAGGACATAACAGCAAAGAGATGTCTGTGCATATTAATCTTAAAAATGGATATATGACAATATGTCAGTCAGCTGGAAAAAAGCAGCAGCAAAAGCTTTGCACACTGGCAGTGTGCCAGGCCTGCTAATGACTTTAAGATTAAAATTAGATTCAGATTTCAAAAGTGAAACTGGAGATGAAGAAAATGGGGAGGGCTATTTTTATCATGCCGGAGTAATTGTATGAAGGAGAAGGAGTGTAAGGAAATGACAGCCTGCAGCCCTGGTAAGGAGCAGAAATGATGCTGCTTAAGAAAGGGGCCGCTAATGGTTTTCAGAGAGCAATGGAGGCACACATTGCACATCAGTCACGCATACTGTAAATCCGCCTCACAGACCCCACATCCACTTCAGAGACTGCACATCTGCATCACGAACCTCACATCAATGACACAGACTGCATGTCTGCCTCATAGGCTACACATCTTACAGACCACACATCGACCTCACAGACTGCACGTCCATGACTCAGACTGTACATCATGTCGCATAGAACACACACCCACCTCACTGACCACCCATCAGTAAGACAGACAGCACATTTGCTTTGCAGACTGCATATGCACGTCGCAGGCTTTACATCAACTGCACATCCACCTTACAGACCGCTTGTCCATGGCTTTGATGAAACATGGCAGGCAAGATTCCCAGAAAGCAAAATGGCGGTGCAAGCAGACATGTGCATAGCAGCCTTTCCATGTTCCAATTTGGTGCTAAATGTCTTATGTCATCATCAGTGTTCCTCGACAGTATCATTGTCTGGATGTGCCAGTAACATGCACATCTGTGTATATGACCAAAAATTGCTTCTCCATTATCGCAAATGGTGCAAAAACACACTGGACATGGAGGTGCTTGAGAGCCTGCAAGAGCTCCGTTTACTACGCGGACCAGACCAGGAGGTATGGGCAGTATGGAGCAGTGTACCCTTAAGCAGTCTGACCAAACCCAGAAGCGCAGCAAGTGGGCAGGGACTCGCGCTCGGCTAAAAGCTAACGCAAGTAGACCCGCTGTTCCATCCCTTCTACTGCCAAACGTCCACTCACTGGAGAGCAAGATGGATCACCTAAAGCTCCTGCAAACTACACAAAAGGAGGTGAAGGACTGCTGTGTTTTAATTTTCACCAAAATATGGTTGCATGACATCCTTCCGGACTCAGCGGTGCAGCTCACTGGCTGCTCATTGTTCCGTGCGGACAGGGACAAGGCAAAGTGCAGTATGAAAAGGGCCGATGAACTGCATTTATATCAACAATGAATGGTGCAAGAACGCAAAGGTAATTTCATGTCATTGCACCATGATGATGGAGTTTATAGCAGTGAAATGTTGACCCTTCTATCTCCCAAGGGAGTTCAGTTCGGTTGTTGTGTTTGCTAAGTACCTACCACTTAGCACTAATGCTAATCTGGCGCTAGTGGAACTATATGACCAAGATAAGGAGACTGCTTGCAGACTGCTCATCCTGAAGGGGTCTTCATCATCGCTGGCTGCTTTAATCATGTTAACCTTAAATCAGTTCTACCTAGATTCCACCAGCATGTGAAGTTTGCTACGAGGGGTGAGAACTGCTTGGACTAGCTTTACACCAACCTTATAGATGCTTATAAAGTGATGGCCTGCCCCCTCTGATGCATCTCTGATCACATCTCTGTAAAACATCCTAAACCAGTACACATCAGAGTGTGGCCTGTGGGAGCAATCTCCAGGACTGTTTCGAGTGCACAGACTGGTCAGTATTTAAGGAGGCAGCCAGGGCAGGAGGGCTGTGTTGACGTGGAGGAGTACACAGCTGCTGTAACAGGCTATATCAGCAAATTCGCTGAGGAAATTACTGTGGAAGTAACCACAATAGCCAACCAAAACCCCTGCATGTCTACAGAGGTCTGGCAAATATCAAAAGCCAGAGACGTGGCCTTCAGATCTGGAGATAAAGCCATCCCCAGAACTGTGCAAGCCAACCTGTCGAGGACAATCAGAAGAGCAAAACGTGCATATGCCCTGAATATCCAATGGTACTTTTAGGACTTCAGGGATGCACGAAGGGCATCCAGACCATCACAGACTACAAACCAGCAGTCCCTGTCTGTGACAAAGACTCTTCTGTCCTTGACATTCTAAATGACTTTTGTCATTCATGCACGTTTTGATGCACTCAACAGTGAGGCTCCAAGGAAGTCCACCCTTCCCCCTGATGAGCAGATAACCTGTCTGTTTAGAGCTGCAGTGAGAACACTACCCAGAATTAACCCTTTAGTTTCGGGTCCTGTCAGCATACTTGACCGGATACTTAAAGAGGGTGCAGATCAGCTGGCTGATGTCCTCAATGATGTATTCAGCACCTCCCTGAGTCAGGCAGTTGTCCCAACATGCCTTAAGACCACCAAAATCATCATCAGTAATTGATGTTCAACATGCTCTTCGTTAAGCTGGTTATATTTAAAATACGTGTACAGAAAGCTCTGCATCGTATATTTTTGCACTATTTAGTGTTTTTGTTCTTGTGCACATTGTATTGTATCTTTTATATGTTGTTTTATGTAGCATCACAGTCTAGGGAGAAACGTTGTCTTATCTCACTATGTATGTGTAAACCGCTGCTGATGACAATAAATTACCTTGAACATTGAACATCAGTGACACAGAGCACACATCCACCTCACAGACTGCATGTCCATGGCTTAGACTGCACATTTGCCACATAGACCACACTTTCGGCTTACAGATTGCACATAAATGGCACAGTCCGTATCCCAGCAACACAGACCACACAGCAATGACACAGACCGCACATTCAATACACAGCCACCTCACATACCATGCATCTGCCTCACAGACGGCACATCAACAACACAGACCACACATTGCCAACACAAATCGCACATCCATGACACAGACCACATATTCACGTCACAGGCTGCACATGTGTCACACAGACCACACATGAGCAACACAGACAGCACATCCACAACACCGAAAATATGTCAGCAACACAGGCCACAAAATGGTGACAGGCTGCGTATTCACCTCATAGGCAGTACATGAAACCGCACATCTGTGACACATATTGCACATTCACCTCACAAACCGCACATCCACCTCAAAGATCGCACATCAGTGACACAGACCACATGCATAGACCAACAGCCACCTCATAGACTCCAAATCCATGGCACAGACTGCACATCTGTGCTGGAGACCACATATTGGTGACAGACCGTGCATCCACCTCACTGACTGCAAATCCACTGCACAGACTGCACATTAGCGACACAGGCTGCACATCAATGGCACAGACAGACATATCTGCTGCTTCAGTCTCCTGCAGGCACCACCAATGGGGCGGTGAACCAAGCACACAGGATCATCAGTATTAATAATCTCATCATAACCCTGTGTCAAATGTTCTACTCAGAACATCAATTATATACAGGGCCACGACAGAAGACAGGTAAAGCTTAATATTTCTTAATTGATATAAAGTGTGCAAAATGAAAGAATTTTCATTCCTTAAGTCAGTTTCTTGGTACAGGGATTCTGAGAATAATGTGCACAACTAGGACATGTGACCCCATCCGTATTTTACAGTTTTTTCACTTGATATCAAACTTGCTTCCTGAAAGGTGCTTTGTGATGGAGCAGCTGTTTCTCCCTGCAGCATCCCCTCCTCCCTGCACCCCCCCCCCCCAAGGCTTGTGCGGTGCTGGACGCTCCAATGCAAGATTGCTGCTGCCGTCTCCCCCTGTTGCTACTCCTCCTTCCCCTCTGCTGGTTGCTAGGCAGCGGGCTCTTCCATGCTGGAACTTGTCACCTCATTGGCTGGAGCAGCTGCTTGCTGGGACCTGCTCAGCCTATCAGGACTCCAGATGAGTGCTCACAGCGGCCGGGCGAAGCTGCACTGTCCCTCGCTCTCCCAAGAAAGGAAAAGGAAGCAGAACAAACAGGAGCGTCCATTCTCCCATCCTGCATCGGAGTATGGGCCAGAGCGCCGGGGCCCCTCAGCGCTGGAGGGGAAGCCAGCAGGTGGGTCTCTCCCCGGGGGGGGGGCAGGAGGGTGGGGGGGAATGGTGTAAATGCCACTGTTTGCCCAGTGCACTAATGAGCCCCAGCCGCTGTAGCACACCCCCTAAGCCATGCTGCAAGAAGTCTGTATGAATTTCTCTGTGTGTATGTGTGTGTGGAATGGGGAGTGGACGGTGGGGGGTGGAGCTCAGCAGAGGGGGGCTGTGATCAAGCTTGCTATATCTGTCGACTTGTCCCTTAAGTGTAAGGAAATCAACTCCATCTTCACACTGGTCAAGGTCACGTTGTGGGTGACGACTTCTCATTGGTCCAGAGATCCATCTAGGCCACCAGCATGGCCCCAGTTCCTTTTCCTCATGTGGGATGTTAGGGGTAGGGGGGGGCACACTGTGGATTTGAGTACAGTCTCACTCTGCACTTTACTGTGTGTCCCCCCTGCATGCCACATGGGGGGGGGATCTGAGGGGCATCTTAGCTAAGGAGCAGTATCAGAGTCGTGTCCATGCACAGCTGCCCGCTGGAGACTGAAGGCTGTTTGACCTGACGAGGTGGTGAGGCTGGGCTCAGTCTGAACGCACCTCACGTGCGGGTGTTTGGTCAGGATTCGTCACGTTAAACCCACCTGGACTGGCTCTTGGCTGAACTGTCATGAAAAACGGCCCTCCCCCCATGTTAGCCAGTTGTACTGTGGTTGCAGGAAACTTCCTGCGAGGGCGGGGCCCCCGCCAGGTTTAGAGCAAGCTGAGTTACGGTCTGACTGTTTCATCAAATTTTAATTTCGCTTTATATTTGAAAGCGAGAAAGGCCCCCCTCCCCCCTAGGGGTGCTGCTGGACAGTACCTGGGTGCAATGGGATGCTACTTTCAAACTGCTTCAGTATCTGTTGTGTAAAATAAATAAAAGACATTTTCTCCAAATAGCTTCCATATCCTGACTCTTTATAGTTTTTAGCACTCAGCTCTCTGCTTTGAATTACTTACACATTTTTCATACACTCCCCCTCCCCATGTGTAAGCTTGAACACCCTGAATGTTACAACACCCTGATCATTACAGAAACCTGAATATTACAGCACACTAAATGTTACAGCATCCAGAATTCTAGAGTACTTACCTATTGCAGTTTTCTTGTCCAAGTCTGATTTTCTGTCTAAGAACTATATAATTGTATAAGCATATGCAAATAAAAATCAACTTCTCATCAATGAAAACTTCTATTTTCAAAGTAAAAGAAATTGTTAAACTTTACAATTTCCACCAAATTGCACTAAGCTGCGGGATCTTCTCTCACTTAAACAAGTCACCAAATAAAGTGCTCTGTGACTGGAACGAGGTACAAATAACAATTAACTGAAAAGGATTTGCTGTACACCCAACTTCACTTTTCATTTACCTTATCAAACAAGAGCAGGTGCAACACTGAATGCTAGAGCACACTGAGCACTAGAGCACCCTGAATGCTAGAGCACCCTGAATCTTAGAGCACCCTGAATGCTAGAGCACACTGAATCTTAGAGCACCCTGAATGCTAGAGCACCCTGAATCTTAGAGTACCCTGAATGCTAGAGCACCCTGAATCTTAGAGTACCCTGAATGCTAGAGCACCCTGAATCTTAGAGCACACTGAATCTTAGAGCACACTGAATGCTAGAGCACACTGAATCTTAGAGCACCCTGAATGCTAGAGCACCCTGAATCTTAGAGCACCTTGAGTCTTAGAGCACCCTGAATGCTAGAGCACCCTGAATGCTAGAGCACCCTGAATCTTAGAGCACCCTGAATCTTAGAGCACCCTGAACTTTGTGCAGTGCCACAAACACCATAACAGAAGAAAGGAGGATCACAGCTGTGTGTTATTAAATCTGACTAATGGTCTGAACACTTTTGGATATTGGATAACTGGACCTTCTTTTAAGCTCGCAGTGGTCCGTGTTGAGTTGCTGCTGGACACATAGACCATCCACACAGGGTGGGTCCCTGCAGCTGGAGATGTGAGGCTGGAATCAGGATACTGGATCCGGGGACGTCCTTCTGCCTGGGACTGTATGATGCTATATAGTGCCATCATACTGTAATAACACCGATTAACAGTTTGGAATTAAACCCTCTCACATGTCAAATGAGGTGCTTCACGCTCAGCACTCAGCCACTCGTTTCATTGTCCTGAGATTCTGCCTGGTGCTACTCTTGGTAGCCATGAAGTCACAAATTAAAATCCTTTCCTGAAAATTCAGTTAGTGTTCAGGAGTAACATGCTGGTATTCAGGGTGATGCAGTGTGCTGGGGTTATACACACAGCACAATGCGCCGGGCTTTAATACACTATTACATGCAGTTTGCTAGGCTTTTACATGCAGTGTGCTAGGCTTATACACACAGTGGGCTAGGCTTTTACACACAGTGCGAAGGGCTTATACACTTAGCGCAGTGTGTTGGGCTTTTACGCACTTTTATACGCAGTGTGCTGGGCTTATAACGGGCATTAATCTGAACCTGTGAGCAGACTGATCCCTTGGTCTGTGTCCTGCCAGGTGTGCTGACTGACAGAGTCCTTTTGTTGCACTGCTCCCTCATGGCACAGGGGCCCAGTCACAAAACCTGTGTTCCTGTGTGTTCAGAAATCCCCCACCAGCATGAAGCCACCTCATGCTTTTAGAAGCACCCGCTGTGGCGACACGGAGGAGCGGCGACTACCTGCAGGACAGGTGCCTGGGTGTCATGTAGGCAGCTGGTGCCGGGCAGGTTTATCTGTCACCAGTGGCAGAGTCTCTGAAGGTCAAACCGCATGCTGCCACAGTGAAGGAGTGTTTCAGTGACACTGTATTCATGTGCTGTGCTGTGGCTTTGGCTCGGCTTCTTAAAGCCCCAGGCATGATGAATCACCATGGCGTGGGTTACTGATCTTTCCAAAAGGACCCCATGAGTCACCTCTCCTCCACACCCCTGGGGGCTGCGGGGGTAGCTTGCCAGACTGTCACGATCGGCACAGGGAAGCAGGCGAAGGAAGCTGTGGATATGAACAAAAGGGATTTATTCACGGGGTAACACACTCCAAAACACATGTAGTGTTAATGACCAGATTGGGGAAATACATTGAACTAATGACAGCAACAGAAAACTGCTGGTGCACATGGGGAATCCACATGGGGTTAATGGGGCGGGTGTGGCACACAGGAGGATCACATGAGTGGGGCATGACAGAACCCACCCCCCCCAAAAGGCGCGAACTCCGGGCGCGCCTAAGGGGAGCAAGGAACAGTACCGGGGACACGGGACCTGGAAACAAAAGCAAAACATAAACGGGGTACTGGAAAAAAGACAGACACGCAGAACAGACACAAAGGCATTAGCCCAGACAACAACTGACAAATAACTGGGAAAGCAAACAGGCACAGGGGCAACAAAAATGTAGACACAGGGGGGACACCAACGGGAGGAACAAAGGGGCCAGGAGTGAACAAAGGTGAAACAGGAGGATGAGGAGCAGATACAGGGGAGGGTAAGGAGGCAAAGGGCAGGGGGAAATGGAGAGCTGTAGGGAACCCCAACAGGCGAGGGGCGGAAGCTGCAGGGGCAGCAGGCAAACGCAAGGGAGGGAACGTCGAAGGGGGTGAGGAGGAAGGCAGAGGGACCAACAAAGGGGGCGAGGAGGAAGATGAAGGGGACACAGGCGGAGGGGAAGAGGGAACTGAAGCCGCAGCAGGCGAAGGTACAGCCGGAGGACCGGCAGGTGACTGCCGAGCCGCAGCCAGGGGGACTGAGGGTGAACCAGGGGGCAGGGCAGACGGGACCCGACCCCTGCGCAGATGTCCTCTCCCTCTTCGAGACACTGAGAGCCGGGGTCCTGGCAGGGATCTGCCACGCTGTGGTGGTGGTTGGGGTAACCCACCCGAGGGGTGCACAGGGGCAGTCAGGGAAATCCCCGAGGGGTCCCACTTAAGCTCCTCCTCCAACTCCACTATGGAGGGTGGAGCAGTGGTCTGGGAGTCAGGGACCTCCCCGGGGACAGGGTCTGGGGCCATGGTAGCTGGGAGCACGGGAGCAAGGTCTAAGGGATCTGGGATGGACGAGCAGGGCATGACACAGACCAGACGTCTTTTTTTTATCTTATTTGCCTAAAATATTATTTTCAGATCCTATTGCTTTTAAAGGCATTTCTGGTTATTCTATAGAAAAGGACTACCTGTGGAGGGTTATTTCATCTTGTCTGTGAAGTTGGCCATTTGAGGTTGCTGGTTTCCTCTGAGTAACCAAATTCAATGTCACCTGCATCCAGAAATCCCATCCTCTTTCTCTCCTCATCTTCCTCTTCTTGTCTTCCTCTCATTATCTTCCTTCATTGTCTTCTCCTCTTCTTCTTCCTGTCTTCCTTCATCTTCCTCACCTTGTCTTCCTCATCTGGCCTTCTCTTCATTCCTTCCCCGCCTTCATCTTTTTGATTTCATCTCCCTTTCCTTTCCATGTCTTCCTCTCCTCTTCCTCTCATCTCCTTCTCCTCTTCTTCCTCTCCTCTTCCTCTCCTTGTCTCCATGTCACTGGCCTCACTGCTGACCAGCCGCAGGTTACACGAGGGCTGTTATTGGATGCTAGAATATCACTCACAGTGGGATTAGAGCAGGGGTGGGCAATCTTATCCGCAAATGGATGCTGTGAAAGCAGGTTTTCGTTGCAACTCTCTAATTAGGTTACAAATTAGAGGACTGATTGGCTGAAGAATCCTCACACCTGGGTTTGAACATCTGACCTAAAGGTTATCCTAAAAACCTGCATACACACTGGCCTTCTGGGGATAAGATTGGTTACCCCTGGCTTAGAGCATGATGCTGGTGGGCTGAGTGAACCTATCTATACAGTATGTGCTGATATCTGCGAGAATGGGTGCCACCCTGACATAGCGAAAGTGCAGCAGTGATGTCCTGTGGATTTGCTAAGAATGATTCCAGTAAATATCCCTCCATCTTCCATAACTGTTCCCTTAAAGGCAGGGTAGGAGACAGGTGGCACCTTGGGTGGAGTGAGTTAGGTAAGCTTAGTGGAACCTTCCAGAGTTTTAGAGCAGAATTTCTCACTTTTTAGTCATTGAAGTGGCAGACTGACATTTTAGCTGTGCATTCAGGGCTGACAGACGAAAATGACAGTAGCAGCAATTATGGATGACAGCAGGCTGAATGTTCTTCAGGACTGGTCCCTGGCTTGACAGTGAGATCACATACTTCCTTGAAGATGAAATGACAGTAAAATCCCTCAGTGACAACTACCTATCCGGGTTTTAATTAACTTTGAGCAGTGCAGGGTGTTTGTGAAGTTGCTCTCTCTCTCTCTCTCTCCCCCCTTCTGTTTCCTCAGGCAGCCAGTGGTGTTAGTAATGAAGCAGGGTCATACCCCCACCAGTATAGGGGTGCTAATGGAGCAGGACCTTGCCCCTTCCACTATAGGGGTGCTAATGAAGCAGGGTCACGCCCCCACCAGTATAGGGGTACTAATGGAGCAGGACCTTGCCCCCTCCACTATAGGGGTGCTAATGAAGCAGGGCCATGCCCCCACCACTATAGGGGTGCTAATAAAGCAGGGCCTCACCCTCTCCACTAAAAGGGTGCTAAAGAAGCAAGACCTTGTCTCCTCCACTATAGGGGTGCTAATGAAGCAGGGCCATGCCCCCGCCACTATAGGGGTGCTAATGGAGCAGGGCCATGCCCCCACCACTATAGGGGTGCTAATTAAGCAGGTCTATGCCTCCTCCACTATAGGGGTGCTAATGAAGCAGGGCCACACCCCCACCAATATAGGGGTGCTAATGAAGCAGGGCCTTGCCCCCTCCACTATAGGGGTGCTAATGAAGCAGGGCCACACCCCCACCAATATAGGGGTGCTAATGAAGCAGGGCCACGCCCCCACCACTATACGGGTGCTAATTAAGCAGGTCTTTACACAGCGTGTAGTTAGAGTATGGAATAGTCTTCCTGCTAGTGTAGGAGAAGCTAAAATCCTGAGTTCCTTTAAATCAGAGCTAGATAAGATTTTAACAACTCTGAGCTATTAGTTAAGTTCTCCCCAAACGAGCTTGATGGGCCGAATGGCCCCCTCTAGTTTGTAAATTTCCTATTTTCTTATGTCTATATTCCTATTTCTCCTCCACTATAGATAAAGCAGGGCCACACTCTCTCCACTATGGGACTGGTAATAAAGCAGGGCCACACCATCTCTGCAGTGGGGCTAGTAATGAAGCAGGGCCACATCATCTCCGCTGTGGGGCTGGTAATGAAGCAGGGCCACGCCCTCTCCACTGTGGGGCTGGTAATGAAACAGGGCCACGCCCTCTCTGCTGTGGGGCTGGTAATGAAGCAGGGCTATGCCCTCTCCGCTGTGGGGCTCGTAATGAAGCAGGGCCATGCCCTCTCCGCAGTGGGGCTGGTAATGAAGCAGGGACATGCCCTCTTCGCTGTGGGGCTGGTAATGAAGCATGACCACACCCTCTCTGCAGTGGGACTGGTAATGAAGCAGAGCCATGCCTCCTCCACTGTAGGAGTGCTATGAGGCTGTGCTACCCAGGATCTCTGAGATGTTCTTCTGCCTCCTAACCTGGCGTCTTGTTGTCGTCTGGGTCCATGTTACCCAAGTTCTCTTAGATATTCCCCTAGTCCTGAGCTGGGATTGTCTTCCCATCTGGGTCCATGTTGCCCAGGCTCTCTCAGACGTTCCCTCGCATCCTGAGCTGGTGTTGTGTTCTCGTCCGCGTCTGTACCACCCAGGCTCTCTCACACATTCTTCTGCATCTTGAGCTGGCGTCGTGTTCTCCTGCCTCCTCACCTGTTGTTGTGTTCCTGCCCGGGTCCATGTCACCCAGGCTCTCTCAGACATTCTCCCACGTCCTTAGCTGGTGTGTTCTCGCCTGGGTCTGTGTGGCCCAGGCAATCTGAGATGTTCTCCTTCCTCCTCACCTGTTGTTGTCTTCCTGCCCGGGTCCATGTCGCTCAGGCTCTCTCAGACATTCTCCCGCGTCCTGAGCTGGTGTTGTGTTCTCGTCCGGGTCTGTACCACCTAGGCAATCTGAAATGTTCTCCTGCCTCCACATCTGTTGTCATGTTCCTGCCTGGGTCTATGTCGCCCAGGCTCTCTCAGACATTCCAATGCGTCCTGAGCTGGTGTTGTGCTCTCACCCAAGTCTGTGGTGTCCAGGATCTCTCAGACATTCCCCTGATTGGAGGCCTTGTTCTGTGGAGACCTCAGCTTCTAGGAGCACATCTCGCATCTGTGAGGCCAGAGAAGCACACAGGTAGTACCTGTGTTTAGGCTAACGTGCTATGGGGGTTTTCTCTAGTTTCACCATTAATCCTGAGAAGCGGCCTAGCAGCTGCTCAGCTCTTGCCCTGGAACAGTGGCTTTGTTTCCACGTTCCTGTGTGACAGTTATCCACAGAGGAGGGTGGCATTCCTCTTCAGTCTGAAGGCCATAAAGTGTGATCACCTTTCACAGGACTCCAGACATCCTTACGGAAGCTGACTTGATCACATGTCCAGCGATAAGGCTTGACATGCAAACGATAGCACAGGAGAGAGCCACAAACCCTGGACAGGTAAAAGGGTTAGGGTTAGGATTAGGATTAGGGTTAGGATTAGGGTTAGACCTGCATGTGCCTTCAGCCTCCTCTTTACTCCTTCCACCTCTCTCTCTCCCCCTCTCTCCCTCCCCCACTCTCCCTTCCTCTTCTCCTCCCTTTCTCTCTCTTTCCCTTCCTCTAGGGCAGTTAATCACTCATATGCATCAATCGCCAGCCCACAAAGCCCCTGAGAATCTGTGATGCTGAAGCCGGGGCGACTAGCTGCTACAGGCAAATGCTTCACACTCAGGAAACGTACACAGGGCACTTATGTAGGGTGTCTTTGCTCTTTGATCCCATCTTGCTCTGTGAGACACACAGACATACATCCAGGTTGGGGGGTCATAGCACAGGGTCAGCCAACATGAAGTGCCCCTGGAGCTGGGAGTTAAGGGTCCCACTTAAGGGTCCACACATTGAGCCACACATCCCCTTCTGCACAGCTGTAACATTTCAATGTCTGGCTCTGCATTACAGTGCCAGAGTGGGCATCTGGGATGACCTTTCTGTGTAAATCCATAAAGGTCAAGTGATTTGGACAAAAATGCCATCTTATTTATATTAGCATAGGAATATAAAGTTGGGACCCTGTGCTGCCTGAGATAGATTTCAGGCCCCCGCAACCTGACCAGGATAAGCGGTTAAATGGTGGATGATGGAATTAACTTAATCATCTAATCAAGGCATTGGTGCAAGAGATCCTGCATCCCTACCTGCTCATTCTGTGCAAGGTTGCATGGGGGTGGGGGGCAAGCTGGAGCTTTTTTCCAGGTGGCATGGGGGTACACCATGAAAACATCTATCTAAATAAACTGTAAATAACTAAAAAGGAAAACTTGCTCACTAAGGTACCTGACAGTATTGAATATTTTGCATAAAGGGATTTCGATGAAGTGCGCCCTCTGTGGTTCTGCCTGGGTTTGGAACCTTTAACTGCTCGGTTATCAAGCTAGCCTACTCCCTGAATCCAGGCGTTGCTTGGTAACGGAGTGTGGTGAATTCAGGCTACATGCTACATGATGAGGGGGGTGGAGTCCTGTCGGCTTGGTGCATCTTTAATAAAGATCTGGTTGTAATATTTATGTCTCCTTTGCTATTAGGTGTGCAGAAGGGCCGTAGGGGAAGACACTATGGAGGTTTTTGTTGCTTTAATTTGCTGGGGATTATTACAGAGAGAGAAAGGGAGAAGGAGAGGGGGGATCTGCTGAAAGTATAAAGATTTGCATTCTGGCGAGCTTGAGGATCTGGCAGTCATGGGTGGGGGGTGGACAGATACCTGCTGATTTACAGACGACACCTAGATTAATACGAGGGTTCATTGCCTGCTTGTTCTAGCCGAGCTTTTGCTTCTCAGATTACCGGGGATGGGTCCGGAACTATTTTTGAAAGACAGGGCACGAAACTGGAAGCCTGTAGGTAAGTCTGTTTGTTTGTTTGTTTGTTTGTTTTGGATGTGTCGTTTGCTGTTCGCCTGCCGTTGATGCACAGAAATTGTACGGTTTCCAGTTGGTTTCCATGGCCTTCAATCGGACCATTTTGAAATGTGCTCCTCAAGGAACACTCTGTTGCACCTGTGACCCATGAGAGAGAGGCCGACTGCACCAGCCCTGTTTGTGTTTATAGCCATCTGGTGCATTCCGTGGGCCCTGGTGTGTTACTGCTATTGTTCATTATGGAAGTGGGGGCCCAAATAGTCAAAACATTAATCTAATTTGTTATGATGTCAGGGTGCCTTTGGGTCAATTTACTCTCTGCTGCTTAAATATTTCCATCTTGATAAAATCATTCTGTTACCTAGACCTTTCCAAGCTTTGTGAGGCTTCATATAAATTAATGTTTGTATGATATAAAAGTATTCATTCTAGTTCCTTTATAAAATATAAATAATTATTAGAACAATGTCTCTATTATGGGGCAGCACCCAGTACAGCTCCCAGCGTCATCTCCCGTGTCCCTCATTAGGTCAAGTGACGGACCGTTGCTATTTCATATGGTGAGCAGGCCTGGCACAGCATGTGCCCTGCTCCTTAGTACCTAACATGCTCCGTACTTCCATGTTCATCGTCAGGTCGAGTGAGAGACCGGTGCTCTTTCACATGGTGTCCGGGTCGCTTACATAATTACTCTGTTGACCGGACCCGCTCGCAAGTGGGCGACTGCCGCGTGAGAAGCCAGGGGGACTTTTTGTACTACCCATCCAGGGTTTACTGCAGAAATGAAGCGGGTTTTTGATCGCTTAACTTATGACAGAGAGGCAGCACGCAAATTGCTACAGCTCCGTCAAGGCGAACACTCGGTGTGTTATTTCACCATCGCTTTTCAGACCCTTGTGCTGTCCACGGGATGGGATACGCAGGCTCAGTTTGACGCGTTTTATAACGGGCTGGTGGAAGAAATTAAGGATGAATTAACCTACAGATAAATGCCAGGAACCTTCAGGGAATTAGTGAACCTCGCTATTCGAGTGGGCAACCGCTTTCCGTCAGCGCCGCAGAGAATGTCACAGACAGTTTGATGTTCAGAGTGTCCATGAAGCAACTTGTGTGAGCTCTTCCGAGCCCCCTGCCAAAGCTATGCAGGTGGACCTAACCCGTTTGTCCCCTGCAGAACGACAATGGCAACGGACTGCCAATGCCTGTCTGTACTGTGGGCAGGTGGGACATTATATTTCTAAATGCCCAGTAAAAGGACGCACCCACCAGTGAAGAGGAGGGCCCTGGTGGGTGTAGCTCCAATATTTCCCTCGTCCATTTGATGCACCTTTTTACCAGTACTGCTCTCCTATGGAGAGATCCAGCAGCCCTTAGCCCGGGACTCAGGAGCAGATGACAATTTTATCAACACCACGCTGGTCCGCCAGTCCGACACCACGCCAGTCCAGATGCAGCTGGTGGTCCATGCGCTGGATGGCCACCATCACGTGCGCAGCGGCTGAGCAGGCATTCGTGGCCCTTTGCAGAAGCTTCACCTCAGCCCCTATTCTTCAGATCCCCAATCCCTCTCGACAGTTTGTGGTGGAGGTGGACCCTTCCAGCACTGGTGTAGGGGCTATTCTATCCCAGCGACACATGACAGACAATAAATTGCGTCCTTGTGCTTTTTTTTCCCCATAAGTTAACCCCAGCCGAAAGGAACTACGACATTGGCAATTGAGAACTGCTGGCAGTCCGTCTGGCCTTGGAGGAGTGGCGGCAGTGGCTCAAGGGAACTAAGGACCCATTCCTGATCCTCATGGACCACAAGAATCTGGAATATCTACAGTCAGCAAAGCGAGTCAATGCACGCCAGGCTAGGTGGTCACTATTTTTTAATCATTTCAAGTTTATTATCTCCTTCAGACCGGGCTCCAAGAACTGCAAACCTGATGCCCTGTTGTGACTTTTTGGAGAGGAGGGCACTAAGGAATGTTTCCCTACCGAAACCCCATATGGTCAGTCCCCTGGCTTCTTCTGAGTTGCCTCCTTCTCCTCCCAGGTTGGTCGACGGAGGTGAGGTGTACATCGTCCGTTGCTTGCTGGACGTCTGGCCGGGTCGTGGCCTTCAGTATCTAGTTGACTGGCAGGGATATGGCCCTGAAGAACGGTCCTGGGCTCCAGCTCGACACGTGCTGGATCAGTGTCTGATCTCCGAATTTGAATGCCGTGCCAGGAAGCACGTTTGACCACTGGGTGTCGGTCGTGGGGGGAGGGGTACTGTCATGGATCTCCCAGGGGAAGCCCCTATGATGTCACGCGGGGCCCCCCTGCCATGCTCCTGGGGTTTCCCTAGGAGGGAGTCAAGCAGCGGCTGGAGTGCTTCTACTACACCGGTCCTGAGAACCGGCAGGACCGGTTACCATATGCCCTCCTCTACCAGCTGGTGCCTGTCGGGGTAATTGGAGAGCCTTTTTATTCTTGCCAGACGCGAGATCTTCAGCCTTCTGTGCTAAGTTTGATCGTTATTTCCCTGCCTGTCTGCACCTCAGCCTGCCTGTTCCCCTGACCTCTGTTCTGCCTCTTCTGACCTTCGAGTTCAGCCTAGCCCTCTCACTGCCGACGCCGATCGCTTGACCACCTGCCTGTTCCCAGATTCCGAGCCCTTCCTGTTCCCATGAATCCCGACGCTGATTGCCTGACCACCTGCCTGTCCCCGGATTCTGAGCCCTGCCTGTTCCCCTGGATCCTGACGCTGATCGCCCGACCACTGCCTGTTTTATCTACCTCGATTTTTGGTGTTTACTGCAAAAATAATAAATCTTTTTCCTGGACTGATCCACTATAGCGTCCTCCTTATTTTCCACAACCCCCGCCGTGACAGTTTCCATGTTCTTCGTCAGGTCGAGTGAGAGACCGATGCTCTTTCACATGGTGAGTGTTAGTGAGCAGGCCTGGCACAGCATGCGCCCTGCATCCTTAGTACCTAACATGCTCCGTGTTTCCATGTTCTTTGTCAGGTCAAGTGCGCGCAGACAGGGTCCAGCGAACGCGAGCGTGTAGAAAGGATAGGTTTTCACTTTTGGCACTAATTTAACGCCGACCGAGCAAGCAAGTGAGTGCTGTGCAAACGCGAGCGCGTAGAGAGGATGGGTTTTGTTCTCGCAAGCACATACGCACGTGGTTTTTATGTGCGCGAGTTTTGGCACTAATTAAACGGCATAGTGGTGCTTTTTCGCATGATGAGAGTCAGTGAGTGGGCCCGGAACAGTGTGTGCCCTTTTCCTTAGTACCTGTTTCTGCGCCTCTAGTCAGGTGGGTTTTGTGGGTTGCGATGTGAGAGCAGACACACTGGGCCACCTCCACAGGGATGGGGGTGGACTCTGAGAAAAGATGCAGATATTGCTGCGACCATGTCACAGAGGGCGTTTTTCCACCGCACCAGGTACCATACTTTTGGTGGCAAAAGTACAGTATTTCAATGTGTTGGTTTTCCACTGGAATACTGGTACCGGCGTTGAATGACATCACAACATGAGGCAGGGTATTTTGTACTGAATTCGAAAAATGGCTATAGGGTATTATAGGACTGGATGACGTGCGATATTAATACCAACATCACATGTTATGCACATCCAATTATTACATCGCTAGTCAGAAAGATTAAGACCAGGCTTTTTCTTACTTTAAATTCTGTATGGACATTATAGCTCAGGGGGTTAAAGTTTCACTAAAATATTTTTACTCTGTTAGTCTGTCATAGGAAAAAAACTTAGCAAGCTCTGTAGTTTTATTATTCCTTTTATAGATTCTTACATGTTTAAAAATCAGTTTAAAGTTTACCTCCACTGCTTTTGCATGAGCGCTGCATGCATTCTTCAAGACAATCCGTAATCACTTTAATCCTTGCCATTTAAATCACTCAAAGATTTTAAAAATCTACTTTTGAAGATTTTAAAAGATATTTATTACAACAAAATCACATTGTTATATTTATAGCAAAATCACATCGCTATTAATACAGTATATTCAGCAAAATACTTTTTCTCATCCTTTTTTTTCTTGTTATGCCATCCGGATCTTTTTGTTGTATATGTTTTTACAACCAAATCGCATTTTATAAACTTATCTTATCATTATTTTCTGATTTTGAAACTGTTTTCAAGGTGCCGTTTGTATTGTGTTTCAGCGGCAGGATATTTCATTAACCAATTGACAAAGAAAGCATTTCAAGTCCCACCCCAAAGTACAGAAGTACCAAAGAAGTACCCCAGCTGATTTGGCACTTTCGGTACTGGAACTTTTGGTACTGGTACTCGACTGGAAGTCAATGGAAAAGGCAAAGTACCGAAAGTACCGCACCAAATGTACCGTACTTGGTGCGGTGGAAAAGCGCCCATAGACAGAAGCAGCCACAAAGCCTGCCTGGACTCTCCAGTGACTCCTGCAATGATTCCTGTTGTGACTTCTGCTGTGACGCCCGCAGTGACTCCCGGAATGACTCTAACAGTGACTATTGCTATGACTCCTGCCATGACCTCCCCCACCGACTGTATGCAGTCCTCCTCCATTGGCATGGATATTTTATTTTAAGTAACTTCCAAAGTCTATTTTTAGCACCAGCGAGTCCCAAACAAACACTGAGTAGAACCCTTTTGCCAGTTATTCCTTATACTTTTCAACAGGACATAATAATATTTAATGAAGCCTGCTGCTGACTGTAGCAGTGCACATTGCCCAGCAGGGGATGCTGTATCCATGTCATTTAATGAAGACTGTGTACAAGTCTTTGGCAGGATCCCCCCACACCTGCATGCTTTTTTCAATTAGTATATGTATATTATTTTCACTGTTTATTTATTTTGAAGACATGTCTGGCCTGAACCTGTTTTGTTAGCCACTCTTATTGAAAAGGAAATGTGATTATTGATGTAAAGTTCAGGTGTAAATTAACCCAGAAACTGTCTGTTCCAGGTTCCTGATGGATCCTCCCTTGATTCTGTGATGGGATGTGCTGCTATGTCCCAGGAAGAGCTCTCTGCTGCCTGACAAAAGCTCTCCATCAAAGTGTCACTAAACACCACACGGCGTCCATGCTGATTGGTAAGCAATTCTCATTCAGGTCAGTGTTTACCTGTTGCCCTTGGGAACTATGGGTAATGTTTGTCTAGTTATATTTGTAGGTTATGGAGCAGGAGAGGGAGTTTCCCTTATCAGTCTCATCCATCCATCCATCTTCCATTTTCCGCCACCTCCCTCTAGACCACCTATGCCTAGACCTCCCTCTCTCCAGCCACCTCCTCCAGCTCCTCCGGGGGAATACCAAGGCGTTCCCAGGCCAGCCCAGAGATATAATCTCTCCAGCATGTCCTAGGCCTGCCCCAGGGTCTTCTCCCATTGGACATGCCTGGAGCACCTCCCCTGGGAGGCATCCAGCAGGCATCCTAGACTGATGCCCAAACCACCTCACCTGGCTCCTTTTCATGTGGAGGAGCAGCGGCATTACTTTGAGCCCCTCCTGAATGTCAGAGCCCCTCACCCTCTCTAAGGCTGAGCCCAGACACCCTGCAAAGAAACTAATTTCTGCCTCTAGTATTTGCAATCTCATGCTTTGGTCACTACCTAAAACTCGTGACTATAGGTGACAGTAGGAATGTAGATTGACCTGTAAATCAAGAGCTTCACCTTCTCACTCAACTCTCTCTTCACCATTACAGACCAGTACATTGTCCACGGGGCTGCCAACACTGCACTGATCTGCCTATCAATGTCCCGCTCTATTTCTCCCTCAGTTGTGAACAAGATCCTGACAACTCCTCCACTTCAGACAGTAACTCATCCCCAACCAGCAGGGGGCAGTCCAACCATTTCTGGACAAGCATGGCCCCCTACTTGGAGGTGCTGATCCTCACCCCGGCCGCTTCACCCTCGCCTGCAAACAGCCCCAATGCATGCTGCAGGTCACAGCCCGACGACACCAACAGGATCATATCATCTGCAAAAAGCAAAGACACGATCCTGAGCTCACAGAACTGGACCCCTCAACCCATTGGCTGTGTCTATAAATTCTGTCCTTAAAAGTTATCAAGATGGCATCTCTCTACCTCCTGCACTAGCTTATTATATTCCAACATATTCTAGCTTAGTATCTTATTCCATGTCTCTAAAGCCAGTTTCAGTAGTCGGGGACCGGTCTGCCAAGGCCCCTGCCTTCGACGGCTGCCCAATCCACACTGTAGCTATTTAGTGTCCTTGTTTTATTTTATAAGTGGGAAGTCACTCATTACTTCATAAAGTGACAGATGACAAGGGCTGGGTACTGAACTTCCATACTTTTGTGGTACTGACAGAAATGCTGCGATACTATAAAGGACTGAAAAATGAATTATGTTTCAGTGCCGAATTCCGATACCCAAACAGTAAATCTCAGCGTCTGTGAGCTAATAAGCATGCAGCATACTTATGTAAAGATCTAAAGACGCTGGTGATTGGCTGTCTAATATAACATCACACAAACACATCATAGAGGAAAAACGTATGACCAGAGACAAACTTGTGAACTGGTTTGCGTGGGTGTTGTTTTTGTTTGTCGCGTAGTGTAACTACTGTTGCGTAGTGTGACTTGCAAATATGCCCCCCATATAGTGGCTGACCACATATCGTATATCACATGAAACACCTGGAGAGAGTGATAATTGGTGTGTATGATGGAATAAATTGAATTAATTTTGTACCTCTATAAGATTGAACACCTTTTTGCATGCATCTCCAAATATTTCCGGTGCCAGCAGTGAAACGCGGCGGTACTTATTAGTGGAATGTTACATGGTTTTTTTAATCTGTGGAAAATGACAGATTGATCTGCTGGCCAGACTTATTTATGACTTATAAACATGTCACAGGTCATACAGTATACGTAAAATATAAATAAAAGGCTGCGTACCGTTATGATCGCAATCGCTCCCCCAGCAACTAACCAATAACTAACAAAACAACTTGTTCAAATAAAAGATTTGTTCTGTAATGTTTAATGTATTTTTGTTGTTGGTGTTGAAACTGATTTAAAAACATATTGGTATTGAAAAAAGTATTGTTCAGGAACCAGCATCGAAATCAAGGTATCACTCTGGTACTGGTATTGAAAAATTATGAACGATGCCCAGCCCTACAGTTGACACATCTGACCGCACTTTTCTCTATAGTTTCTCGTTCCCATAATGTGTTTTTCAAGCAGCCATGTTTCACTTGGTTTTCTCACAGATGTTTCTGTTCTCATTTTATTTGCACCTGTATTGTTTTTCTCTGTAGTCAGGAAGGTTTTGTTGATAATCATGCAACTTATGTGCAATTTAAAATGTGAACCAAAGTAGACCTGTGTCATAGTGTGTCATGGTGTCCTGTTGCATAGTGGTTTTATGCAGTGCTGTGTTCTGCAGTCTGATTTTTTTGCCTGAACCATGTGAATGGACTCAGATCACCGATTTGCCCCTGAACTGTCTGCACTGTTGAGTGTCCAAGCTGCTGGCTGCTTGATGTTTCTTCTCCTGGTTCTATCCTTTCTGTCACAGAGCAGGAGCTGAGTAGCCAGAGATTGGACATGGACGGGGCCTTGTATGGGACTTATGGCGAAGGCCCCCAGGGCAGAGATGAGCCGTTTCCTCCCGCCTCCAGCAGCACCCTCCTGCAGGAGCAGGGTGACCGCCCCGTGGCCTGCCTGCCGGAGCTTCCCCAGACACCATCGGGATCTCCGGCAATGGAGCCCCCCACTCGCTGGACACACCTCACAGAGTTCGAGCTGAAGGGTCTGAAGGCCTTGGTGGAGAAGCTGGAGTCCCTTCCAGATGGGGGGAGACACCTTGCCCCAGGCCCCGAGGACCCGCAGGCCCTGCTGGAAGGCATGACGGTGAGGGTGTCTGCGCAACTACCCACTGCATGAGTCACCTCTGAACCTCAACCCAGCAAACACAGAAGTGCATGTGTAGGGTGACATGGTGCAACACAAATTATGTATCCCAGGTTGTTTGTGTGTCTGCTGCAAGATGTGCAGTGTGTATGTTTAGGAGAGCACTTTAGAGAAATACTGACAAGCAGAACAATAGCTGAAGTGGGAAAGTGTCCTGCTAAAGCAAGGAATAGGAACAAAAATGCAAGGAAAATTAACAGAAAGCTTTGCTGGATGTGGAACAGCTGCTCTGATCATGCATGAGTAGCTACATGAAGGCCATTTCTGCACCTGGAAATTCTGTGAGAAGAAGTGCTTTTGGAAGTAATATCAGTTATTGTCATTTTCTGAGGTCCTTCATCAAGGAAACTTATGCTGTCCACCACACCCCCACAGACCTGACTGCTGGGGGGGGCTCACTCTCATACTCCCCCGTATGCTGTCCACCACACCCCCACACGCCTGACTGCCGGGGGGGGGCTCACTCTAATAACCCCCACGCTGTGCCCCTCACCTCAGAGAGCTCACTCACATATCCCCCCGCGCAGATGGTGCTGAAGGAGCATGTGGATGATGGCTCTACCTTGGCCCACGCCGGCATCCCCCCCATGGGTTGGCCCGGCAAGCCACTCAAGGTAAGAGCGTCCAATCTGGAGCAGCTGCCTACCCAGACTCCCGAGTGGAAAGAGGGGCAGAGATGATGTGCTTCCTGGAATAATCCCCAGAGATTCTCACAGTGCCAGCAGGGGGCACTGCACTGTACTTTTGGCATAGTAGTTTTGGAAACCCATCTACAAGTAATTTAAACAGCAAGGATGAAAATGAATATGATCGTCTCAGAGAACGCATGCAGCACTCATGCAAAAGCAGCGGAGGCAAACTTTAAGTTGATTTTTAAACATATATTAAATAATATATAAAAGGAATAATAATTAAAATTGTAAAGCTTGTTAAAAAATTTCCTATGACAGAGTAAGAGTAGAAATATTTTAGCAGAACTTTAACCCCCTGAGCTATAATGTCTGTACGATGTAATATTTGCATGTGCACAACATGTGATGTTAGTATTAATGTCGTGCATCATCCATCATCCCTGTAATATACTACAGCCAATATTTGGAATTCAGTACCAAATACCCTGCCTCGGTTGTGATGTCTTTGGGCACCAGTACCAGTGGAAAACCAGCTTTCTTGAGGTACCATAAGTACGGTACCTGGTGAGATGGGGAAGTGCCCTCAGTGAATAAAATGACAGCAGTATAGGAATAAAGGTATAGGGGTGTTTTTTTGCTGCAGATATGTGCTCCTTGGCAGAAAACAATGGGTTTAGTTCATTATCATTATGCATTACATCATTATTTTTGATTTTTTATTTATTTTACACACATTTATTTTTAGTGTGCAGATGAGTGTCTCTTAAGTTTCCTTATTCAGGCAGGTCAGTACACTAACAAGTCTGGGTTGCAAGTCACTGGCGTGTCATTCTGGGGGTCGTGGGCTGAAACCCCATGTCCTACTGTGCCTGATGCTCCGGAGTGCCTCAGTGAGCACTTGTAGAGTTTTAGAAGAGGCCTTGGAGAAAAGTCTTATTAGTCAGAATATGGAAGGAAAAGTCACAAGTGTAACTATTTGGATATATGTGTTAGGGCACAGTGTGGATAGATATACAGCAAAACACCTCTAGAGTCTAGCTTCGAATCCAGCTGCTGGTCTGTGTGTGTGTGTTTGCGTGTCCTGTGCTTGCAATACCTGGCAAGTGGGTAAGGAAGATAGAGGGATGGATTGATCAATGTTACGATCTACATTACAGCAGATGTTAGGGTAGGAGCCATTGTTAACTGAACATGTGTGGGGAGAGATTGGAGAGTCAGGACTGGGGTTGGGGTAGAGATTAGAGAGTTATTTCCTGTATGGGCTGCAGAGAAAGAGATGCTCTGTCATAATTGTAGCTCAGTTACTCCCCAATGATTCCCTGGCAATTGGCTCTGATTAATGTGTGACCATCCTGGAGCACATGGTCAGGTCAGCTCAGAGATCTTGAGTCCAGGCAGATGGAACATGGAGGGCAGGGTGTCCCAAAAAGTGGCGGTTTGTTCGGTGACATTCCGTATTCCTTAGACTGTAGCCTGGACACCTTTAAAATCACCTTTAACAAAACTCAGCACTCTCAGATGGGAACCTGGCTGTGCTGTGTGTAATAGGCATCTTTATGAACATTTGCATCTCAGTGCAAATATAAATGAATGCTAGAAGGACAGCTGGAATGTGCAGCTCAGGGATCTGCATGCTTAATGTTTCAATTGGTGTCGCTCACATGCATTTGGTCTGTGACCTGCATGCTCTTCTTAGTGCTGAGACGTCACAGCCCAGTGACCAGACCACACCAGAGGACGCTTGACACTCGTGCTCATTGTCATGCAAACGCGATTCATGCTGAAAACAGCAGCGTTCAGCCTTACCCACAAAACAAAAGCACAGCACAGCTGTGGGCGTCCAGGCCGGAGCAAGCGAGCACCAAGCAGCCGATCGCATGCTGGGTCACGTGACCAGGAAGGCAGCTGGCTACTTCCGAAAACACACTGTATTTTGTATTAGCATTTCTTTACTCAGAATTTGCTCTGGGCCGTTTTGAGGTGTTTGACACAGCGTTGTCTCACACTCCTCCCTAATAGCACCTGACAAAGGCCCCAGCAGCCAGTGGCTCAGCCCGGCTGACGAGAGGCCACCATTAGGACTGCCCTGTAATGTTTGCTCATTGGTTGCCCCCCATGGGTCCCGCCCCTTCATATGCATGAACTGCCCATACTGGAGTGGGGGGGGGGGGGGCAGGGCCAGCAGGCAGTGGTGGAGGTGGCGGCCTGTCAGTGTGGCACGCCGGCCGGTCGACACGGGACTATGGCCTTGTCACTGAGCGCCGACGATGACGAGTACGACTCTGAGGCTGAGCAGGTGAGGGGGGAAGGGAAGGTGGGGGGAGGAGGGGTCGGGCGTCCGTCTCTGTGTCGCTCTGCCGCTTTCTTTGTGACCCCCCCGGCTGAGTGTGTCTGGCAGGGCATACCTCTCCTCTCTCCCCCCTTCCTGCTTCCTTCTGTCTCTCCTGTTCTTTTTTTGTGAGCTGAGTGAAAAACAGCGTGCGACTGTGAAATGGGGGGGAGGAGGGGGGGTTGGGGTTATGTGAGCAGGGCTTGTCCATGCCTCAAACGGCAAGCATGGCTGGGGATGGGGGGGGGGGGCAACAGCGGGGCTGTCCCACAAAGAAGAGAGACAGTGGCACTCTGGGCCGCGCCACGTGCGTTTGTGTCTCCGCGCGTGTGTCTCCGCGCGTGTGTCTGAGCGCATGTGTCTGAGCGCGTGTGTCTGCGTGCGTGTGCGCGCATGTCTGTGCGTGTGTGTTTGTGTCTGCGCGCGTGTGTGTGTGTGTCTGCACGTGTGTGTGTGTGCTCACTGCTCCTCAGGCCATGTTGCCCACTTTGTCCCTCTCTCTCTCTGTCCCTAGAGCTATCTTTCCCTCTCTCACTCTCCCACCATCTCTCTCCCCCTCTACCTCTCTTTTTTTTCCCTCTTCCTCTCTCTTTGCCCCCCTCCCCCTCTCCCTCCCCCTTTCCCTCACTCCCTTCTCTCTCTCCCTCTAACTGATTCCATTTGTTTCTCTTCACCTCTTCCTGTTCCCTTCCACTCTGGTCCCGCCCTGCTTCTCTTGTGTGACCTGTGTTGTGACTGGTTCACTACTAGTAATAGCTGTACTTGTTGCCGGTAAACTGCCTCAAACAGTGAGACTGCATCCCCCCCCCCTTCCCCTCCTCCTGTCAAACCTCTCTCCGCTGTTTTTATGACATAGACCCCCCCCCCATTGTGAGTTGACCCTTGAACTCCCCCCAGCTCCCAAAACTCAAAGAGACTGGGTGCCTGAGTCTGTTTAGAGCTTCATGGTCATGTCGATTCCACTGCTCTGCCACTGGTGCCCGTGACTCCTTCCAATTCACTCCTGTTCTATCACACAGTGATTCGGCCGCATGTCTGCACCCTGCCTACCAGCACTGTACTGCTCATGCTCCTTGCTCACTGGCTTGGCCAGAATGATAGTAATAATAACTGGAGTTGTTTTTTGTGGGCTCTTTGTTAGTTTTAGTGAGTCAGACAGCTCTTTGACTCGCTGAGAGTGAGTCAACTTACTGGGTTGCTCTGGCGCATTCCCCTGACAGATTAATTTGCCATCTTCCAGCTGGTAATGACCTGCTTGTTTTCCCATTTTCTTTGGAGCCCTCCGGCATGTCCCTGTCCCAGTGTGCTGTGCCTTTAAGAGGGCCAGCTAGCCGATCTCATCAGGCGGGAGTGGGGGGGAGGGGCTGTGCTGGAGCAGAAACACAGGAACAATGAGCAGGGCTGCCGCCGGAGAGACTTCCTCCCGCTGCCGCTGCGGCCTGTTGGCACTTACTGGCTCCAATAGTTTCGGCAGGACAGCCAATAACTAGGCTGCACTCTTACCGTGACAGGAAAAACTCGGGGGTAAATACTTTTTTTTACCTTTGTCTTTTTAAATGTCTCTCTGCTTTCAGCTCAGGCAGAACGGTGCCATTTGAAACGCGTCGTAATCCCGAGAGGTCTGGGTGTAGAGTGGGTTTGGGTGCTGTGCCAGTGCTGGGCAAGGAGGGCCATCGGAACCCAAATGTTCCGTGGTATCCCATGGGATGTTGTGGTGTCCCTCAGTGTCCACTGGGGTCGTTCACTGCCACGTGCTGTCCAGTGCAGTCATGTAGCACTCAGTGTTGTCAAATAATGCCCTGTGGTGTCCAGTGTGGTCATGTAGTGCCTTGTGGTGTCCAATGTGGTCATGTAGTGCCCCACAGTGTCCAGTGCGATCTTGTAGTGTCTCACGGTGTCCAGTGAGGTCATGTAACAGACCATGGTGTCCAGTGCGGTAATGTAGCATCCTATGCTGTCCAGTGTGGTCATGTAGCATCCCATGCTGTCCAACGCAGTCATGAAATACCTCGTGGTATCTAGTGTGGTCATATAACCTCCTGTCTTGTCCAGTAAGGTCATGTAGTGCCCCGTGGAGCCCAGTGTGGTTATGTAGTACCCCATAGTGTCAAATGCAGTTATGTAATGCCTGGTGGTGTCCAGTGCAGTCATGTAGTCTTCTGTGTTGTCCAGTCAGGTCATGTAGTGCCCTGTGGTGTCCAGTGTGGCTATATAGTACCTCATGGTGTCCAATGCAGTCATGTAGGAACCTGTAGTGTCCAATGTGACCATGATGCTCTAATGTCCCCCTGCTCTGACCTCGCAAAGGTGGGGGGAGGGCTTCCCCAAAAGCCTCGGCCAGAACATTTCTCACTTTTGGAAAAAAAAAATACGATTGGACCTCTTCGAACCTGGTAAATTTCACTTCCTTCTGTCATTTTTGAGGGACTGAGGAAGGCTCTCCTAAAGAGTCCACAGCGCAGATACTTTGGCTTGAAGTCGGCCGATAAGGCAGCAGGGCAAGTGGCATGTGCTGCAAACGCATCAAGTGTTGTTGCCGTGGCACACAGACGTGTCACTGTGCCTATCGCTGGCACCCTCGTGTGTTAAGGAGAGGCGGTCACTGGCGTATCCTTGGCCATTTTGGACAGGTCATCTCTATGGCTCTGTCTGACCTGTTTTAGCTACTCAAGGAAGTTTTGGCCCTCAATAGGACCGGGGAGCAGATGGATCACTGGAACAGCTTCCAGGACCCATGCCCTTAATATTTTGAAAGTTTACTTATTTACTTAAAGAAACTTCTTGTTTGATTGTGCGCTGGGCTCACAGCAACTCCCACCTCCTTCCCTTTAATATGCTGCAGGACGTGTAGCATGTGTCCGGTACATGTCAAATTTTAGAATTTAGTGATTAACTGTCATTGTTGACACGCCACAGCACACAGTGTACAACAACGAAATGCGTCCTCTGCATTTAACCCATATGTGACATCATGACATAGCAGGGGGCAGCTAATTCAGCACCCAGGGAGCAGTGCTTGGGGGTGGTACCTTGCTCAGGGTACCTCAGTGGTGTCTTGCTGGTTGGGGAATCGAACCTGCGCTCTTTCAATTATGAGTGCACTTCCCTAACCATTAAGTCACCACTGCCCACTGTTTATGGGCCCTTGAGCAACGGCCTTCACCCCCAGCTGCAGGGGTCCTGCATGTTATACAGTGACCTGTGCAGTGACCCTCCAAGCTATGGAGAGCGAGATGGGGCAGGCAAAGAGAAGAATTCCCTTGTGCAAATAGCAAATAAAGGATTTATCATTTGCCATTTCTCCAGTGAAGTGCAGCTTTCTGGGGCAATAGGCCTCAATGACCCGATACTGGATATGTACTTGGAAGGCAGATGAATGTTAGTAGCATTACTTTTATTTGTTAACCTGGGACAGTCTCTTATCTCAAGCTTGTCCTTTAATATCTGTAAATGAAACATACGTCTTATGCAGATGCTTAAGATGCTGTTTTTTTGCCCAGGAAACCCTTCCAAGGATTTTTTTGGCCCTACGCAGTGAGAGCTGTGCACAAGCTGTAGTTAACATTCAGTCTGTTCGGACCTGCTCCAGAGTAAGACCTGCTCCAGATTCGGCTTCCTGGTGTTTAAACCCAGTGCTCGCCTGGTCCAGGTACTTCTGATCAAAGCATTTGGTTTAGATGGAAAACATCTGACTGCATCAACAAGTATAAGTGTGACATTGTAAAGTTTTGATAGTACTAAGGCCAATTTATATTTCATCTGCATTTTCGGTTGCAGGCGAGGGGACGTGATGTAAATTTCATCATCAGGGGTTGGCAGCAGATGGCTGCAGTCAGTGTGCATATAGCCCAGATTTTTATGTCTAATGGAAACCGTGCGCATCGACCACACATGTGCAAGATAACTGATTAGGTGTTTCCAGCAGGTGGCAGTGTGAAGTTTCACAGATCAGCAGTCAACAATGAAAGAGCAGAGGAATAATAGCTGTTGTTGTTCTAGTAGTTATGGTGAGCAGCTATATGAGGAGGGTCAGAGGTACCCAAATATCTAATTTTTCATACTGTCCAGTCATTACTGAGGTATGCAGTATTTTAAAAAGCAGCGATATTCTGACATTTTGAAATATTGGCAATAAAATTCACCAAGTGGGGGGAGGGGGTCCAATTATGTTGTAAGGATTTCGTAATACTGTGGAATGCCTTAATATTGTAATACTGCTCAAGCCTTGACTAATAACTTTAAAATTGTTCATAAAAGTTTACCCGTTTCACTACACTGGGTATATTTGTACATCTACCCTCTCCTGGTGTGGTGGAATATTACTGCTGTACAAATGCACCGACCGAGAACATCCACATCCGCAGTCAAATGTAGTATGCTGGAAACTGGAAAGCTCATGAAAGCAC